>NW_020664409.1:8213323-8260871 GCF_002925995.2 Terrapene triunguis
TACAGCCCACTTCTTCGGATGCATCCGAAGAAGTGGGCTGTAGCCCACGAAAGCTTATGCTCAAATAAATTTGTTAGTCTCCAAGGTGCCACAAGTACTCCTGATCTCTTGTCTTGGCTCATTGACCTTTATATTTCAAATAAAAGAATGTTTCATCGGAATACTGCTGGGGGGACAGTATAACAGAGGGAGAGTTTTTGGAGGCATTATCTCAGTCAGTTTCAATGACACCTGTGGCTGGTCAGTACCCTTGAAAATCAGGCCTCTTAATCAGGCCAGGTTAATACACTTGGATTTAGGGGACTGACTTTAGGCACCTACTGGTAAGTTCGGAAAGTTTGGCCTTGACTTTTTTAAGACATCACAAATTTCATTGAGCTGTGTTTGCCAGAGATGTCATTGCTGATGAACAATCCTTGATAAGCTCACAGGATAAAATAAGGGCTGGGGGTTTTTTTTTTTTTTTTTTTTCTTTTAGCTTTTGTCCAGCTTGCATTACTGCTTCAAGCTGGGTTGTTGTGATTGCTTTAGTGTGACAAAGAGACGGCTCACATCATCAGTCAGAGTTCAGGTCCATAGTTCTGTGCACAAGCAGCAAGTTAAATCCACACCAAATAAAGACAGTGGGTGAAGAGAAGGTTTTTTTTCCCAAGGAACATTTTGGTGACTTAGGTCTGGAAATAAAAATGAGATATGGGGGTGGGGAAGCAGCTGCAGCCGGGGAAAGGCAGAAGGAGATGAGTTTTATTTTATACATATGTGTTTGTATTAATGATCATGACTCATTAAGGGATGAGAATCTGCAAATGGGAACTAAAGAGCAAAGGGAAAACATAGCTTTTATTATTATTAATTATTATTATTTATTAAGATTTCCATTGACTTTTCTTTTAAACGCTCACTAAACCGATTTCTTGATCGCAAGCAGTAATGGGATTGTTCAAGTCACTTTTGTATTTAACAGTAATTATATATGAGTTGTCTGTAATAGGAGAGGTTGGTAGGTTCAGCAGAACAGTAATGGAACACAGTTTGAATCCAGACCAGCATAGTAATGACTGAAAGTTACCACCACCATATAGCGATTGTGCTGGTCTGTGTGAGTTTGGAGGTTGCAGTTCCCTATGGCCAGGTGTTCACATCACAAAACCCAAACCCACAATTCACAGCCCTGTTGGCAGTCTCTGTAGAGAAAGCACAGATAGAATAGACATGGGAGTGCAAATCCCGTACTACGAAGTGGCTGCTTTGTACTGCCCCACCTTCAGGTGAAGCAGCCTTAAATTCAGCATTGACAGCCACAGAAGAAGCGTCATAGTGTAGGGGGATCCTCTGATAGCATGGCTCCTTTGTCACCCAGCATGGAGGAAAGGAGAATGTCCTACACTTATGTCTTGCTGATCACTGACTACAGTATCAGTCCCTTGGGGCTGTGGAGCCACTGCAACTTAGGGCAGCCTTCGGATTGCTCTAACTTATGCACCCTGCCAGCACAGGATCTGGAGACCACAAAGGTACTTTCAGGAACTTATTCTCCTCTGTACACTGTAATGCTGAGGATAATGGCTGGAGGATAAACTACTTCTTATCACTAAAGGACAGGGTTGAGGCACTGTGGTGGGGTTCTGTAGTGAAGCAATATAGGGCAGCCAGTACTGCCAATGTCTTTGCTTTATCTGTCCTGGGGCTAGGAAGAGCATCCTTTCCCAGCACTCACTTTTTACAATTTTATTTTATATTATAATAAATTTAGGCTGGTTATTCTGGGTACATTTGGACAAAAGAGAAAAATCGATATCAAAAGGACTGCACAAGACCACTAATTTTCTCACTAAGAATTTGTCTATGGCAGTGGTTCCCAAACTTGTTCCGCCGCTTGTGCAGGGAAAGCCCCTGGCGGGCCGGGCCGGTTTGTGTACCTGCCGTGTCCGCAGGTTCGGCGGATCGTGGCTCCCAGTGGCCGCGGTTCACTGCTCCAGGCCAATGGGAGCTGCTGGAAGTGGGACGGGCCGAGCCGCCGCTTACAGCAGCTCCCATTGGCCCGGAGCAGTGAACCGCGGAACAAGATTGGGAACCACTGGTCTTTGGAAATAGGTATTTCCATATTTCATCTAGAGTGAATGGGAAACACAGAATAATAATTGGTAAATAATTGGAAAATTCTACCCTCTGGGTAAAAATTGTCATTTTGCAGCTGAAAAGTCTTCTGAAAAAACTTTTATGAAAAATGTTTTACTTTGTGCTGGCTTTGTTGGCAGTAAGGATTTCTTCCCACAACACTGGTCTGAATCCCCTTATGTAGGGTTTGATCCTGTCCCATTTAAGGAAATATTGGAAGCAGGAGCAGGCTCTAATTTTTCTGAATTCAAATATTTTAATAAGGATTATTTTATTCCTGGAACTTTGTCTAATTTCTCTAATAATGCGTGGTGATGTGTTTATGCTTCATGTGGTGCCATTAAGACCAGGGAAAGTTCTGTAGCCACTGTTCCTGCTAGGGGCAAATGTGTGTTAGTGTGGAAAGCCCAGTGTTTTCCTGAAGCCTTATTCCACTGAACAGCTTCTGTGTCTGTATTGACTTGGTAGTATATTCTCCCAATGAGGATCCACAGTCCTTTGAAATACATGTTGCAATAAACTCCGCAGGAAAAATCTTTTTTGTCATATATTTAATCCAGAGGAAAAACCTTATATTAATCCAATGCGGTTTTAAAAGATGTTTCATTATTAATAAATACTAAATAGATGGTGCCTTTCATCTGCAGACCTGAAAGCACTTTACGAATGAAAATGTATTAAATCTCACTCCACCCTAGCAAAATTCTGTATGTGGGGAATATTATGCCCATTTTCAAGTGGATATTCCATATGAGTTGCTATACCATGCTCATCCATAGCGCTTTGAGCAACATGACTAACATCTGTCATTTGACTAGTTCTTTCTCTCATCCTCTCTCCAGGGGTTGAATTGTGTTTTGTTTTTGTTTTGGTGGGGTTTGTTTTGGTTTTTAAAATATACACACTTCTCCATGTTTATATTCAAGAAGGTCAGGATGAAGAAGTGTGTGCTTGGAGTGGAAGGTGGTGAGATTTGTGATGGGCCTTAGTTCCTACTGGAGTTTGTTCTACAGTCTCAGACCGGCCCGTGAGAAAGCTGTCTCTCTTGTATAAACAAGATCGATAAATGGGGGCACAAAGACCTTAAGTGACCTATACGAGGTCATAAATCAAATTGATGTGGCAGAGTTGGAAGTCGTACCCAGGATTTCCAAGTTCTCAGTTCTAACCCCTGGACACACAGCCCGTGTCTTAAAACTATGTATTAAATCATAGCATCAAATGGGAAATGGGTAGAATTCTTCAGCCAGGAGAGGAAGGCCAAAGGAGAAAGGGTGTCTTCTGAATTGGTCTCATTTGACCCATATTTCACACTTCTATAGCACCTTCCTTCAGAGGATTGCAAAGCACTTTCCGGCACAAATAGTATTGAAAGAAGTCTTATGACATTGCTGTGACATACTGTAGATATACATTAGCTTGATTTTTTTTTCCAGTAGGGAAACGAAAACTCAGTATTAGGCTGTGACGTCCTGGATTTTAATGAAAGTTGAGGGTACTGAATATCTTACATCACTTCACACGACTAGGATTTATGGTTACAATAAGCAAAGCACTTAATTTTAGCCTTAGCTTGTGCCTACCCTCTGGCCGCTTTGCATGAACCTCGCTGATGCTAATGGGCCACAGGGCAATAATGGATCAGGCCGAGAGGATGGGGAAAGAAACTCTCTGTGCCCGTCTCCCAACACAGAATACCACACAGAAGATGACAAAATATGTCAGCTTGTAAAAAACCAAGATAATGTAACCTAGTGGTGAAAGCAGAAGACTTTGTCAGAACTCTGAGTTTTTATTCCCAGCTCTGCTCCTAGCTTGCTGTCTAACTTCGGGCAAGTGACTTAATGCCTCTTTGCCTCAGTTTCTCTCTATGTAAAATTATACTCATATTTACCTACCTCACAAGCATCTTGTTTGCTTGGAGTTGATGCTCACTGTGCAAATCTGAACAGCATTTTCCCTTGTCATTCATCTCTTTAATTGGTGATGGGCTCAAACCTGAAAATTAATTAGTGTTCGTAAAAATCTTTGAGCTCATCATAAAAGTGCCAGGGATTATTATGCTGAAGAAAAACTGGATTTGTGCTCACCTCTTCTTCCATGTGTACTTGTGTGGGATAGGCAGCATCACACTAGCACTATATTATCTGTGTAGTAATTAATGCTCTGCAAATTTATGCACAGCTACCTATCTCATTATCATTGCTGCAGTGAGATTGATATCTCTTGTTATCTACCTGCTCTGGTCTCCTATAAGATGTCTAGTAATAGTAAAAGAGAGCTGTGTTATCCTGCTGTATTTTTAAGACAAACTTCAGTCAGGTTCCTGATAGTACTTGACTCAGATTTTTCCCTTATCATTCTTTTTTTTTAATTGGTGATGGGCTCAAACTAGAAAATCCAGCTATGAATGTGGGGCCCAATCACCTGTGAGATGTATGCATTCAACTACCACTGAAGTTAATGGAAGCTGCGCACAGGGCCCTCCTGAGATGACTGGATCCCCGAGGCCATATTCTTACCCCCAGCCCCGCAGGATAATAGGCACTCCTAGTAATTCCCATGGGGGAAGACTACTTTTGTGTCCCATGGCGGGATCATATGGCCCCAACCCCAAGCTTCATATCCAGTGTATCCATTCAGCTCGAATGATAGAGGTAATTTGCCAAAGGTAAAACCGCATCTGGGTTTGGATTTTGAATGTTGCTATGGTTTGGGAATTTCTGGTGTTTTGGTTCAGGCTCATCTCTGTTTGATATCTTTTAAAAATATAATTATTAAAATCTGGCAAAATATAGTACTGTGCTGTATTGTTTGAGAGTTTTAAAAATTCCTCTGCCTCCATCCCCCACTGATCAAGGTGGCCTGAATTCGTATTCTAATTTTGATTGCTGTGCAAGTAGTGGAAAAATAGATTTTTTTTTTTTTTTAAAGTCCCGGCGTGGGTTCTCAGTGCTTAGCTGCTACAAGAGATTTTACTGAGGGCTAATTTGTCAGTCAATAAACATATATTTTAAAATTCTTTTAAAAAATATATTTTACGCATTGGACTATTTGCTCCTGGCCGGCAGATGAACACCTCCCAGACCCTAATTGCTGGACAGAATCTGGTTTCAAAATTATTTGGCAGCTGCCATTACTACTTTTATTTATTCATTTATTTTTACTGTTAATTCACAAACAACATCTTCAATATTGATCCACACAGAAAAAGGTCAGATGTTAGCAAATATCAAACTCCATCAAGCCAGTCCCCATCACCAACAGATTCAAGCATTTTGCAGGATCTGATCTCACTGGAATGGACACATCAAAATGGAACTAAAATGTATTTCAATCTCATATTCTCCCCAACCATGGAAGATTCTGATGGAGTGGAACCCATGTGCAGGGATGGGCAGAATGCAGGGAGACCACAGAGAGGGACTGTACTTCCCTAGGTTGTGGATTACAGCTTTGCAGGTGCTCCCTGTACCCTAGCAGGCAGGAGGACTTACAGCTGGAGAACAGTCTGAATCCACGGTAGCTGCAGGGGTTCCAGCAATTGTGAGCAGTGGTCACAGAGACTCTTTGCTACCCATTGGTGACCTGGGGAATTGGTGCTCCTTACTAAAGTTCCTCCTCCTGGTTGTTTCATTATCATTATTAATTTAGTTTTATTAAAAATAATTATTAGATGTCCATTCCAGTGGTATCTTGTCACCATAAATCAAACTAAGAATATATATTACACCTGATATTACTTTAAACTGCCCCCACCAGCCAGCAAACCAAACCCACCCAACTACTAAACCTCACCATTTGCAGTAAACTAAACTGAGGAGGTGTCTTGCATCACAGCCTGAAAGGAGGCAGCTACAGGCTCTGATGGGCTGGCTGAGGAAGTGCATTCAGTGCAAACAGACCCTCTGTTGGGAACACTCTGCCTCCAGCAATTTGCTTTTTATCCTGGGGACTGACAGCAGGCACTCCCCTGCTGATTGCAAGTGCTGTGATGGGATACAGGGTGAGAAGCAGTCTTTTAAATAGTGGTGCCCTAAATCATTTAGGGTTGGCATCTCTTGCTGGTTAAATTAATATATCACATTTTAATATCAATATATCAAGTTTTAATTAAAAATGATCAATTGCTGCCAGGCAAGGCTTTTTTTCCTAGGCATTTGGTTTGCATGTTTACTGTGCTAAAAACAGTTACAAGCAGTCTGTGTAGCCCTCTGTTCACTGGGATGAAAACACATTCTCTAGTATCTGATGGTGCCTGCCACTGAGAGAGCATAAAAAATACTAGAGCTAGATGGATAATCAGACTTGATTTCTAAAAATCATGCACTCAGGGTTCAGTTCTGGCTTTTGGAACCAGCGATAGCTGGGGCTGTGTTGCAGCAGGAGAACCTGGCGTGGAATTCCGGACACTGAGAAGGGGTCTCCTAAGCAACACACACACACACTGCAGTCACCCTTTCACTGGTTCCACTACAGAGTGTGTTCCCCTATCTCTGCTGGCTAGTGCAGGGTAGGGAGTGACCATGGCCCCACCCTCCCAGGGGTGGCCCTAGACCAAATGGTGCCCCAGGCAAGCAGCGTCTTTAGCACCCTGCTTCCATTTGTTAAACTTTTAAATACCTTATTTTTTATTACATTTGTAGCCCATTTCATGACTTTAACGCATGATTTGCATGCATGATTTATCCCTCACATAGAAGATGATAAATTTGCACACTAGGATCTGTAAATCTGCATGCTGGTGCCCCTCAAGCTTGCCCCCCCCCCCCTTCGGGTCACCTGCCCCTAAATCTGGCCGTGCTCCCTCCACTACTCTCCACCACTTTTAGTTAGCTAGTGCTGCGGTTGCAGTGCTCACCATCAAATGATGCTGTTGCAGGAATTCCTTGGTACTGCCTGGTGATTACCTCACACTCCAGGTTGAGGGGTGGGTTCTTGGTCAGGAAGTTTGACAGGTAGGCCTCCCCAGCTTGAGTGCTTTGTGGATACAGTATTACTCTTCAGTGCTCTAACTACCATACACACACAAAACCTCCAAGCTTAAAAACAAAACTCCCACAGCAATATTACTCCTCCCAGAGGGCTCAACACAGCCCAGAGCCTACAGACCAGGGAGGCCTTCTGCCTCAAGGGGGAGAAAACTGTTCAAAAAGCTCCCCAATGAGCCTGCTATCACATCCCTTTAATCTATGGGGTACAACTTACCACTGTTGTCAACCAGCAAGTTCGGGCCAGCAATCAGATGGCGGGGTGAGAGTGAAGATACATTTTTCTGTCATTCTTTAGTAGAGCTGTGTGAATAACAGCTTTTTGGGGGAAAAAAATTACAAATTTTTTGGTGAAGTGAAAAAGTTTTAAACATGATTTTGTATCTAACAAAACATTTCAGTCAGTCCAAAACAAAATATTTTGTTTGGTCTGATGTTTACCTCTTTAAAAAATAAAATTGAAGTAAAATTAGAAACAAAAAAGTAATTTTGAATTGAAAAATCAAAATGTGTCAATGTCCTTCAGAAATTGTTTGTTTTTACCAAAACAACTTGGTGAATTTGTCCAAAAAAAATTCACTCAGCTCTATTCTTTAGGGGCCTGATGCTACCCTGATTAACCTCAATGCACCAAGAATAAGTTTTTAGTGTTGGGTGGAGCTACTCTCATGAGTAAGTGCTACTCAATGTGGGTAAGGAGGGCAGAACTGGGCCCTATGGTACAAATACATTTTTGGCTGCTGAGAAAAAACAAATGGAACTGCTCAGCGGCAGATGATCTGAGCATTGCCAACGGTTTCTATAAAGAGCTGCAGCAGTGCTGTTTCCTCCTAGTTTGTTTGCAGCCATTTAATTATTGCATAAGAATTTTCCTCCCTCCCCCTCTCACACATGCAAACATGTTGTTAAATCCATTGCTATTCTTTTGTTAGGCATTAGTGGTTTGCAGTAAAAGGATATACTCACAAGGCAAAGCTACTTTATTGTCAGTTTTGAAAGGCACTCCTGTCCATCATTATCAAATATCCTAAGTGCCCATGTTCTGTAACATTCTGCTGCTATTTAGATTATGAGTCACTGGGTAATTTAGCCCTGCAAGGGATATTGTAGCCTTTTCTCCCCCTGTCTTTCCTAGAGTATGGATGCCGGTGGGGGACCTTCATTAATATTCACTGTAATGAAATTGTTTGTCCCCTTGGCCACTACATGGAATGCACACAGAAAAGGGGAAGAGCACAGGGAACCTTCAGAATTTTTGCATCTAAGACAGAAACCTAGTGAAGCACACCAAGCTGTTTCTGTCAGTCTAACAGGGCTGGCAAACATTTACCCTTTTCTTTGAGCTTTATAATCATGAATGCATTTTAAAGAAGAGAGAATTTTTTTCTCATTGAGAAATGGTTACAAATATGGCTTGGGTAGATAATGCCACTCAACAGACCAGTGTTAGAGCTGGATCTGGATGCATATTAGAGTGACCCACTTAAGATATTTGTTGTTGTTATTCAAAAACCTCACATTCTACCTTTTTAGCCCATTGAGACTCCGCTATAACAGTCATATTTCATATTCATCTATAGGAACATCTGGCCCATGTCTAACATTTAATTTCCACACCATTAGAGTCAAACAATACATGTACATCAGTAGATAATGTAATGCATTATCACGCAAGGCAGAGAGCAGCAATTTATTAGCCTAATTTAAAATAGCCTTCAGCAAAAAAATAGTGCATCTTAATTCTTTTCAGATCCATGAATTACATATTTTCCTGTAAAATGTAAAGGTATGGACTGCAACATGCATTTTCACTTTACTGAATATATTACTTTTTTATCCTTTAAAAATGAAATATCAGTCCTCTGTACTAAAAAAAAGAAAAGTTCAAAACCAAGGTACATCCGTAATAATACAAAAGGAGAGATCACACTAAGGGGAGGACAAAAGAAAGGAATGCCCTGGAACACAAGTAGAAGTGACCTTTCTTTCACAGAGAAGTTGTGATTTGAATTTAAAGATTGCTCAGAAATTCCTTGTCTGCATTTGAACAATCCATGGTCTTTAAGTGTATTTCAAGTATTTCCTTTTCCTTTATTCTAGGTAAGGATGTTTGCTAGATGTGAACAAAATTATCTAAACAAATAAAGAATCTACGCCAGCCCATAAAACATATTTAGGCACATTTCACTAACTAATACCCTTCATTTGGTTAAAGATAGAGAAATTTGTCACATTGCCACAAGAGGGAAATTCACTTCCTCTGCAGAGGATCAGCACAAGGCTTATGCTCTAATTAATTCCCTCTTAAACTCTTTGAACGGTGTGAATTCCATCCACTCCTGATTAAAGATTCAAGATGGGCACCAGCCACAAAATTCAGATTTTGATTTGAGCTTTCCCAAAGTTCAGGATCTAAGGTTTTTGTCCAGGTTCATGTCTCAAAAAATTGATATCTTTCCTGTCCAAAGAGCTGCATCCTCCTTTTCGTAAGTGGATACAATGAGTACACACAGGAACCAACATGAACATCACTAGCAACAAGAGGAGGTATCAACATGTTAGTAATTATGTTCTTCCACACAAAAAGGACAAAACAAGCCCAGGTGGCTTTTGTATCAGATTTAAGAAAAATAGAATAGAAAGAAAGAAAGAACAAATATGCAGCCTCCAGGAGAATGTGAATACAGTGACTCAGTCTATAATATTTTTTCCTTGAACTGCCACCCCCTGACAGGGAGTCAGGCTTCTTAGGCCAGATCCTCAGTGTAAGTCAGTGTTGCTTCATTGAAATCCTGATTTACACCAGTTGATGATGTGGCCTCTTATATTTTATGGCATAATGCATAGAAATCAGAATGATAGATGTTAAAAGCTAACATAAAGAGCAGTCTGAGCCATAGAGCAGGGGTCTCCAAACTTTTTTGATCGCGCACCCCTATCAGTAAAAAAAATTTTGAGCACGCACCCCCTGCTGTGCCGCAGGGCCGGCTCTACCATTTTTGCCGCCCCAAGCAAAAAAAGAAAAGAAAAAAAAAGCCCAACTGCCGAAGCAAAAAAAAAACCAAAAACCGAACTGCCAAAGCGGCGCTGCTCCGGTGGCGCTCCTCCTGCCGTGTACCCTGAAGGATCCTCTTGGGCACCACCTGGGATGCACGCACCCCACTTTGGAGACCACTGCCATAGAGCACTCTTGAAACAATAGCTACATGCAACACATTTACCAACATTGAAAATGTACTGCAGGCCTTTGCATACTAAACACACACACGGACTATTATCTACTTGGAACCCAAGTTAAAGTAAGCCTTACACTTCTGAAAAGTTTTATCAGAAGGCTGACTTTCCAGAAAAAGCCCAGATAAATATTTGATATAGCGCAAGACAGAGGATGCAGGATGCTGCCCAGGCAGATTATATTCTATTTTTATTGCTACCTGTAAAAGCACAACATTAAAAAGAGAGCTCAGATTATAACACAGTGTAGTTCTGTATTTTAAACATTCAATTTCAAAATCAACCAGAGATTATGGAGTATTTTACATTTTATTTAGTTAACAGTATTCGTCGTTAGGTACAGAAATAACAGGCTGAACTTAGAAGTTTCTTATTGTGTTATGTAAGTAAGATGTTAAAACAAGTTACATAAATTATTCTATATTTTTACACACACACACTGCCCTGCCTATACCAAAAAAATCACTCACATTGTTAAGTTTGGCAAGCAAAACTTACCATGTAAATAATAAGGGATAATATTCAGCACCAGTCTCTAATTGAGTGTGTCCACTTTTGTGAGCTGTGGGCATCATGATGGGCATATAAAAGCAGAAGGCAACTTAAGGCTAGCTGAAAATTTGGCCCTAAATATTTAATTTTGTATTTAAAGTAAAGTTTCTCCTCATGATTCAATTATAGATAGCATTTTATTTTTCAATTAAATCAAATCACTTGCTTCTTGCTACCATTGCCATTATAGAGCGTTCAAAACCAGAAAATGCTCATTGGCTATTTCTGAGGTAAAAGTAAAAATAAAGTCCCTCACTGAAATAGTCAATGAAAAATGTCTACAAATGACTCTGGTAGAGTCAACTGCAGGAACTTAAACTCTGACCTCAAAGCCTCAGTTGCTTGACTGAAGTACCTGAGCCCGGATCTTCAAAAGTATTTAGGTACCTAGTTCCCATTGATTTCAATGGGAGTTAAGTGCCTAAATGCCTTGGAGGGTCTAGGCCCAGGTTCCTTAGTAGAGGGGGCAGTAGCATACTCAAACTACTATATGTGGTCTGACCACTAGTGGGGGACAAAGACACACACTGGGATGATTTAACTTAAAGAGAGAAACTTTCACAATAAGTTATAATATGTTACTCTTATGGTTGGACATGGGACATATGTCTTTAGATAAGGATGTCATTGCAATTGTGGTAGAGATGAAAGATTCATTCAGCTTTCCGTTGTTGTTCTCCTACCTACTTGATGTTCATAAGACAACACTCTCAAGTAATAAGGTGTGTCCCCTAACTTTATGTATTCATATGTATAGGGTGAAACTCACCCAATATAAGTATATTTATCATTTAAGCCCTATATTGAAATGGGGAACAGCAAAAACAGGATCCAAGTGGTGGCTCCCCCTCAACAGCCAGAGGCCACTGCTGTTCTAAGAATAAGAAGGGGCTATGTGACCAAAAAGCATTTAAGGTTTAGAGAATGTAGTTATTGGTATGTGTCCCGTAAGAGAGAGAATAATCCTTTCATCGGTCAAAAGGGTCATCTGCCCTGTCCCTGAGCCCTGTTTTCCAGAAGTTTCTATTTGCATGATTTATTAATTAATTTGAGGTTGCTGTTTTTGGCTGGATTTGCATTTGATTTTCAAAAAAGAAAAGAAAAAAGTGAAGATGGAGCAATAATCTCTGAAGTCAATGCATACCAGTCCTGCCTTTTGTAACCCTGATCCATGTCATATAACTGGGCCAGGAAATAAAGACCAGATCTCTTACCTGCACTCTTATTGTGTCAGACCTTTAGTACAGATACTAAGGCAGAGATTTTCATGGCAGAGTGTATCACCCTTGGAAGCAGGTAGCTTATGCTTAGGTACCTGCGTATCTTGGGGGGGACTGGGGGCGGTAGGGGTAGGGAGGGAAAGACAGAGAAAAGGTGCTTGAGTTAAAGCTGCCTCAGGGCACCAGCAAGTTACGGGTTGGTGGGTTTTACAAGACTACTTACTATGCTATTCAATTAAAAAAAAGAGCAGTTACCATAGCAACACCCACATCTAATGGCTCTTATGCTACCTCTGAGATGCAAAGCACCTTCTTACAGAGATCCATTGACCAATACAGCATGTCGTGGGAAGTTTTATGCTTCTAGCACTGGTTTAAGGGGGAGAAATGTGTGTTCCAATAACCAGACATATTTATATCCCCAGGTTGTAATATTAATTTGTAACACATTGTTTTGGTTCCTTGAAATCTATTTTCTTCTCATTACCATTTCCTTTTTAGTAGCTGCCTTCTTATTTTTCAATGGTTGTCTGTATGATATTTTATTAAATACAGCGAAAGGTTTTCATTTGGGAGCTGTGTACCAGGTCCAAATGGTAGCTAGGCAGTATCTAGCTGCTTAACTCACAGCTAGGAAATGCCACCATTTTGTCACAACTGAGTGACCCTGGGAGAGCGGAAGCCAGGGGGTAGGAATATTCTATGGAATATATTTTGAATTTGTCAGCGGTCAATATTGCTTTGTATTCCTGAAAAGAAACTAGAGCACAATTTTGATTTGTCTTGCTTGGGGTAGGAGTGAGGGGCTGCTAAGAAGGAATGGGGGGCTGGAAGTCTCTTTCCTTTCCCCATGTATCAGTGGTGCAGATTTCAGGCAACACAACCCCTTGACATGGGAAGAACCAAGCTAATTTGCCTGGAGGCAATCTGTAATTCCAAGGGCTGTCGTCAGCTGGCTGGGGGCGGGAAGGGGCAGCTAAGCCCCAGCATGTCATCCCCCCATCTATGTCCCCCTCAGAGGCATATTCAGTTGTTAGCAACCCAGAGGAGTACCCACACTGTTTCTGGACAAGCAGTAAGGAGCACAGCATGCTCTCCCCATCCAGTACAAATCACTTTCCCAATGTGTGGTATGTTCCTGGGCAGTTCTCCTCTGGGCAGACAGGAATGAATTCTGTCCTATGCAGTCCTCAGGGGAGCCTGGAAGGAATATGTTCTGCAGAACTTGTTATTTCAACTTGGGCAAACAGGATAGCTCAGAGGTCCTCTGCTCAGTGGCTCCTGCCCACCCCCCTCCCCAGTATTTGACCATTAGCATTCAAAAACATAAAGAAGGAAAGTACATCCTAGATAACTTGCAATTTGCAGCCTCTTAACTGTATTGCCTGGAAGGGAAGAAATGTAAATTTGTTAAAAACCACAAAATCTTTCAGGAAACCTGCCCCCCCCCCCAACTATCTCATCTACTGATTAAAACAGGTAGTTAAAGAGCTAGACATAGATTCATCCCCATCATCATGATATTTAAATACAGACTGTCTAGATTCACATTTTCTATTATTACTGTTAGTGCAGTACTACCCAAAATCTCCACGTTTAGAAATACATAACTAATATCGGTTCTGTGTTTTTTTTTCCAGAAATACAGGACTCCATGTATTATTTGCAATGCTCCTACATTTTAATTACCCCCAAATTAAGATAATTGGAAAGATATATGGTGAGTGAAACCAAGCATACGTTAAAAATGTCTAAACAGTTTTACCTGGGAAAATGAACAGAAACATAAATTGCTAGCATTGCATATTTAAAAATTCAACAGCAGGCTAAAATTATCATTTGCATTAATGTATTCTGAAATATGAATTATTAAGTAATTCACATTGACACAACAAAAGCCAGTTTGGAGAACCTAGTTTAGCCTGAAGCATTCTGCATCCTTTTCTTCTCAGTCTCCTCTAAATACTGCTAAAAATATAAAGGGGATTTTTCTAATTGGAAAAATGAATACATAACACCTGTATGAAAAACGCATCTTCACACTGCCTTTCTAAAAATGTTCATCAAACAAATGCAATTCAAATATTTGATACTATTCAAATCTTCCTCGGCTTTCCCTTTTTCTTTTTCCTTTTTAACCCCTTTGTATTGTACACCCTTTTAATTTTTTTCCCTTTGCTTTGTATCCCAGGGATTGCTTTTTATCACTCAGTTCTTTAAATACAGTTCCATTGTGTCGAGGTCAAGGAAATGACCTGCCACAAGAAAGAATGGAGATATAATGCACGTGCAGTGCTGTAAGATCAGCCTCTGGAGCGGAGAGGCCTCTGTGTAGTTGGCCCAGTGGCACAACAGCAGCAGAATACAGAACTGCCAGGCAGTGGGCTGAGGAGAGCTCTCTCTCCATGGGGCCGGAGATCAGTGTGTGTCTTTCTTTCATTTGTACAGTGTTACAGCAGAGGGGGAAAAAGAGGCAAGCAACTCAGATATATTATAGGGTCTGAGCCAGCAACACCCTTATTCACAAGACTAATACTTATTCCCAATGAGTCCCCTTTGACTTGCATGAGTAAGGATTTCTCATATGTAGGAGGTATTCCAGGATTGGCTCCTAAATTTGCATCAGTCAGGATCCTTTTACCAGAGAACCTTTTTTTTTTCTTTTGCATTTTACTGAGGCAAATTCTGCATTCATTCTGCCTTGATTTATACAACGTGGAACCACACTGAAGGCAACAGAGCAGTACGGGATGTAAATTAGAACAGAATTTCTAATTCTTAACCAGGTAGTTAAGTTATCCCATTAGCAAAAAGCAGTACAGTCTTCTTCAGGAGGTGTTTCTGAAGTACTAATCTCAGACCAGTGGAAGCACTTAAGCTAGTACCTCCTTCATCTAAAAGGGAGGGTGTTGCTGGCAAGGCATTCTCTGAGATGGCTCATCAGCTTTACAACCCGCTCCTCTCCCTTTGGTTGGCCAAATCTCAGATTTTGCTATTAAGGAAACAGTAGTCATGGGGTGAGAGGTAAAGGTCTCTCCAAGATTAGAAATGGCTGTGAGAGAGAGACAGCAACAGCAGAATTTAAAGGTCAGTTTTTTACATAGCAGGAGAGTAACAGTGGGGTGCCCCGTGCTGAGCACTGTAAGAGGGCAGTGGTAGCACGATTTAGCATCTGGGCACTCATCTGGCATTTTCAAAAACACTTAGAAGTCCCTGTGCACTACTCAGCCAGCTGCACAACTAAGCCAGGAGGTGCAAGTTCAGTCACTGTGCACCACACACATGGAGCTTCATTCCAAACTAATTTAAAAGACTTCCATACATACAAGTTCTGGGTGTGTGAGAGAGGGAGAGAGACAGCTGCAGATGGATGCAGAGGGAGAGAGAGCAAGTAGCAGTGAAGGAGGTGTCGGGATAGGGCAGTGCTGGAAAGGCACCCCAAATCACTTTCTTTGAGTAGTCCCCTGCAAGTGATTTGCCCAAGATCAAACAGCAAGTAAGTGGCAGAACCAGGGCTAGTAATATAATAATATATGGAGATATACCTATCTCATAGAGCTGGAAGGGACCCCAAAAGGTCATTGAGTCCAGCCCCCTGCCTTCACTAGGCAGGACTAAGTACCATCCCTCACAGGTTATTTTGCCCCAGATCCCTAAATGGCCCCCTCAAGGATTGAGCTCACAATCCTAGATTTAGCAGGCCAATGCTCAAACCACTGAGCTATCCCTCCCTCCTGATGCCCTGATTACAAATTCCCTGATTACAAGTTCTATGCTTTAACCACTAGGCACCTGCTTTTCAAAAGTGCTGAGCTCCCATGGCTCCAGTAATTTTTCAATCAGCAGGAGCTTAGAAAATCAGGCCCCAGATGAGGTGCCTTCTCACAATAGCTCCTCATTAGGCTTGGAAGAAATAGATTATTATTGGTAAATGTAGGTAAACATTGACTTCACCTACACACACACAAACCGATGGGGGAAAAAAATCCAGTGATGATCATTGAAATTTACAGCTAGGCAAAGTAAGAAAAATGTTGCTTGAGAACTTATTCAAGTTTGATTTAAGGATCTTTACTTCGTATATTTTGACATGTGGTGCTGACAATTTTGTGTGTTTAATAGCTATAAATCTTTGTCTATTTCAATCTCATTGTCTACAGTCATTAAATAATTGTCTGATAGCCCGTATAGTGGACCCTCACTCTCCTGCTTGGAGGGAGGCCACTTGATCCAGTTGCCTTCGGGCTTGTCTGGCCAAGGCACGAAGCTGCAGAATTGTCTAGGGCCCTTGTCTCCACCTGAGGTGGAGCAAGGGCCCCCAGGTCCTCTAGTTCCCAGCCCCACAATATGGCTGGGCACCAGACAGTCACGGCCAGGCTTTAGCCTGGGCTTCGGGAGGCTCAAGCTGCCAGCAATTAAACACCGACTACAGGGGGCAGGCTTCGGCCGGGGCGGGGCTCAGGCAGCCAGCAAAGCAACATTCTATAAGGGAGCTGGTAAGGGAGGCTCCTTCTCCAGAGCTGGAGCTTCTCTGTGAAGTGTAGGGAGTCAGCAACCCCAGGGTGGGGTGGCAGGGGGACACGGGCCCACCCTACTCCACTACATCCCAGCTCAGGGCCCTGGCAGGGGCAGGATTGGCTGCCCCGTGTCAGCGGGGATCCAGCCGCAACACACCGACTGAGCTACACCTGACTCCGCAGCCGGCTGCTCCGTGGCTGCCCCTGGGCCACTTCCTCCTCCCTGGGGCTTGGTGCCTCTTGCTTCCAGCGAGGGGGCGGGGCAGGCTAGGCTCCGCCCACCAAGGGGAGTGTAGTGGACCCTCGCTCTCCCGCTCGGAGGGAGGCCGCTTGGCCTCACTACAGTCCCACCATAATTTCTCACACCTGTGAAAACTTAAATTGATAAAAATTTGAAAAAAAATGCTTAAAATCCATAATTTTAAATGGATAAAAATAAACAATCCATTGAAATTAGAAAATAAAAATCAAATTCTGCCAAACCTACTCATCATTCATAAATGCCAGCTCTATACTGTTTGCTGTGTAACACCATAGTCCATAAAGGGAGTTTTCAGTATTTCTCCTGGATTCATACTGCAAAGCTCTTTCTGAAACAATGAATTTCCATTTGTGAGTATAGATTTAGTCCGACTCACTGTCTTTGTTTCTATTTTGCATTCAAAATAGAAAAAAAAATACCCAGAAAAAGCTCTATAGCCTTATTTCTGCAATAATTAATTTCAAATACAAGGCAGTTCACTGCTCTGGGAAAAGTGACACTGAAGGACTGATGTGTAATTATATCTATGTGTTATGCATACATAAACACACATACACATCTCCTATTGAGATTTAGTAATGAACACACACACACACACACACAAGGGCATGTGGCATTTATCCAGACCAAGAAACACAGGTCAGTAAATAAGTGGGCATGGAATCATTAGGAACATAGGACCAGTCGTCCTTCTGATCCAGTATGTTGTCACCAACAGTTGTCAGTTTCAGATGAGGTTCAAGAAATCCTGCAGTAAGCAGTTATGGGTGACTTGCTCCCAGGGAAAGTTTCTTCCTATCCTCCACTACTTAGAAGTTGGTTTAATCCCTGAGGCAAAAGGGTTTATATCTCTCCCAAAAATCTTGTATGTTATTTTAATTTACTATTATAACTGGCTATTCTTATTAGCCATGTAAGTGTCTAATCCTTTTTTAAACACAAAGTTCTTGGTCTCAGTGTATCTTGTAGCAATGAGTTCCACAGGCTAATTGTGTGTTGTGTGAAAGAGTATTTTCTTTTATACATTTTGAATTTGTCCCTTTTCCATTTCCTAGAATGTTCCCTGGTTCTTTTATTATGATGAGACAGAGTGAATAGAAGTTCCTGATCTATCCGCTCTATGAACCATTCATTATTTTGCCTATTTTCATCATGTCTCTTCTTATTCATCTCTCATCTCAGTTAGGCAGTCCGTCTCTTCAATCTCTATCGAAGAGTTTCTCCAAGCTTTTAACCATCTTGTCACCTATCTCTCAACTGCTTCTGATTCTGCCATATTCTTTTTGAGATAACATGCGCACAGCTGAATGTAGCATGGACTATATGCTTGATAGAGGAAACTGATGTAGAGGATTCCAAAACAAAATGTATATTTGAACCTGATGGTGGAAAGTAACTTACACTCTAAAAATATAGGACCTAATCCTGCAACCCTCACCCATGTGAGCTGTCCTTGCTCAAACAAATAGTCCTGTTGTGGGAACCCTTGCTTGAGTATGGACTGTTCAGGTGGGGTGCAGGATCCAGCTGTATATTTTGGGGGGAAATCCGAATGTGTTTAAACTATGTCTTGATTCATATCACTCTGAATCAGAGTCGGCGCTTTACATGGAACTATGGTGTGCACATGCCCATGTGGTGGTGGTTGTGAACAATGTGGGGCTCTCCTGGGAAGTGGTGGTGTCGCTCACAAGGCCAACCTTTTACATACCAACTCCATCCAGGTAAATACTCCCTTCAATGATGGTTTTAGCTACACGTGGCAAAGCTTCTGTTGGCTAAAATCTCTTTGTAGTGGCTGTGAGAGCAAAACATAGAAAGATGTTATAGAAAAAAAATCTTCCAGTGTCAGGAAAATCCAGTATTGTAATTGATGCTGAATGCTGCACCATTTCTGTTTGCATCATTTCTAGGTAGCAGTGCACAGTCTTTTCTTGCGGAACAGGCTGGGAGCATCCTTTACTTTAAGGAAACATGGGGAAGAGGTAAAGTTCTGTGAAGGATTAGGAACTGGCTAAGGGACAGAAAGCGAAGACTGGGAATAAAACGTCAGCTTTTAACATGGCAGGGAGTTCACAGTGGTCTGCCCAATGCTGAGTGCTCCAAGAGGGCAGTGCTAAGGGCTAGGCATTTAATCAGCATTTTCAGAAACCCTCTGCAATCATCTGAAGCTGCTGACTTAGTTTTTGGTTCAGATTCTGCTCTCCCATAAGGCTGCTTTATGCCACTCTGGTTTAAGAAAGAGTACGTGCAGGTTTGCGGTATCGTGCACCAGGGACCAAGTTGGTGCCCAGCAGGCCGCGGACTGGGATTGCTGATTTTGGGCACCCCAAAACTGTGCCAGGTGCAGCCTTGCTGGTCCCCAGGATCTGTCTCCTTGCATCTATCTGGTGAGCACAGCCAAGGGAGCAGGAATTGCAGCAGCTGCTTAAGTCTCTTCACAGAAATGGATCGCTCCCACTTACTGAGGATGGGTTCTCCAGCAGGGAGCCAGGGGGCATGCTTGCCCATTTTCTCCATGTTGTTTCAAATTAAATTAAAAACAAAAGCTGTCAATAATTAACAAAGCCTGAGATATTTGTAAAGCCAGATTTGTCTAGCTGCTATTTTAGCAAATCACAATGGATTCCCTGCCAAAATTATTTTTCCCTCCTCTGGAATAAGTGATGCGCTGTGAAATTAAAAAAAAAAAAATACTGGAAAAAAATGAGGTTCACAGAGGGTTGCAGTTTTAAGTCTTTTCTACTGCCAGTGGAAGATATGCCATATAAAAGAAAGGGCCTAGTTCTACAATTTATTATGACTGAGTCCCCCCTTACTGACTGAGTAATAATAATACCCAACTCTTATCTAGTGCTTTTCATCAATAAGTCTCAAAGCCCTTTACAAATGAATGCGGTATCATTACTCCCATTTTACAGAGGAGGAAACCGAGGCACAGGGAGGTAAAGTGACTTGCTCAGGTCACCAACAAAACCAGGAATAAAGCCTTCAGAGTCCAAGTCCAGAGCTCTATCTACTAGGCAGCACTGAGACAGTGCCATTGTCTTCAATGGGACTATCTGTGAGTGTAAGGGTTTGCAGGACCAGTCCCTTACATCAGTACTTAACGAAGGGCCTGATTCTGCAAAGCGTTGATGGCGTCCTAAAAAGTACTAAGCACCCTTAGCTCTCATAAGCTTTAGTGGGAACTGAGGGCTCTCAGCACCTCTCAGGGGAATCTTAGTATGTTGTAATAATGGGCCCTGTCTTCTTAAACCTTATTGCCTAGCCAGTATGGGTACCTACATTTGTATTCATGTAAACTAAATTTAGTGCCAAGTCCAGCAGCCCTTTAGTAAAATGCCCTGTCGAGTAATGGGTGTTTTGCCTGACTCATGGGTGCATAAGTTGTTCTGTAGTTTGTTTGTAATAGCTGATGCACTTGTTATTACTAGGAAAGACAGAACACAAGTATTCTCTAAAGCTTGAGCTCTCTCCCACTGAAATCAATAGGAGTTTTGCCAGAAGAGCAGGATTGTATGTGGTTATGTATTTAATGGAAAAAACATTTCATGATGGCCCCTGATCCAAACATTGAAATCAGTGAGAGGCTTCCCATTGACATCAATGGGCATTGGATCAGGCTATACAAGAGCATTGGCATTGCATAGTTAAGCACTCAAAATTCAGGATATGTTAAAGTTCAGATTGAATGTACAACCTTCACTCTGCCCCTTTGTGTTTTGATAGCATTTAATTACATGATCACATACTAGTTCTCCTGTAATGTAATAAAACATGCTACAATTAATTTTAAAGTCACACATATATATGTAACATCTTGTAATTATTTTTCTCTTGTATGCTTACACTAATGTCATTGGCATGGCCTGGTATCTCTTTGTTAATTTAGGATGGAATTTTCCAAAGCACCTAAGTGACTTAGAAGCATAAATCCCTTTGAAAATTAATATAGTTCCTTTTAGTGCTTTGAAAATCTGACCCTTGGACTTTTTGAAAATCCTGTTTTATTTAAGCCTCCTAAAAAGTTTGGATTCCCAACGCCAATTAAAAATTAGTGGCAATTGGCTGTCAACATCCCCTAAGCAGCTTTGAAAATCCCAACCTAAATCCTTTTCTCTCTACAGTATGTATTTTAATAATTGTGTCCTGTTACATACAATTAGTTTTACTAACACAGCCATGTTGTTGTTCCAACCTTGCTTCTTTTACCATATTATAAAAATGCAACAATGCCTGTGATATCATTACACCTCCTTCACTGATACACCTATTGCAGCATGCAAATTTCTCAGCACGTTAGATAACCTATATCTAAGGTATCAGATGGAATTGACTGGAACTGCATTAGCTATTCATTCTCAAGGATTTATTTTATGACTAACCATGAAAATTGCTATGGAAGAAATGATTTCAATCTGTTGTTTGTTCTTCATCCTCCATCCACTGTGAGGAATTTCTTATTGCTCTCCTGCTGGTTGGCTGCTACCACAGGCAGCACTATAAAATCAAACTGTGCAGTACCCTGTATATACAGTAACAAAGAATTGTTCTGTTAGCCCCAGTGGTGACGATTTTAGGAGGTATTTAGGTGGGCTGTGTACTGTGCTAAAAAGTAGCCAATCGTTATCTCAGCATCCATGTTCAATCTGAATTATATACATATCTAGTTGCTCATGTATTATTAGTATTGACATTGGTCTTTATTATTAATCAACCTCTGACAAGAGGATATTTTTCTGCTTCCCATAATTCTAGGGGATCCCCCTAATAATATGTTGATGTCACAGGCCTTCCCTTCATGTACACCTCATAGACTTCCTTACATTTCCCATGTAGTGTAGGTTCAAGTCCAACAGCATCCAGCAAATTTGTATGTGTCATTAGTCACGTCCTGTTTATGTTGCCCATATTGTCTTTTATTCCTTACCATTTAAACTAGAGGAATCGGACCACTTTCGTCCACTTTCTTTTTAATTGTGAAATGTAATTTGTCATCTTTAGCATGTTTAGTAAAAACATTACAATATGGTTACACTTAGTTGTCAGTTGTATGGGGACAAGGAAAAAATGTAGTGAGGATTTTTTAAAAATTGGTTTACTACTATTAGTGCATTGTTTCATTACAAATTCACAGCCATGAAAAACACATCACAGACTGTGAAATCTGGTTTCCCCTGTGAAATCTGGTCTTTTGTGTGCTTTTATCCTATACTATACAGATTTCATGGGGGAGACCAGAGTTTCTCAAACTGGGGATCCTGACCCAAAAGGGAGTTGCAGGGGGGTTTGCGGTATTGCTACCCTTACTTCTGCGCTGCCTTTAAAGCTGAGTGGCCGGAGAGTGGCAGCTGCTGACTGAGGGCCCATCTCTGCAGGCAGCAGCACAGAAGTAAAGATGGCAATACCATACCATGCCATCCTTACTTCTGCGCTGCTGCTGGCAGCGGCTCTGCCGTCAGAGCTGGGCTCTCCAGCTGCCCAGCTCTGGCAGCAGCGCAGAAGTAAGGGTAGCAATACCGCAACCCACCCACCCCACAATAACCTTGTGACCACCGCACAACTCCTTTTTGGGTCAGGATCCCTACAGTTACACCACCATGACATTTCAGATTTAAATAGCTGAAATCATGAAATTTACGATTTTAAAAATCTTATGACCGTGAACAATTGACCAAAATGGACGGCTAATTTGGTAGGGCCCTATTAATTACTAGAGACAATACTGAATCAGGTCCTTACTATGAGCGGCTTTTTGCATCCTTAACCAACCAGTGGTCCTCCCCCATCACCCCAATCTCATTGACTTTCAATGAGACTTAGGCTCCGATGGCCCAGATCCTTAAAGATATTTAGCCCTCTAACTCTCATTGATTTCAATGGGTCCTAAGTCACATTTGAAAATGGGACTTAGCCTTGCAGGGCCACAGTGGAGCGATGCCAAAGTATCTAGAAAAATCTGGGCCAAAATGACTTGCCCAATGTCACACAGGAAGTCTGTGAAGGAACAGGGACTTGAATCCAGGTCTCCAGCTAGCTCCCTATCCCCTGGACCATCCTTCCTCATTCTTCTGATCTGGAAGAAAAGTGAGATGGTTCCTCATGAACAGAGCTAATTGGTTTATAGTGCTGCATATGGTGATTTTACTCAGTACCCAGATGCTTCTGGATCTGGAAGAGAGACTTTGACTTAGCATACACCCCAACTCTTTAATTTTTTATGTAGTTTTCTACATTTATTTTTCTTGATGGGAGATTAACTACCCTCTTCTCTGACTGAGCCCAGAGCCTATCTTTACCTCTCTTTACAACTATCAATCTGCACCCCATTTGCCCACTCATCTTATCTTCTTCTTTCACCACAAGATTGTTGGTAGGAAAGTACTGCTAGTCTTGCTGGGAAACTGAGAGAATATTCCACTCTCTTCCAAGCAACACTGCTTGAGATGCAGAGCAGTCAGAATACCTGCTGCTATTTACAAACTCTGCCAATAATGTTGCACTCTTTACCTATACAAGTAGAAATGTAGGACGATGGGAACAGGTCCCCCTGAGGATGAATGCTGGGAAATTAGATTTAGCTAGAGAAATCCACTTGCTAAGGGAAAGAATAGGAGGTTGAAGAAATCATTTGCTATCTGACTGCCCTCGGTCACTTAGGTATACAGTGAAGATATTCCTTATTGCTCCTGCCCAGGCACTTTGGAGATATGAGATGGAAGATTCCAATCTGGCATCATTCCACTCCAATTACCCACTGTTTTTATGTAACGTTTTTTAAATTTAAATAGATCAGGAGACTCCTTTTTTAAGTTGTTTGTCTTGGCAAACTCTTTATAACTCTGCAAATCTCCAGCTATTTTAAAAATGAATCCTTAATATGAGCTTCATGTAGCTGCAAGCAGAAGAATCAGCCAAGTTCATCCCTTGTGTAACTTCAGTGAGTTTCCCCAGGGATTTATATATTTTGTTGGATTTGTCCCACTCATTCTCATTCCTAAAGACAAAAGCAGTAAAGCATGTTTGTATTTAGTTAATGCAATGCATTCCCTGTATATGATATATATTTAATCCCCTCCATTTTTCTTTATTGGTGGTCATTTCACACGCTGGTTAATATTAATTATTTTCACATTTATATATCTGTACAATTATGCATAATTCCATTTTTAAATGCCATTAAAATAATGTTAAGTTTGCATTGAGAAGCGCTCAGAAGTCAGAAAATTCTACATTTAATTTTGTCCTTTGCCCAATCTGCAGCTCCACCTTTTATGTGGGTCTGTTGCAAAACTGGTATGTAGAGCTTGTGGCCACTGTTCCAGCCCAGCAGCTGGAGTATCATAGTATCATAGAATATCACGGTTGGAAGGGATCTCAGGAGGTCATCTAGTCCAACCCCCTGCTCAAAGCAGGACCAATCCCCAATGAAATCATCCCAGCCAGGGCTTTGTCAAGCCTTACCTTAAAAACTTCTAAGGAAGGAGATTCCACCACCTCCCTAGGTAACACATTCCAGTGCTTCACCACCCTCCTAGTGAAAAAGTTTTTCCTAATATCCAACCTGAACCTCCCCCACTGCAACTTGAGACCATTACTCCTTGTTCTAACATCTGCTACCACTGAGAACAGTCTAGATCCAACCTCTTTGGAACCCCCTTTCAGGTAGTTGAAAGCAGCTATCAAATCCCCCCTCATTCTTCTCTTCTGCAGACTAAACAATCCCAGTTCCCTCAGCCTCTCCTCATAAGTCATGTGCTCCAGCCCCCTAATCATTTGTGTTGCCCTCCGCTGGACTCTTTCCAATTTTTCCATATCCTTCTTGTAGTGTGGGGCCCAAAACTGGACACAGTACTCCAGATGAGGCCTCACCAATGTCGAATAGAGGGGAATGATCATGTCCCTTGATCTGCTGGCAATGATCCTACTTATACAGCCCAAAATGCCGTTAGCCTTCTTGGCAACAAGGGCACACTGTTGACTCATATCGAGTTTCTCATCCACTGTAACCCCTAGGTCCTTTTCTGCAGAACTGCTGCCTAGCCACTCGTTCCCTAGTCTGTAGCAGTGCATGGGATTCTTCCATCCTAAGTGCAGGACTCTGCACTTGTCCTTGTTGAACCTCATCAGATTTCTTTTGGCCCAATCCTCCAATTTGTCTAGGTCACTCTGTATCCTATCCCTACCCTCCAGCGTATCTACCACTCCTCCCAGTTTAGTGTCATCTTCAAACTTGCTGAGGGTGCAATCCACGCCATCCTCCAGATCATTAATGAAAATATTGAACAAAACCGGCCCCAGGACTGACCCTTGGGGCACTCCGCTTGATACTGGCTGCCAACTAGACATGGAGCCATTGATCACTACCCATTGAGCCCGATGATCTAGCCAGCTTTCTATCCATCTTATAGTCCATTCATCCAGCCCATACTTCTTTAACTTGCTGGCAAGAATACTGTGGGAGACCATATCAAAAGCTTTGCTAAAGTCAAGGAATAACACGTCCACTGCTTTCCCCTCATCCACAGAGCCAATTATCTCATCATAGAAGGCAATAAGGTTAGTCAGGCATGACTTGCCCTTTGGTGAATCCATGCTGACTGTTCCTGATCACTTTCCTCTCCTTGAAGTGCTTCAAGTAGAGTAGAGACTATGGGAGGTGGGGGCAAGAAGGAGGACTATGAAGCAACCTTATATGCTGGCCGTGGACTGGGGATGGGTAGGCAGGGTTTGTAAGGAGCACCCTCTTCATTCAGTGCAAACATAAGTATATCATACTGCATGCACTGTTCCATGAGTGCATTATCAGGATTCCTCACTGGAGTGATGGGTCCATCAGGGATCAGGAAATGTGCAACTTCACACAGTATACAGAATGAGCACTGCTTCCAAAGGAACCTTGCCTAATTCTATACAGATCATATTCCACGTGCATCTAAACCTCAAGAGTGAAATTCCACTCAACTTTCTTATGTAAAACCATCCCAGAGAGTAGTTATCAGTGGTTCAGTTATGCTCGAACGGCATAACGGTTGGGGTACTGCAGGGATCAGTTCTGAGTCTGGTTCTGTTCAATATCTTCATCAGTGATTTAGATAATGGCATAGAGAGTAAACTTATAAAGTTTGTGGATGATACCAAGCTGGAAGGGGTTGCAAGTGCTTTGGAGGATAGGATTATAATTCAATATGATCTGGACAAACTGGAGAAATGGTCTGAAGTAAATAGGATGAAATTCAATAAGGACAAATGCAAGACATTAGGAAGGAACAATCAAATTCCCACATACAAAATGGGAAATGACTGTCTAGGAAGGAGAACTGCAGAAAGGGATCTGGGAGTCATAGTGGACCACAAGCTAAATATAAGTCAACAGTATAACACTGTTGCAAAAAAGGCGAACATCATTCTAGGATGTATTAGCAGGAGTGTTGTAAGCAGAACTTGAGAAGTAATTTTTCCGCTCTACTTTGCACTGATAAGGCCTCAATTGGAGTATTGTGTCCAGTTCTGGGCACCACATTTCAGGAAAGATGTTGACAAACTGGAGAAGGTCCGGAGAAGAGCAATAAAAATGATTAAAGGTCTAGAAAACATGACCTATGAGGGCAGATTGAAAGAATTGGGTTTGTTTAGTCTTGAAAAGAGAAGACTGAGAGGGGACATGATAACAGTTTTCAAATACATAAAAGTTTGTTACAAGGAGGAGGGAGAAAAATTGTCATTCTTAACTGCTGAGAATAGGACAAGAAGCAATGGGCTTAAATTGCAGCAAGGGAGGTTTACGTTGGACATTAGGAAAAACTTCCTGTCAGGGTGGTTAAGCACTGGAATAAATTTCCTTGGGAGGTTGTGGAATCTCCATCATTGGAGATTTTTAAGGGCAGGTTAGGTAAACACCTGTCAGGGATGGTCTAGATAATACTTAGTCCTGCCATGGATGCAGGGGACTGGACTAGATGACCTCTCGAGGTCCCTTCCAGTCCTATGATTCTATGATTCTGTGCACTGGGCAATTTGAACATGAAGAGGTTGTACATGGAATGAAAATTTCCATTCAGCTTACACATGCATGTTACATGTGCAATGCCAATGAGATGTTGGGCGATCATTAGTTTAAAAAAACTCCTCTTGTTACTGTATAAATGAAAAACTTTGGATACGTGGTATTTATGATGGGTTATTAAAGTTATCTACAAAGACATTAAAAAATGAACTACAAGTACTCACACAACCAAAAGACACAGTTGTGACTAGGGACCATGTATGTGCAAAAGTTCAAATGGCTACATAGTTCAGATGGAAGCTATTCCCATTGACTTCAACGGATGTTTGATGAGGCCCAAACACTTTTGGTGGGTAGTCAGTTAATGTTTGTTCTGGCTGTAACATTGCTTTTAAATGCTCTGTATTACAATGCCTGGATACTACACTAACGACTGCACTAGAAACTGTGGGGAGAAAGATATTTTTATGTTCTTGTAACCTGACTAAAAGTATTCCATTTTTAGGTCTGTGGATAACATTAAATGCCAAAACAACAGAAAAGAAGAAGAAATGCATTAGCAGAAAGACAAAAGAAATCTCTACCCAAGAGGACAATTATGTTTTAAAATAGATTCAAGTTAAGTTTTGGTGAGGGTCAAACTCAGATTTTAGTGCCAGTCACATTACAATGAAGTTCTTATTTGCAGATTTTAGAGGTGTTTATTTCTCTGCACCAAGCTCAAGAGGGATGAGGGAAGGTAAATCACGTTTCCTAGACCTGAACGAAACTGCTGTGTTGAGGCCATTTGGCATGTGAGTCCATTAGACTACACACTGCAGTCATGACTCTCCAATGAAAACATGTTGCTTTCTGCTTGTCTCAGTAGTGGCTGTACTTTTCCATCAGGAAGTTTATTTCTGGGGACTCCATTTGTGGTTCTCCAACATCATAAGAGTCCTCTCAGGAACCTACTTTAGAGGACGGCAGCCTACTTTGAATGAAGTTCATGAGGAAGCCTGATGACTCTAGTCTAGGGTTGAAACCTACGAGGGCTGAACATTCTCTTTCATCTGTCCAGATCCTCAACTGATGTTAATTGGTGTCTCTCCACCAGTTTCACACAAATCGCATCATCTGTAGGTTTCAGCAGAGCTGGTTTTGGCATACAGAAATTCACCTCAGTTCAACCCCCTTATTTTTGTTCTCATCCAAACAACACCAGCCCTAGGATGAGACCTGGCTTCCTTAGGAGATATTTTCATAAGGTAGCTTCATAAAGTCAGAAACATCATAAGAATAGCTGTTCTCAGAGCATTTTGCCACTACAGCTTCTGAACAAAACCTAAAAGGGCAGTGGCATGCAAAGATGGTCTTAACAATTAAACAAACTATTTCCAATCTCAAAGAGAGACTAGTTCAATTTGAGTTTTGGAGTTGGTTCTTATTTGGATGGATTCATCCATTCTGAGTCATGGCATGGATTCTGGCCACAGTGTCCCCTGTGGAAGAGTGTGTCCTATTTTTATTTTGAGGTTATTTTAACTCCCACTTCATATTCTTGTGCTTTCTCTTAAGTAGAGTTTATCAGAATATTTACCCTGCTGCTGTTGTTTTGTTCTTTTCCAGTCAGTTACATTTCTGAGGTGCAGCTACATGGAAGAGAGTGGAAATGCCTCCAGAGTAATCTGTCTGACAAGACAAATAGCGAGAGTAAGGAGTGAACACAAACAGGGACTTTGTCAGAGAGTGTGCAAGTGAATCAGTCCAATCAGTTGCCGCAGGTGACACATTTGAACAAATTGAAGTTGACACAGTGGACAGTTTGACTGGGGGAAGTATAATTTTGGATTAAGAGTGAGCACTTTTAATCTGTCAGTGGTGGCACTCTGATACCTGTAATTGAAAGAGCACAGCACTGGTTTTGCTCCAGATGCCAATCATACCCATTCATCCTTTTTGATCACTGATCAGTTCACAATCTACTCTGCATGTTTTAATATCCTTCTGCAGATGATTTCTGTACCACTGCTCTCTATAAATACATCAGGGGGATAAATAGCAGGGAGGGAGAGGAGTGCCAGAGTGGACACAAGAGCAAATGGCTATAAACTGGCCATCAACAAGTTTAGGCTCGAAATTAGATGAAGGTTTCTAACCATCAGAGGAGTGAAGTTCTGGAACAGCCTCCCAAGAGGAACAGTGGAGGCAAAAGACATATCTGGCTTCAAGACTGGGCTTGATAAGTTTATGGAGGGGATCGTATGATGGGGCTGCCTACAATGGTATGTGACTACCAGTAACAAAAATCCCCAATGGACAGAGACAGCACAATACATGGGGATGACTCAAATTACTACAGAGAATTATTTCCCAGGTATCTGCCTCATGGGTCTTGCCCACATGCTCAGGGTCTAAGTGATAACCATATTTGGGCTTGGGAAGGAATTTCCACACAGCTCAGATTGGCAGAGACCTGGCGGGAGGGGATCGCCTTTCTCTGCAGCATGGGGCAAGGGTCAATTGCAGGTTTAAACTAGTGTAAATGGTGAATTCTCTGTGACTTGAAGTCTTTACACCATGATGTGAGGACTTCAGTAACTCAGCCAGACATTAGGGGCCTATTACAGGAGAGGGTGAGTGAGATTCTGTGACCTGCAATGTGCAGGAGGTCAGACTAGATGATCAGGATGGTCCCTTCTGACCTTAAAGTCTATTAGTCTCCATTTTATCCTTGGCCTCCCTGCTGGTATTGCCTTAAAGGGATAGGGCCAATTAAGTGACTGGGGCTTTTTGTGATACAGATGCCTGTCCATGAGTAGCTGGATTGAGACCAGTGACGTGAAGAAGAGCTCTGTATGAGCTCGAAAGCTTGTCTCTCTCACCAACAGAAGCAAGATCAAACAACAGCTCAGTTTTCCTTGAACACTGAACTAGCAATAAATGAACCACCTTTGTAACCAAGTTACTTGTGTTATAAGAGGATACTTGCAGTTTTCCCACTATCCCAGTCAAATACAAGAAGTTTTTCTCTTATCTTTCTTCAGCCTGAAGGTGAGACATAATGCATGCATCATGTTTAAATTCTTTTTCTGAATCTCTTTTCTTTTGTGCTTTGAAATCTAGCTTTGTTACCTCTTTGGGTGTAACAGATTCGATCTTTCAGTGTTTGCTGGGTCCCTGCTGCAGCAGTCTTTGGGGTAGAAGGAGAAGGGAGTAGCCTCTTAACAATAACATTGTCTCTCTAGAATGCTGCCCATTAAAACACATTGAAGAGGAAAGCTGGATTCCCCAGCACAGGGTTAAATGGGCTAATCAAACACATCCCCTCCCCAGTCAAGGTTGAAATAAATGGGCATGTAACCATCTAACCATGTGAAGTTTCTCAAGTGTAAATCAGCCAAACTGTTACTTATCTGTCCTCTACTTTGTCATTATTCTGTGCTTGTCAACCCCTAATAAGGGCTGTCGGTCCATCATTCTCTTGTGTTATTATGGTTGCTATGCCTTCCTCTCAGCAGCTCCTATCAGTATAACTAACTAGGGTGTGTATGGGGGTGGGGGGGTGGGGGGAGGGGGGTTTAAATTCCCAAATTATCAAGAGTGGGGAAAAAAACAACAGCAAAGAATTTTGTAATCTGTAGATGATTTCTGCTCTGGGATCACATTAGTCATTAAGATTTATACGTCAATCCAAGGCTTAAATAACAGATGTTTTCTCATTATTTATCTTCCTGGCTAAGGCATAAGATTAGTTTTTAGGAGATACGCGTAGCACATGCAATGAAAATAGACCAGGTCCTAGGATCAGGCCTCCTAACAGCTCATAAAGGATGAACTTAAACACCAGTCAAAGAAAAGTTTTATTGTACCCTTCTAGAAATGCCAAGTGAAAGAAAATGTGCTTATCAAGGGGTGATCTTGTAGACCTGAAAATGTCACATAATAGAACTGGATTTTACCCCTTAGCCAGCTATTCAGTGTTTTTATAGTTGGGGATATTTTAACAGTTTCTTAGATGAACAGCTAACTGGATGACATCTCAGCAGGCTCCCTGACTTTTAGGGTTTTTTGTTAGAGAGACAAGGTTGATGAGGTAATAGCTGTTATTGGACCAACTTCTGGGGGTGAGAGAGAGACAAGCTTTTTTGTTTTGTTTTTGTAACAAGACAGTTAGGTTGTGCTGCTGAACTTCAATCAAAAGTTCGCTTGACAAATATTAGTCTGAAAAAAACAACATCCTGTAAACCTTCCTTACAGTGCACAACCTGCTAGTGCCTGGATATGTACTGATGTTTAATAATTTCATGTGTAACTAGCAAGAGACGAATGTGTGCATATAATAAAGAGCAACATCTCAAATAGCAGAAGAAAAGGATCATAAACCAACCTCAGCCAAAACAAGTACAAATGAATGTGCTTCCTCTAACCTTTACATGCAAAGTCCCTATTGACTTCAGTTCAAAATTAGGGCTGCAAGATCAGGCCCTTTCACCTTACCCTGTGCACTAGATGTGACTGGTACTACTATTCCTACGGCGGGAACTTCTAATCTGCGAAGTAGGCAACTGTTGCTCCTCCCTCCTGACTATTACAGTAATTTCTGTGCCAGAGTATAAGGACTTAGGCCTGGATAGGCAAAAGGAGTTAACTAGGCACCTAAAGTCCCTATTTTAGGTGCATGAGTCTCAGTTTTGGTTCCACTGTGATGCTCAAAATGCCTACCTAACCCCCGTAGGCACCTAAACTCACTCAGCACCCAAGTGTTCAGATTTCTCTAGGCACCTAAGTTTCTGCCTCTGAGCATGCACACAGCTGCCTCAATCTAGGCCTCTGGATTCCTACCTCCCAACTAAGCCCCAGAGCGAGTCACAAATCAGGAGAAGATAGGCATTCAGCTACCTAAATCATGGGTGGGCTGGTCCAGTAGTCTTGCTCAGAGGTTGCTTACCCAGTCAAAATCTGGCCACCAGACGAGGGGGCATCACACACCTTATAACTTTTAGCCCAGTGGTTAGAGCACTCACCTGGCATGTGGGAGACCCCAGTTCAATTCCTCCTGCCCTGCCTGAGGGGAAAAGAGGATCTGAACAGGTTTTTCCTACCTCTCAGGAGGGGGCTCTTACCCCTGAGCTATGGGATAGTCTGATGTGGGCCTCCCTTAATTGCTGCATTTGAAGCTGTTCCACTCTGGATAAATAATGAAGGCGTCATTGGAGCAGGGGGACTAGACCCAGGGTCTCCCACCATTGAGGTGAGTGCCCTCAGCACTGGGCTATAGGAGTCATTCTCTTTCTCTTGCTCTCCCTCTGTCTGGCCCCATGACTGTTCCACTTTGGCTAGACACTTAAGTAGTCATGCTATCAAAGTGAGAGAGAGATTTATGACCTAATGAGTGTCGGGTCATGTTGTAATCTGACAGCTTTTACATGTGTTACAGACCCTAGGCCCTGAAACCAGTCTCAGCCTCCCCAGTCACTTAGGTACACGCCCCAGGAATTCCACCTCTGGGGTGCTCTGGAATATAGCTTCAGTGACCACATGGAAGGTCAAGTACGGAACACAGGCTTTGCACAGAAATGTCTGAACTCACAGTGACTTCCAATGTTGTCGCATACAAGAATGACAGATTTTAAGGTGAAACAACAGAAACCAAGTTGTTCTCCTGGCCTTGTGTATGCTCACCCCTTCTTGTGAGTTATCAAGGCTCCTTCCCCACTCTGAACTTTAGGGTACAGATGTGGGGGCCTGCATGAAAACTTCTAAGCTTAACTACCAGCTTAGATCTGGTCCGCTGCCACCACTCCCAATGTGCTAATTCCCTTCCCTGGGTAGCCTTGAGAAACTCTTCGCCAATTCCCTGGTGAATACAGATCCAAACCCCTTGGATCTTAAAACAAGGAGAAATTAACCATCCCCCCTCCTCTCTCCCACCAACTCCTGGTGGATCAAGATCCAACCCCCTTGGATCTAAAAAACAGGGAAAATCAATCAGGTTCTTAAAGAAGGCTTTTAATTAAAGAAAAAGGTAAAAATCATCTCTGTAAAATCAGGATGGAAAATAACTTTACAGGGTAATCAAACTTAAAGAGCCCAGAGGACCACCCTCTAGCCTTAGCTTCAAAGTTACAGCAAACAGAGGTAAACACCCTAGTAAAAGGTACATTTACAAGTTGAGAAAACAAAGATAAAACTACCACGCCTTGCCTGGCTGTACTTACAAGTTTGAAATATGAGAGACTTGTTCAGAAAGATTTGGAGAGCATGAATTGATGTCTGGTCCCTCTTAGTCCCAAGAGCGAACTCCCCCCAAAACAAAGAGCAGAAACAAAAGCCTTCCCCCCACCAAGATTTGAAAGTATCTTGTCCCCTTATTGGTCCTTTGGGTCAGGTGTCAGCCAGGTTACCTGAGCTTCTTAACCCTTTACAGGTAAAAGGATTTTGGTGTCTCTGGCCAGGAGGGATTTTATAGTATTGTACACAGGAGGGCTGTTACCCTTCCCTTTATAGTTATGACATGAGTCAATGGGCCCAGTCTGTGTGTCAGGCAGGTAGGCCCCTTCTAGCCTTTGTCACCAGTAAGCCTTCTGTTGTTGGCCTTTGAAACAGAGCAGGAGCTAAGACCATTCTTGCGCTTAAATAAGGTTCAGTCCCCTCTGTCATACAACCCACTAATCACCTTCAGAGCCCCACAAAGTCCCAGCCCCCTTAGAGACAAGCTTGGAGAACCAGTTTTCTTTAGCCCGGCAACTCTCTTTAGCAAACTCTTTGTTCTGACAAGTGCTATCATAACCCCCACACCTTCTGAGTGTGGTGTTCTGGCCCATCTAGTGGCACTGAGGCCACTTAAGGAGAGAGAGATTGAATCTGCTTAACAGCCAGTTGGCTTTTAGCTCATGCAGTAGAGGCTTATGCACTAAGCTTCAGAGGTCCCAGGTTCGATCCTGGCTGCTGATGACTGGGGTCTGTCAGTGTTACACTACTGCTTACTGCAGCATTAGTCACTTGTGGGAGATGTCCAGTATTACAATAAGCTGCCGTGGTCTCTTTGCCATCTATAGGCAGTGACAGCTACACATTCAGAATGGAAGTCACATTCTTCAAAATGTGTACAATGTCACGTGAAGGTCACCAGTTGATACAGACTTGTACAGCCTGATACTGCTCAGTCACAACATGTATGTGATGTTATTTCCTCTTCTGTAAGAGCTAGATTTTGACTTTAGGTACAGGCCTCAGCAAGTGGTGCTGCTTAGAAGTAGCTCTGGGAGACATGGTGACTCAAGAGTCCCATTTCTTCTCCTTCCTCTGGGGGAAATGAGGGAGGGGGGTTAGTAATTTGCTGCTGGCCCATATCAGCAGTGTATTTACAACATACCTTTCACTGGTTTAGCTGCACTGGCAAGCAAATAGGCCCTTTAGTCTTGCATGCCTGGGCCAAAGGTAGAGGTATTCCCGGTAGGGGTGCAAGAGGGGTTCTGATGCCTTTCCACAGCTATGTGGTCCAATTCCTAATCTAGACGTAAGTTGCTTCCCTGGAAGTCAGAGCACCGCACAAGCAAATGGACAGAAATCACAGGTCCAGCATGAAGCAGCTGTTGTGCAACAGGGCTGTTACCAGAAAGAAGCGGGGAGACGGACATGCTGTTCATCCTCTTCAAGGGTTTTTAACTCTGTTGGATTGATCGTGGACTTAACACACCCATTCACCCCCATTTTTGTCACCACTGAGCTCTCTTCTATTCTGCTCAGGTTAGTTGTATTCAGAGCCCTATAGTGTAAACAAATAGAGTAGTACCCCTTTAAATAGTTCATGAGCCTGCTGGTTGCACTCAAGCTATTTAAAGCGACACTAAACTAGGCTTATATTTTACAGGCTCCTGCATAGAATCTCCACTGAGAGCCGGTTCAACTCTGGGTAGGAGAATCATGGTATTTCTACTGTGATTTGGCCCTACTGGATAAACTGCACAGGACTTGGCCCTAAATGGTAAACTGTGCATTGTCTTCCAATGTTACAGGCTCCCTTCTCGACATCATCCAAAGTTTGCTCAGTCATTCTCAGACCAACCAGCCTCCTTTGATTTCTGCTCTCCTTTATTTATTTGCTTTGCCATATCTCTATGTACATTTGTAGTACTCCTGTATTTCTACTGTAATGTCTGCCCTGTCCCAGTGTTTAGTTCTGTTATTTCTTGAACAAAATAAATGCAAGGTAGTTAAAAAACAAAAGCAAAAACCGTGATCTGTGCGAACTGACCATGGCCCTGGATGAATATTTTCCCTATTAATTATTAACATGAAAGTGCTCTTCATGATTCATATACCAACTTTTAGCACTCCAGAATTCTTTTCTCCTACGGCTGTGATGAAACGTTTAATGCAGTCTAGTGCGAATGTTAAACGCTGAGCTGAAGCCCGGCATTTTTCTTTATTAGGATAAAATGTTGTTTTGATTACAGATCTTAGTCCGCCAAAACAAAATCCCAAACACTACAATTTTTTTCTCTTAAAGGCCGCGCAACATAAATGATCACTCCAGGTCCTGGGAACTCCAGCCAGGACACACATGGACTGAACCACAATAGCGTCAGCTCATAGCGGTCAGTCCGGGCAGAATGGGAACATGTTCACATTGAGGGACAGATGGTATCTATTTAGCTAAAAATTCTTCCACTCTGGCTGTTATACCACCCAGCTCATTTTTATTGGCTTCTTATCACGTTTGGGAGCCAGCATACTTCTTGTAAAAACTCTAAGTGTGTCAGAGATTCCTGTAGTTTCAGGGTTCAAGGCAATGTATCAAAGTGAAGGGGGAATAAAAGCAATTTAGTGTCACGTTCACTGATTTGCATTTTAAAATGTTCTCAGAAGAATGTCCCAGTAGAATATAGAGAAATTAATGGAAGACGTTTCAGTCCCTCCTTATTACGCTATTTTGATATACATTCAGGGCCCAATTGTGATCCCTGCACTCATATAGAGTAGCACCTGATTCCACAATCAGGATTATTTGAGGCGTAAGGTACAACTTGAACAAATGTATCACAATTTCATCTCTTAAAATTAAGAGGTACACATCAAGAGGTATCTGGAGTAGGTAGATGATGTAGTCCTGTGTCAGTCCTAATGCAAAACATGACACCAAAGCACCACACTTCCTGGAAGTGAGGAAGAATCGAAGAGGGTCTTAAAGGGACCGGAGGGAGGGGAGTGTAGGATACCTATGAAGGGAAAAGGGAAGTGTCTCTCTTTCTCTGTTGGGAAACTGGTTCACACACTGCTACAATAACAGACACTGGCAGACTGCCCAGCATCATTGTACTTATCATCAAACGTGAACTGTAAGGCTCAAGCAATCTTTTGGGGAAAAAATCACACCAAAAATACTGTATATTGTGTTTTCCCTGACTGTATTTCTTTTTAAATCCAACCAGTCTCTTTTATTTCTTCCCCATTGCATTATAGATTCTTTAGGGACTGAGTGAGCTGGCCTTTTGAAAACTGAAGCTTGATGAATCAAACAGATCTTTTTTTAAAGCACCAGAGATAAAGTGGTAATCTTTCCCCTCAAAGTAATAGCCTTCAACATAAAACCAGAGCACAACTTGTTAAACAGCTGGTTTTTATAAAAAGCCAAGAAGTTGAGAGCAATAGAGAGAAATATGATATCATTATCTATATGATGCACATCATCCATGGAATGGGGAGCCAAAGGACAGCAGACTTTATGACGACAGAGAAGTAAAGAGGGAAAACATTCAATGAGCTTGTTCTGTATTTACTCTGTGGCTTTATAAACAACTTTCTACATGGTTTTAAACTTTGGTCCTGTTCATCTTACAAGATGTCACCTTACAGCTCACAGTGTAAAGTCTATAGGGCAGGGAGGGATGTTATTAGAAACACATGCATTTGTGGTACTTCAGTAAGTGAATGGAAGAGTTGCTTGTTCCATGCTATGGTGTGTGCAGTGGCGGATTACCGCATGGGCCGACAGGGTCCTGGCCAATTTGGGGGCCCCTGGCAGGATCGCCAGAACTCTGCCTCCTGGTCCTCCTCTCCCTCCACTTGGGGCCCCTCTGTCCTACTCCTCCTCTTCCCCCTGAGGCCTCGCCCCCTGGCCAGGCCAGAAGGAAGCCCAAATCCAGCTATGGTGGTGAGCATATTTCATCCCCCCCCACCCTAGCCCTCCCCTCCAGAACTGGCCCACTCACTTACCAGAGTCCCTCTCTCCCCGTCTCCCCTCCCCCACACGTGGAGCCGCTGGCCAGAGCCCTGCTCGCCGCACCTATCCCCTGGCATGGACAGGGTTACCATATTTCCACAATCAAAAAAGAGGACACTGGGGGGGAGGGAGCCCTGCTCTAGCCCCGCCCCCCCCGCCCCCATCCACTCCCTCCCACTTCCCACCCCCTGACTGCCTCCCTCAGAACCCCCAATCCCCCCCGCTCTTTGTCCCCTGACTGCCCCCTCCTGAGAACCCCCCCACCCTAACTGCCCCCTGACTGCCCCGACCCTTATCCACACCCCTACCCCCAGACAGACCCCCGGGACTCCCACGCCCTATCCAACCACTCCCCGCCCCCTGACAGGACCCCCAGAACTCCCGACCCATCCAACCCCTTCTGCTCCCTGCCTGCCTCGACCCCTCTCCACACCCCCACCCCAGCAGCTCCCCCCAGAACCCCTGACCCATCCAATCCCCCCTACTCTCTGTCCCTGGACTGCCCCCTCCAGAAACCCCCTGCCCCTTCTCCAGCCCCCTGGCCCCCTTACCCTGCCGCTCAGAACAGCATGTCGGGCTCCGCGCGGAGCCCGACACATGGCTGCGCTCCCCAGCGCAACACACAACCCGGTCCCTGCCCCCGCACAGTGCTGCCGGAGTGGGGCGATGGGCAGCAGGGGAGGGGGAGCAGGGGAGGAGGAGAAGGGGGGGAGGAGGAGGAGCTGCCGAGACCCGATGCGAACGGCCCGGCCGGCCGGCGATCTGAGAATGCAAAAAGTGGCCATTTGTTTCATTTGCTCTTGCCAACTGATGGTCAGTTGGTAACTGATGGTCAGTTGGCAAGAGAAAATGGGACAAATGCACAGTTTTGCCAAAAAAAGTTGGGACGTCCAGTGCAGGGCTTAAAAAGGGGACTGGCCCAGCCAAAATGGGACATATGGTCACCCTAGGCTGTAGTAAGAGCTGCCCAGGAAACCTGGGCAGCTATAGGGAGCCCCAGATCCCTGGGCGGGATGCTAGGGTGCCCGAGAGCAGCCCCTGTCCTGTGTCCCTGACCCCCCCAGGGCGCACCCTCCAGGGCAAGTGGAGGGTCTGGGACTCTCCACAGCAGCCCAGGTTCCCTGTGCAACTCTTACCACAGCCGGACGTCAGGCCAGGTCAGGGGGCAGGGCCTGGGAGAAGTTGAGGAGCAGGGAGTGGGCCCAAAAGTTTTTTGTGCCCAGGGCCCAAATAAATCTTAATCTGCTTCTGGATTTGTGACTAAGATGCATTAATTTTTATATTAGACTGTCTCCAGACATGGCTTTTGTAGACTAATAAAAAAGCAAATTTGATAAGTTCACAAACACAATGAACATGGTGGACTTGAAATATCTTACAGTCCAGATCAGGTGGAAACCATGGACATGAAAAATTAGATGGACATTGCATTTAAAAAATCCCAGGACCTCTACATGCTGTCTGTGACTGCAACTGTCCTGGGTAAATAAACATTCTCCACGACCCCACGAATGCAGATACTATGAATTTATTACTGTTGTTGTCAAATAATTTGGTTACATTTGGTTACATTCGCATCTAGCTGCCCCTGCAGAGATCTGTGCCGGGCACTATAAACACACATAGTAAGAAAGGGTCCCTGCCCCCCAAAAAGCTTAGGATCTGAATATAGAGTCTCTCTCTACACATGTGGTTGTCTTCTACAGAAGCCAACCTCACAATAAAACATTTACAAATTAATGTGGGCTTGATTTTCAGAGGTACTGAGTACCTGCAGTTCCCACTGACCTCAATAGGAGTTTTGGTTGCTCAGAATTTCTAAAAATCAGGCGTGACGTTTCTTGCTCTGCGTCTTACAATAAGACCATAGAAATTAAAGACAGAAAAGACCTATTAGGTTATCAGGCCAAATTCATCCCTGGAGTAATCCCATTGAAGTAAATGGAGTTTCATCAGGGAAGAATTTGGTTAAAAATGATTGTTCCCAATAGTGTATTTTGTCCTATCCAGTTTTAATTAGCTCTCCATTAGTCAAGGAACCGTAGGGTTGTTTCAATAAGCTAACCTTGCAGAAAACGCTCTGTACCTAGCCTGGTCCCCCCGTTTTTCTCACCCCCTTGTTATGTCATGTCTAATTTAGCTAGTAAGTTCCTCAAAGCTGGCATTATGTTGTCTTTCTGTTTTGGGAAGAACTTAGTACACGTTTGGCTTCTGCTATATAATACTAAATAACAATACTAACAACAAACACATTATGACATCAGTAAAAGCAGATGTCAAAGAATTTGTGAAACACACTGTGTTCATTCATTACTTCATCAACGGCTGTATTTCCAGGATAGGTCCTTTTGCCACATGTTCTTCAAGAAGAAGGAAGTTGGGGTTTGTGTCTTGATACTACAGAGTCAACTTGTAGTTAGAGTAGCAGTTTTCAGGACTTTTGGATTTTCCTACTGGCTGCACCACTGACACACTGTGATGCTTTGGACAAGCCACTTAACCTCTAAGGGTATGTCTTCACTACTGGCTGGATCGGTGGCAGCGATCGATCCCAGAGCGCTCTCTCATTGACTCCTGTACTCCAGCTTGGCGAGAGGCGCAGGCAGAGTCGATGGGGGAGCGGCAGCAGTCGACTCACCATGGTGAAGACACCACGGTAAGTTGATCTAAATATGTCAAGTTCAGCTACGTTATTCACGTAGCTGAAGTTGCGTAACTTAGATCGATTTCTCTCCCCCCCCCCCCAGTGTAGACCAGGCCTAAGTCTCATCTATCAAAAGGATATAGTAATACATTACTAACCTTACAAGGGTTCTCAGCTTATTTTGTTAAATTTTAGAAAGCACCTTAAGATTCTTGGTTGACAAGCACCATCCCAAGGTGCAAAGTGTCATTTTTCATTTCTGTTATTATCAGTCTTTTTGCTGCATTTTAACCTGTTCTTCCATCACTTTTGTCTGAGTCTTGGCCCAGTGTTTGACCTTCTCTGGTTTCAGTGCCAACAAGATTACCAAGAATTTGTGCTAGGTGTTATCATATCAGTCATCCAAAATGCAACCCAAAGAATTTGTTTACAAATCCCCACAGTAACTGTGGCTTCAACCCTGCTAAAATAATAATAATAAAAAAGTTTCTATAGCTAACAAGCAGACCCCCAAGCCCATATTTGCTCAACTGCCAAACCCACACATCTGGTCAGCTGTTTGTGTGTCTGTTGTGAGCTATCAGTTGTACATGCCACTTGCGAGAGGGTTTGCTTGAGGAGTGCCAGGAACGTCAGAGTCTAATTAAAAATATTTTTTGTACTTGCCTTAATTCTATACACTCTCTCTCTCTCTCTCTCTCTCTCTCTCCAATTCACCATTGAGCTTAATTAAGCTCTCTCTAGTCTTGCCAGGAGGGTTCCATGTTGTGTCATTGAGGCCATTTCATCAGCCAGGTCTTTTCCATAAAAGATCTCATTACATACATTTCACAGCGTGGGATCTCATCACACCCCATGAGCACAGATTTCATCCCCAAAAAGGGTATCACAAGGATATGTAGCTACAAATACAGGCAACTTTTAGCTTGTATGCATGTCAGTACACAGACCATGCCTTTATTTGTGTTATGAGGTTCCTAGCACACTTTTGGATTATCAAAATATAAATTAATAATAATAATTAATAAAGATGAGACAGAGAAGCCAAAAGCCATTTTGTTTCTACTTCAGCAATACATGTATTAGCCACGTCACTCAAAATAACATACAGCTAAATGAAACATTATGTAGTATATCCTGAACGCAATCACCATACTTGCATTCTCATTGTCCACAGTAACACCTGCAATTCTTTGATCATGGTCCTTTAATATGCTATACTGTGTAGAGAGGGGACCAAGCCAGCAATTAGCTATTCTCTCACTGGATCCTGAAATCACAGTGTGCTTTTCAGCCCCTTAACAAATTCCCAAATAGGGGGAAGTTGCATACAAAGTTCAGCTTGTGTATTTTAATGCCAGGTTCCCACAGCATTGTGGGTTCTTGGAACTCAATTAAAGACATTCACATCCTGTATGTGTTCCAGATTTTTAATGGAAACTTTACTGGTCATTTACCATTCTGACATCATTTAGGCAAATGTCCTTAGAATATTGTGCAACCTACTCAGCCTTTGGTAAGAAACGACATTTGCCTTAGCTACTGTAAATGACTCAACCATAACAATGTAAGGAACAAACGCCAAAAACCAGATTCACGTATTATTTAAGGTCATCACTTGCGGATTTCCGTTGCAATTCAACACACTGAATATAAAACTGAACTGACTGATGAAAATGAAAACCACAACCTGGTATACCGCATTTGGGAACTCTGCCATTGCTCCTAATTTAAATTCTGTACTCATTGCTGTGGGGAATCCAGGGAATTCTTTCAGTTTATGGAACATTAGTCTATGCCCTTCTTGTAGCTTATGCAGTAACAGTGAATATACCCTGGCCTCTATACCAGCAGACATATATCTAGGAACAGTATAACATTGATAAGACAGTGCTAGAGCGTCAGAAAAAAATGCCATCTACAAACAAATAAAAATTGGAATTCTTTCTTGAACGCTGCCCCATTGCATGTGTAATTTACTGTGCAATGACGTCCTGATCCAGAGATGACTGAAGTTAATGGCAAGACTTGAATTGACGTCAATGGGCTTTTGACCAGGTCCTGAAAGAGGCAGGTTGTGAAAAACTACAACGCATGCACAACGTGATTTTTCAAAGGCTCCAAGCAAAACAAATTTTCACTGTAATATTCAAAGGCACTCCTGTCCGATGAGGGCAATTTCTCTGAAAACTTTCACCCATCTCAGCACTAAGCATTGTTCAAACAAGGTTTCTATATACATATAGAGAGAGCAAGAGAGTATGGGTTAGAGTATTTTTGTCACACTCTTTTCTCACTCACAAATGGCTGAACCATTTTGTTCAAAATTCCCAACCCAATTCACCCTCACACAGAGGCCGAGGCTAGAAAACCCAGGCTGGTGGATGTAAGTTTCAGAAATTCATAAGCAACTGAAAATAGGGAGTTCTGCTGGAAATAAGTAAACATACACTTTGTTAGGGGACTGGAGAGACCCCCCCATGCAGTCCACACCTTTAAATGCTCCTGTATCCCGGGGGAGGCACCTTTGCCCTTGTTGTTTTAATGTTTATTTCATTGCTGTCTTAGCACATGTTTTGTTTAATGTTGTAATACATGTTTGGGTTCCCCCTTTTTCCACAGTAGGGGGGAGCTGTGGATGGGTCTGTCTGGTAGGCTGTGCATGGGACCATTACAAGGCACATGCATAACTTTAAGGTTGGGGTTAAGAGCTTCTCAGTGTGGAGAGGTGACAGACTGAACTGTGAGGAAGATTTGTCTGCCGTAATCAATATGCCTCACCGGACAACCCAGCAGGGAGTGAGACTGCTTGCTTTACTTGCTGTACTGTAGCCTGGGATCATTCATTTGGCTTCTATTCTGGTTTTCAATACCTGGTTAAAATCCACCTGGTCTCTCAAACTTAATTGAATTGCTCTAAGGGGAAGGGCAGTTCATAACAACACCCCCTCCCCCACTCCCTTTCTGGTCTTAAAATCTATGGGTGAAATCCTGCTCCCATTGAAGTTAATAGGAGTTTTGCCCTTGCCTTCAATAGGGCCAGAATTACACCCAATGAATCTCAGAACATGCATAATTAGTAAAAATATTTTTTTATATTGTGCCCTTCAAATGCTGATTTTTCACGTGAAGCATATGAATGCCAGAATAGTTCTAGTCATGCAAGTTGGAACACAACTACTTAACATTCTAGTAATAACCATACCTGAGTCCCCTATCACATCCCAAAGGGCAGAACAGATTTTTCACATAAGTGTTCAGATTGCAGGGGAGAATGAAATGCCACTACCATGGCAAAAGACTCACATACCTTATTTTCTCTATGTACAAATACAAATCATTACATGAGGGGAGCTGCATTTTATTATTTTGCTTTATGTTCCAGACTTTAATAACCAACCCCACTTCATGGCAACTCTGCATGTGCTGCACCAACATGTTTTGATATCTGATATTCCAACGTGTGTACTACAAGCTCAGAGGCAAAAGTTACTGTCACTCCAAACACCAACTTCCAAAAAGATTCTCGCCCTGGTAAGATTCCTCATAAACACTCACACATGGCTTTTAAGTAAAATAAAATGACTTCTTAGGATAGCCAGGCAAAGACGGCTGCAGATACCCTAGGTAGGAGTCCTAGGGTATGGCTAGACTGTAAGCCAAAGTGTGATTGCAGCACAGATAGGTATACCTTTACCAGCTCTAGCACAGCTAAAAATAGAAGAGTAGATGCAGCAGCTTCATCACTGTGAGGAAGTCCGCAGAAGGCTTGTATGCCCGCACTGAAGGCTGTGCCACTACAGCTACACTGATATTTTTAGCAATACTAGCATAGATATGGCTACCCTAGCTGCATCATACGTCAGATTGCAGTGTAGCCGTACCCTTAGGGCAGGGGGTGGGCACACTTATTGGTCCGAGGAGGGAATAGAAATTGTATGGCAGGCCATGAATGCTCACAAAATTGGGATTGGGGTGTGGGAGGGGGTGCGGGCTCAGGGGTGGTTCTGGAGATGAGGAGTTTGGGGTGTAGGAGGGTGCTCTGGGCTGGGACAGAAGGGTTCAGAGGGCAGGAGGGGGATCAGGGCTGGGGCCGGGGTGCAGGAAGGGGTGCAGGTTCCAGCTGGGGGTGCGGGCTGTGGGGTGGGCCTGGGGATGAGAAGTTTGGGGTGCAGAGGCTGCTCAGTGCTGGGATCAAAGGGTTTGGAGAGCAGGAGGGGAATCAGGGCTGGGGTAGGGGGTTGGGGCGTGGGGAGAGGCTCAGGGGGTGCAGGCTCGGAGCAGCACTTACCTCAAGTGGCTCCCGGAAGCAGTGGCGTGCCCCTTCTCCAGCTCCTATGCAGAGGCGCGGCCAGGTGGCTCTGCATGCTGCCCCATCCGCAGGCACCGCCCCTGCAGCTCCCAGTGGAACGCATAGGAGCCAGAGTGGGGCCATGCCATGGCTTCTGGGAGCCACGTGGTGTGGCCCCCCGACCCAGTGCCCTGGCTAGAGTGCTGGAGCAGGGCAGAGCCATGTGGTGTGGCCCCAGCCGGAGCGGGACCGAGCCACGTGGAATAGTCTTCCCAGGGAGGTGCTTAGTCTTTTTAAAACTAGACTGGACATATGAAATAATTAGAGCTGGTTGAAAAATGGAGTTTCTGTCCTTTGGCAAATTGTGATATTTCAACATTTGTTTTCATTCCAAACTGGATGGAACAATTGAACGAACATGATGCTCCAGAGCAGCTCAGATACAGAATGAGCCTGCTGTCCATGGTGGGAAATGGAGCTGAGCTGGGGAGTAGGGTCCCTATGGGAGAATGGGGTTATGCAGGACTAGGGTTGCCAACCCTCCAGGATTGGCCTGGAGTCTCCAGGAATTAAGGATTGATCTTTAATTAAAGATTGTGTCATGTGATGAAATCTCCAGGAATACATCCAACCAAAATTGGCAGCCCTATGCAGGACCCAGAGCTAGAATTTGCATGAGTCACTGTGGCAGTTGTGTCCCAGAGATTCATGTCAATCTGAATACTTAGTTTCAGGTTGACAAACTGAAACATAAAATTTTGGATTGAAATGAAACATGTTTGTTTAGACTTTCCTGGCAAAAAAATTCCACTGACATTAATATTTTCTCACAGAAAATTTATATGTAGACAAAATCCCATTTTCCAATGGGAAAATGTTTCATCTAGAACTTTCCAACCAGCCCTAGCAATACTGTATAGTAGGAATAACCTTAGATTGTTACATTCTTTTCCATTTTTAACATCTAGGGTCTGTGATTCTAACCTTGCTATGATCCTACATATTTTGGATCACGTTTTCTTTACCTTTACTACTTGAGCTAGTGGACAACTACAAGATGTTGTCCTATACCATATACACATTGAGTTACGGAAGGGATTCTCTTGACATTTGTTTTTTGCTACAATGTCAGATTCAACATGGTAAAGAAACTGGATCCCTATGTGATCTAATGCAAAATGTACATGATGATGTTCAGTTTACATAAAAAAAACGGATTCTGCCTGATTTTGATCTCACAGTGGTGTAACTCCATTGACTTCAGTGAAGCTACTCTTGTGTTATGCCAGTGTAAGCAACATTGGAATCAGGCTTATAAATTCTTAACAACTTTGCTACAGTTTGTTGTGCAATGACAGTAGAGATGCAGCTGAGCCCCACAGTTCATCTGATTTGATCTGATCTTGCCCTTAGTTCAGGGTATTCAAACCCAGGGTTTGGTTCAGCATTTATGCAGATTTAGAGCCTAATTCTCAACTATCTGGCACCTTGTGTAGTCATTTACAACTATACAAAGTGGGTGAAATGCTACCAAATTGGAATAGTAGCATTCTGCCCTCCCTTTGCACAGGTGTAAATGACTATATAAGGTGTAGGGCAGTGGAAAATCAGGCCCAGAGACTATATGGAAAGTTTTTTGGGGGAGGGGAGTTTGGTGGGTGGGAAGGGTGTCTGATTGGGATTTTGCTTCAGGTCCATCTCTAATTTGAACACCATTTTCCCAGCATGGAAACGTACAACTCCCTGTTTGCTGGTTTTTGTTCAAAGGCTCTTTCTGTGGCTAAGCCATTTATGTGTCTATATTACATGTAATTCTTTGATACCATATGAGATAACAGGGATAATCCTCCTAAAGGATTTGTGGCATTTCAGATTATAGCTTCCATTTGTATATCATATGCATTGCCTTTAGGAGTCCTTGAGTGATGATATATAATCACTGTATTCCATTGCACTATGTTAGCTTAAGTTTAGAAGCACCAGTAACCTAACTAAACAACTATGGGCCCAGAACTATGGATCCTGCTGCCCTTTCTCAGGTTTACAAACACAAAATTCCATTATAGTTAATGGGCGTTTTACCTGAATACCAATAACACGGTTTGGGCCAGTTGGCTTTTGACCATATGAAATGATGTATGCAATTATGTGGCTACTTCCAATGCAGAGTATTAGTTGCCGAAAAAAGTCACTTTTATTGTGGGATAGAAATGCCAATGCAGGATGTTATTCCAGAGTAGCTATAGCATAATAATTATTCCAGAACAGCTCTGTCTGTCAATTTATCCATATAGACAAGCCCTTAGTGTTCCTTGGTGGTGATGAGCAATGAGAAGAACTTTAATTACTTTGCTGCTGAGACTTGCAACCTATGATGGAGCAACTGAGTAATTTGGGGGAACAAGTTCAAAGATAAGAATATCTATGTCCAGCAAGCCTTATAGTGTGTCAACACTGCTTTTATATAGCAGTGCAGACACTGTATTAATTATGGCAACATAATACAGAAGATGGTTGTGCTTCTAGAGACAATTATTTTTGGCATTAGTATAAAATTAAGGATTTACAGAAATGTATCTCTACAAAGAACTGTTTATTCATAGCACTAAAGGGGATATTGACTCAAAATATCTAGCATGGAATTTTTAAGGCCTCATGATGATCTCGCTGTGACGTTATACTACATATTCTTCATAGAAATATTGTTATGATATGACTATGGCATAACTAAGATATGTTTTACGCAAGATGGTCATGTGAGATATCATTGGAAAGGTTATGATTTACTGAATGTGATTATCCAATTTGCATGCATGTATCATTTCTGTTTCTAAAGTTAGGAATATTGACTATGTAACAATTACAACTGTGTGTGTATTTGGGAAACTCCCACCAGACAGCAGGCCATCAGCCTTGATGGGCCATTAGGAAGAAACAATAAGACTTGGAAGATACTAATCTCTCTCCTTCCTGAGAAGCTTCCTGGGTTGCTGCTTTTACACTACAAGTTCAGGTGATCACGTCACCTGGTACAGGTTTCCATCTTGAGCTGGTATTTTTCCACTGGAAGGGTCTGGGAAACAAAAGATTCCCGCCTTATGTAAATCTTATTTAAGGCTGGGGCGTAAGTTGATCTTGGTTCACTCTTCACTGAATTCCCCACCCAGGAAGACTGCTGGAAACACCTAAGGAGCAAGGACAAAGGAAAAGGGGGGGAGTACTGAACCCAGGCTGGAAAAGGGATCTGGTCTGTGAATAAGATGAAGATTTAAGCTGCAAGCAGAGTAGCTAACCTTCAAGAATTTCTGCAACCTGCCCCAAAACAACATTTAGGATGAAAAATGGCTACTTGTAACCAGGGCCGGCTCTAGGATTTTTGCCGCCCAAGGCAAAAACAATTTTGGCCGCCCCCCTGTCTTTAATTACCCCCCCATCTTTAATTACCCCACCCCCGGTCCCGCTTCAACTCCGCCCCTTCCCCAAATCCCCAGCCCTGCCTCCTC
>NW_020664409.1:8260971-8263115 GCF_002925995.2 Terrapene triunguis
TTTGCGCGCCGTGGCAGCAGCAGCGGAGGTGAGCTAGGGCGGCCGGGGCACATTTTTAGGGGCGGCATTCTGGCGCCGGCCAAGCCGCCCCTAAAAATGTGCCACCCCAAGCACCAGCTTGTTTTGCTGGCGCCTAGAGCCGGCCCTGCTTGTAACCAATTTCTTTGAGATCGTAAGCTTAGAATGCATGTTTTGTTTTATTTGCTTGGTAATCTGCTTTAATCTGTTTGCTAGGCCTTATAATCATTTAAAATCTGCCTTTTGTAGTTAATAAACTCGTTTTTGTTTATTATAAAACCCAGTTTGTGCAATTTATTTATAACTGGGGGGGGGGAGCAAGAAGCTGTGCATATCTTCCTCCACATTGAGTGAGGGGTGAATTTATGAACTTACGCTGTATAGATTTCTCTACAGTACAAGACAATATTATCTTGGGTGCACTCTCCAGTGGGGAGATGCACCGGAGTGCTGGGAAATTTCCTAGCTGAGTCTTCCCATAGACAGCTGTTTGCAGACTCTGTGTGATTCTACAGCTGGTGCGTCCCTACCTGGGAGTGCTGCCAGAGGCCGGAGAGCCTGATTCAGCAAAACAGGGAGAGGGAGCTCAGGCCAGTGGAGCAGGGAGGGTCAGTGAAACCCCAGTACATCAGGTGGCATCCCGGACAGGGGGCCCAGCCCGTCACACTCACTCACACTGCTTTTACATTAGTATAACACTATTGATTTGAGTGAAGTTACTCCTGATTTATGCCCAGTATCAGTGAGATCAGAATCATGCTCTTAGAGCATGATCCAAAGGCAGAGAAAATCAACAAGAGTCTTTCCATTAACGTGAGTGGATTTTGGCTCAGGTCCTTGGTGCCCAAGATTCTGTTCTGCAACTTTTTTTCAACAAACTGGGAAGCTGGATTTTGATGGCCAAGATCTATAAGTACCCATGGGAAATAAAGGCACTTGGGTAAGTTTGCTTACTGTAGACAGCAGCAGAGATTTATGGTTGTTCTAGTTGCCCTCACTTTACTTAGTGATTATGGAAAGATTGGGGTGATGTATGAGCAGCCTGCCTGCCTGATAACAATGACACCTAGTTGTGTGATACAATATTTACACAAAGATATTGCACACACTGAATATTCATTGGTGCAATGTGGCTCATGATAAATTCAGGTGGCATTAATACAGAAGTCACGTACAATGCGTTATTGTGTAATTATTAGTGTATTTACATTCTATTGAACCTTGCAATGATTATTTTTTAATTTCCTCTCCAGTGAGAGTATTCAGCAGAGCTGTTGAAATTTACATGTTTGCTCTCCTTTAATGACACTTCAATCTCAGTGGAGAAAATTCTGTGTTTTCTAGCCTAACCTGCGCTGACATTTTGTCTGTTTAACTTCAGTTATTGAATAGAACAGCAGAGCTCAACCAGCAACATTGTAAGGAACAAAATGCTTCATCCATACCGTACTGCTTATCTAAAAACAAATGCTATCCCTCTGCCCTTCCTTCCCATATATAGTGGCTCATTTATTGAATCCCAAAGGTCCAACCCCTTTGAAAAGGATACTGACATACTTTGGTACATAGAAGAATCCATAAATACCATGAATCCATGTTAGTGCCCAAGGAATGAGTGCAGGTTACCCACTTCAGTTTAGGGCCTGATCACTAAAATCACCATTGGTGATGCATGACATCAGTCCCCACTGGAAGAATGGCACCTTGGGAACTATTCTAGCCATTATAAATTAGAACAGCCCTGTGGCTGCATCAGTAGATTCTGTGTGTCAAAGCAGGACAACGTGTCTGGGTAAATATTGTATAGCACAATGGATGTTGTTGATATCAGGCATATGACCAGGCTTGGGAGTCAGCCATACTTTTCATACATCACACCAACATTCTATAAACTGAATAAAGCGAACTTAGGACAGCCATCTCTCTGCTGCTGGACATCTTAAGTAAACAGAAACTTCAGCAAGTCCTTTTATTTTCCTTCTTTAAAGGTTGAAGTGAACTGTACTGGAGGCACTTTGAAATGGTCGCAAGTCAGGAAGTGAGTGGTGGAGGTGGTCCTGAGAGGAGGTTTAGTTGTACAGGGGTAAATGGGTAACTTACTCAATAGTTAATGATATCCGTGAGAT
>NW_020664409.1:8268115-8295539 GCF_002925995.2 Terrapene triunguis
CGATGACCTCTCAAGGTCCCTTCCAGTCCTAGAATCTATGAATCTATGTAACTTTTATTTAATGACACTGCAACATTATCCATTTTATATGAAAACTGAAACACTCCCTTTACTTTAGCTTATATGAGTCCTATGCTCCCAAATGAATACACTCTTATCTCTGCATATGGATTTAGCTCTGTGTGTATCAAATACATTCTCAGATGCTGGAGCCACTGGAATATATACCTGTAAAAGTCAGTCACGTTTTCCTCTACTCTCAGTTAGAACTATCATTCCTGCTAAGTACTGCTGGGATGGCAGACACTACAATACATTTTTTAATAACACCATGCACAAATGTTAGTTGGTGTAACAAGACATTGCTCCACTGAAGTCAACTGAGTCGAACCTGACTTATTCAGCAGAGGATCTGGCCCATATTTGGAACTAATCTAGTTTTGATTGTACTAGAGAGAAGGCCCAAGCTGCAAAGTTTGAATCTGAGTCTGGATTCAAACAGTCTCAGCCTTCAGGTGTACGGATTTGAGGTTTTAGTTCAGGTTCCCCACTACATGGTACCAGAAACAGCTGTGCTCTGTTCCCCATCCCTTTTCCTTGTCATTTTGCACTTTTTCTCAAGACAAGAGGCACTGAATTAAATTCCATAAATGGCCATTTTAAGTATAAAATCTCAACTTGCCAGTAGAACATTTTATTCCGAGCACATTATACTGTTCTTCCATCTCTTTAGCTAGTAATTGAAGCACAACATCATAGTGCCTTGAAGTCAAAGGGAATATTTCTCCCAGCAGTGCCCTCCATGTCCTTTAGGCAGACTTATCCAGCCATTGTCTTGGCAGTTTGGCATTTGTCCCAGGATCTTCTCTGACTAGGGATGCCATTGGCCATCTTACTAAATGTCAATGCCCATTGCTGGTTAACTTTGAAAATCAGTCTTATGATCTTTATTTGCCATTTCCCCCTGTTCTGCAGAGCCTTCAAAAGGAACATAGACTTAAAGACCTCTCTTGGGGTTCTTTCTTTAGGAATAAAATGGTGTATGGCCATTGTGCCAGTGACCCTTTGCACCAGTATTCCATCTTTTGGGGTGTGAAATTAATTGTCCTTGTCTTTTCTGTATGGAGTGTCATTCAAGACCCCTGTCATTCAAGACGACAGCAGTGTGACAGTCACTGTTGCTGCCTTGGGCCAATCTGTCTTTCACTGTGGGAACAGCACCTACCCCATATCCAGAAATGCTGATTCCAGTGGGTAAATGGTTAATCAGCACCAGAAAATGCATGAAAAGGTGTGATAATATGTAACCCCTCTCTGCTAATGTGAGGGGTGGAAAGAGAGAGAGGAAGAACCAACAAGAGTGTTGGGAAATGGAGTTCAGGTAGATGAAGGAAAAGAAAAGGCTGAAGGAAAGACATAGCTTTTGCCAAGACAGTAAGAATTCAAGATTCCTGCTCTCCAGCCATGCAAACTCATGTGGTCCATCCACAGGACAGATCCAGAATTGTGTAATAGTTATGGGTACCTCTTTGGAAGATCAGATCTTTTCTGTTATGAATCGGAACAAATCATCACTCTGCGGTCACCTGACAGACTCAAGCCTGCATTGTTTCATGCATGTGGCCCTCTCAAAGGGCAGATCTACACTTACTTCCTGGTCCGGCCATAAGCAATCGATCTTCTGGGATCGATTTATCGCGTCTTGTCTAGACGCGATAGATTGATCCCGGATCGATCCCGGAAGTGCTCGCCGTCGACGCCGGTACTCCAGCTCGGCGAGAGGAGTACGCGGCATCAATGGGGGAGCCTGCCTGCCGCGTCTGGACCCACGGTAAGTTCAAACTAAGGTACTTCGAATTCAGCTACGTTATTAACGTAGCTGAATGTGCGTACCTTAGTTCGAAGTGGGGGGTTAGTGTGGACCAGGCCAAAGATAAGTGTGGTCATCCAGAAACAGGTTTCAGAAAAACAGTGCCAGTCTTACACTACAGCCCTCAAAATATATTTTGTGTTCCTATGTGTTTTGTAAAGTTCTGTCCACACTCTGTAAATACACAATGATAATAACTGTGCACATTCATCTCTGATTTAGTTCCCGTGTAAATGTATGGTAATATGTATCCAGATTAGGTGTGCACCTCACTAGCCCCTAGGTCCTGGAAAGTTACGATTGTGACCCATGGCGCAACGAAAGTTGTGTACAACTGATTTACGTTCTCTGTATTATTCAATAACTTATAAATCTACAAATATAGATTCAGCATGTTTGTGAACCTTTTCTGATGAATAAATTAGTGTAGTCTTGAAGACAGAGTTCAAAAAGACAGCTACAAAAGGATTTCTATGAACATCTCTGTCTCCTTCCCTCTCATTCTCTTTTTTCAGAGATGTTTTCAGGCTCCTACTTAGTTCTCTCCCCAGTGATTTTGCTGCTTCCTTATCAGTAGTCTTCAGCGGTGATATTTCCACATGACAAAATGCATGCAGCATTTTGCTTGTAATAAACCAGTCTTTAACATGGCAATGCATTGACTTTCCTAGCTTCAGTACCACACATGCATCTAGAACTGCTCTTCTGAGCCACAGGGTCACACCAGTACTTAGGCTGTTGGGAGTATTATAGTGTTGGTGCTGGTTAGCCGTTAGAGATGTCTGGTTCTAACACTGTCTGGTGTTTTGTAGCATACAGACACTAATCTCTAGTTTGGCTCTATAAACATCACTGTGCACATTCTCTAATTTTCTCTGGCCAATAGTACCATGCTCCACTAAAGCATCATTTGCAAACTATATTAGAGAGACAAGGTGGGTAAGGTAATATCTTTTATTGGACCAACTTCTGTTGGTGAGAGAAACTTTCAAACTGCACAGAGTTCTTCCTCAGCTTGTCTCTCTCACAACTAAAGATGATCCAATAAAAGATATCACCTCACTCACCTTGGCTCTCTAATATCCTGGGGCCAACATGGCTACAACAACACTTACAAATTATATGTGATTCACAACCAGAACTTTTTACCCAAATGGCCTTGAACATTGATTGTGCAACCGGAACCTCTTATCCAAACATCCCTAGAGCTTAGTGATTCAGATCAAATGGAACTTGGACCCAAACCAATCCTGACTAAGAGGGTTAAGCCAAAAATTCAAACCATGTCTACTGTAATTATTACTGACAGGAAGAAAGAATCACCCATGTATAGAGGATATGCACTACTTAACTAATCAAAACAGGACTTAAATCAGACTTACATGATGCATAGGCGTTGTTCTGGCCCTCTGCACAGGGCTGAATTTCACTCATAATCCATTGAGGGTTGGGAAACACCAAAGAGAAACAGCAGTATCCACAGTCATTATTCCAGAACTTCCCATGAAGACATGCCAGAAAACAAAATGGGGGAGGGATAGCTCAGTGGTTTGAGCATTGGCCTGCTAAACCCAGGGTTGTGAGTTCAATCCTTGAGGGGGCCACTTAGGGATCTGGGGCAAAATCAGTACTTGGTCCTGCTAGTGAAGGCAGGGTGCTGGATTCGATGACCTTTCAAGGTCCCTTCAAGTTCTAGGAGATAGGATATCTCCATTATATATAAATGCCCGATTGCTAGAAGATATTTAGTCCTTCAGTTAGTACACAACTTAAAGCATGATCCTGACCTACAATACACAGCATGGATTTGCTCTGCATGTTGGAAAATCAGTTGCTGCATTGTGCTTTGAGGGCCCTTTACTGATAATGCTAAGAGCTAAGTCATCAGTTCTGAAGTAAAGCTGCAATTCCTGACCAAAAGCTGATACAACTCCATTTCCACTCTAATAACACTTAATGGTCCTAGAGGGCAGGTGATTTTTAAGAACAAGTAATAGCAATATAACTGCACCTCATGTAGTGATAAGAAACTTCTGCCATCATGAACACATTTTATCGCAAGCCTATCAGCTGATTTCCAGGCTAGTGTCTAGGCAGATCCTTTGTGCTCCCAACTCTTCTCTCTTGCCCATTTTTTAAAGAGACAATATTTCTCTTTATTTATCTATCTCATTTTGTCCAAAGCAATCCCAGCCCCAAGTGCAAAAGAAGTAAAAAACATGTAATTAAAGCCTGGAAGACATATGAAATTCTCATTTGAAGCAATACCCACGTCAGATGCCTTTTTACATGCCTTGTTCAGTGGAAGGCTGTGACCGGCCTCTCGTGAGGCCTATTCAAAAATCAAGCCAGGTTGAAGAACTGTTGTGGATGGGATCCCAAAGTGCATTTCTTCCTGCAGAGTCAGTGGAGGTGGTGATTTCATCTCCATCATCCTCTCTCTCTGTCCACCCCTCATGCAGCTGTCTGCCTGTCTTGACAGCCCCAAAGCATAGCTCATGGAATCTATATGATAACAAAAATAGTCAGTTCCGCTGAAAAATTGATTTAATTCCCCTCCAAACCTGTGTGGATTGCCAACTGGGGGTGTGAAACCAGCTGGCAAAAGATGCATTCATTTCAGTTTCATAATCTGCACATAGTGTAGCTTCCTGATTTTAAGTGGTTTCCCCCCACTTTCATGAGAGTAGCAGGGCCTCAGCTGACAGCCTTCACTTTGAACAAAGTTTAGAAATGGCTTTATTCTGATGTAACTTTTCGGTGGATGGTTGATGGCATGCTTGATCCAGGAGAGTCTAATGCATTTGTCTTCCCAGCTTAAGCATTTGTCATAAAAAAACAACAGAATAAGGCTTAATGAAGGTCTGTTCCAGTGTGAGCTTCACAAGCAACTAAGATATGAAGAAGTTGCTAGAAAGGTTTAAATTAGAGCTGATCAGAAAATGAAAATTTAGTTTCATGATAAATTTCAAAATTTAAGACGTTGTAGAGTTTGAAATGGACCCCTTTTTCTTTTCATTTTTTCAACCCCCTCCCCTCAATTTTTATTGAACAAAATATCAAAAACATTATCAAAATGGTTTTCTGTATTTTTCACTTAGTGAAAACCTAGTTTCAATAAATGAAAAATTAAAACAAATATATATAAAGGTTTTGGGGGGGGGGAGATTGAAAGAAAGGCATGATGTTTTTTTGAAAAATAACCAAAAAAAATTAACAATGTTGGTGATTTTTTTGAAAAAAAAAAATCATTTTAAAAAAAAAGATCATTTGGTTGGAAAAGATTCCAGTATCTTGGGTATAATTACTTTGAACCAGAACCTGCAAACTTGACATTGAGTAATACTTTACCAGGTGAATAGTTCCATTGAAATCAGTGGGGTTATTCATGGAGAAAGTACTGCTCACTGTGAATATCGGATGCAGATTCTGGTCTTTGGAGATGATCCAAAAGTCCACTGAAATCAATTGGAATCTTCCCATTAGCTCTAATTATTAGTTAGGGCTTGTCTACACTTATGGTGCTGCAGCTGTACCAGTGCAGCTGCGCCGCTGTAGCGTGTAGTGAAGACACTACTATGCCAATGGGAGAGCTCCTGTCGGTGTAGGTACTCCATCTCCTGGAGAGGCAGTAGCTATATTGACGGAAGAAGCTCTCCCATTGAAATAGCGCTGTCTACACAGAGGGTGAGGTTGGTGTGGATTTTCCACACGCCTGAGCGATGTAGTTATACTGACATAAGTTTGTAGCATAGACCAGCGCTTAGTCTCTGAAGTTGCTCTGAATGAACAAGTAACAATAGCCACTAGAACTTTCAGAGACAGTCATGTGATTTTTGCAACCCAGACAAGGGGTGCAGCACCTTTAAAGGACCTAAAACACACAGAATTGCTCTGACGCTAGGAAAGCTGGTTGATTTGCTCCCCTTTAGCCAGGGCATCTCCTCATCACTGTGCTCCCTCAGGAGATGGGAGAGCAGTAAGCTTCACCAGTGCCAGCTCGGCCTCTTCATTGTACTTGTGTCTGGAGAAACCAGAGCATACTGAAACATACTGTACATCCCCAAATGACAAGCTTTGGTTATCCCAGTGTTTTTGTTTAATGTTTCAATGAAGTTTTGCAGAGGTACTGTTTAGTTATAGGACTGCTTTTGGCAGGCAGAAAGCTTCATTTAAATTCAGCCAAAGTGTGAAAGGAAACACCGAGAGGAGGAAAAATAAACCCTAAACAAAAGCGCTCATGAAGTTGATAGCATCACCAGACTAGCAAAGCAAGTGAAAAAGAGTCAAAAATTCAAGGCACAGAATTTAAAAGCTGCAGTTCTTGTCTGTGGAAGGAACATATTGCATCTCATTTCTGTTCTGCCTAGTGATACGATCTATAGAAAATCCATCACCAGTTGCAAGAGAGGTGCATTGATTGCCAACATGTTCTGCAGCTACTGTTCAAACCTTCATGGATTTGTTGTATGCAGAGTCATAGACTTTTCTATGAAAGAGAAAAACAGTACAAGCTCCTTTGTTGTTGCCTTATGTAACCATTAGGAATTTTTTAGCTTTACACAATGAGACTTTTTTCCCTGTTATTGTCTCGACGATCAGTAATTTCTATAAACTGACCTTAACATGTACTCCGGCATTAGATATATATATAAAGATCCACAGTGAATAGCCGGGTGGTTTATAGAAACAAGAGAAAACTAGCATTATAGAATCATAGAACTGTAGGGTTCGAAGGGACCTTGAAAAATTATCAAATCCAGCCCCCTATGCTGAGACAAGACCAAGTAAACCTAGACCATCCCTGACAGGTGTTTGTCCAACCAGTTCTTAAATATCTCCAATGACAGGGATTCCACAACCTCCCTTGGAAGCCTATTCCAGTCCTTAATTATCCTTATCATTAAAAAGCTTTTCCTAATATCTAACCTGTATCTCCCTGCTGCAGGTTAAGCCCTTACTTCTTGTCCTAGCTTCAATGGACATGGGGAACAACAGATCACTGTCCTCTTTACAACGGCCCTTAACATATTTGAAGACTGTTATCAGGTCACCCCTCAGTCTTCTTTTCTCAAGACTAAACACATCCAGTTTGTTTGACCATTCCAAGTAGGTCAGATTTTCTAAACCTTTTATCATTTTTGTTGCTCTCCTCTGGTCTCGGTCCAATCTGACCTCATCTTTCCTAAAGTGTGGTGCCCAGAATTGTACACAGTGCTCCAGCTGAGGTGTCACCAGTACCGAGTAGGGTGGGACAATTACCTCCAGTGTCTTACATGCTACACTCCTGTTAATACACCACAGAATGGTATTAGCTTTTTTCACAATTGTTGATTCATATTCAGTATGTGATCCACTATATCCCCCAGATCCTTCTCAGCAGGACTACCACCAAGCCAGTCATTCCCCATTTTGTAGTTGTACATTTCATGTTTCCTTCCTAAAGGAAGTACTTTGCATTTGTCTTTATTTAATTTCATCTTGTTGAATACCGACCGATTCTCCAGTTTGTCAAGGTCCTTTTGAATTTGTGACCGGGGTCCTAGTGGGGAACCAACTGTGGTCACTGAATTAGGGTGAACTGCAAAGAATGGGGCAGCCAAACCCCCAAAAGCTGGTGGCTATTCCAATACTTAGATTTTCCAAGCCAGCATAAAACAGCTCTTTTATTACCTTACTGATTACTCAGAAGTCCAAACAACACAGTTCCCTTAAAGTGATTCAGCCTCGGGCCTCCATTCAGGTACCCACGTCAAATATGATGATTTCTGAAAATCTTATTTCATCATATAAAAGAACAGGTTCTACGAATCCCAAAGGATCAGACACATTACCTCCCAGGTTAATGGATGTTTTAGATCTTACCCAAATACATGCTACAGCCAATTCTTATTAACTAAACTAAAATGTATTAAAAAACAAAAGAGAGAGAGAGTATGGTTAAAAACTCAATATACATACAGACAAGAGTTCAGTTCATTGAGGTTCAGATACATAGCAGAGATGGTGAGCTTTGTAGTTGCAAAGAGTTCCTTTAGAATTCAGTTCATAGGTTATAGTCCAATGTCCAAATATCATATTCAGGGCATACCAGCATAACTGGGACCTCAGTCTTGCGACTCAAACTTCCCCTGATGAAGCCTAAGCAGATCTGAGATAACAGAATCAGGATCCAAGGATCTTTTATACAATTTCATGCCTTTTGACATGCTGGAGTTCCTCGGGGAACAAAAGGTAATTAGGATGATTTTGAAGGAGGTCCATCACTGGTACTTAGCTATAAGAATTAACATAAGGCCATTTGCTTGTTCCTCCACCATTCACAGTACATTTCAAAGAAAGATGAATACCGAGATATCCCGTGTTTACAATTCATTTAAATGCTAGGATCTTCGTTTGACCTCTGAATTATCAGAATACAGCATAGACAGGGACTGTTGATTACATTGTCGACCCTACTCATACATATGTAAATACACAAAACCACAAACATTATCTCCCCACATGTCTTTTGAGGGTTATTTATTTTGCAGGATGTTTAACCCTTTCTAGCCATGCGTCACAGAATTCTAATCCTGTCCTCCAAAGTGCTTGCAACCCTTCCTCCCCTTCCCCCACACCACCCCCGCAGCTTGGTGACATCTGCAGATTTTAGAAGTATACTCTCCATTCCATTATCCAAGTCATTAATGAAAATATTGAATAGTATTGGACCCAGGACTGACTCTTGAGGGGTCTCCTCAGATTTGACCTCCCAGTTTGTCAGCAAACCCTTGCTAGCTACTCTTTGAGTGTAGACTTTCAATCAGTTGTGCATCCCCTTATAGTGATTTCATCTAGACCACATTTCCCTAAGACATGTGAGGACTATGTAAAAAGCCTTACTAAAATCCAGATATATCACATCTACTGTTTCCCCACATCCACTAGGCCAGTAATCCTGTCAAAGAAGGAAATTGTATTTAGAAAGAGGAGAGAACTAATATTTGATTGTACAGTGTGAAGTTTTCAAATATTAGATGTCCTTTATATTTTCTTCTGCTATAATTCTAATCCCCAGTACTTTTATTATAGCCTCCTTCAGAGCTATCATTTCAGGTGGGAATTAACTCAAAGAAAATGACTGGGAAAATTTTTATATGAAAAAATTAGATCTGGAATCAGATTGTAGTAATGAATACCAAAGGACCAGATACTGGCCTTACTGTTTTGAGGCATACTGTGGGAAAACATGTAGTGGCTGTGGAGAGCCTCTGAGCAATGGTCCTCTCTGAACAGGGCAGAAAGGAATAAATGGGCTGGAGCACTAAGGACCTGTTCCGAAGCTCAGTCAAGTCAGTGGAAAGATTCCCATTGATTACAGTGGGCTTTGGATCAGGCCCAAAGTGCTTGGCAGTGCTGTTTACTACAGCTGTCAAAAAGAGCAACGTGTTTTCCCACCCCAGCACTTACTTCCAATAGCAACGTGCATGCGTTTGACTCGGGGGGGTCTGAAAGCTGGCTGACCATGCCCCTCTCTTGGGACTCTGGGGTTTTGCCAGCCACCATCCCCAGCACACAAGAGAATGTTCGGTCCCTAGGCATCTTGAACAACTATAAATCTCTTGGGATTTGAATTCATGTATTTTTACAATAGCAGTGGGAGGAATTGCTTCATTTTCAATTGACCTAAATCAACAAAACCAACAATTAACTGAAAGTGAAGCAAATCATATGCCAGTATTTCAGTACATCATAAATGTTGCTCAGTCACAATAAACAAAAAATACCAAGTAAGTCACGTTAAAAAATAAATACCGCCAGTCTCTGTACCTGGAAAACTCCCACAACACAACCGGGTAGCACTGTCCATTAGATACCCTTCAGCACTAACTTCCTGCCTAACATCCTAAGCTCTGAGGAATGAGGACGGAGATTTGGGGAGGAACATCTGCCAAATCATATTTACACACACACACATTAGTTATAAATTTTTGCATTTCACCACTGGCACTGAGTGGGGGATGGTGCAAGTTTTCTCTCTCCCAGAATTGGCACTAAAGAGATTATGTCCTGGGAGCGCATAATCTTTGTTGCACTCCCATCCAGTGGGTAGATGATGTAGAGATGTTGACGCAGAGAGGCTATGGTCACTCACATTCTGGCCTCAGGCTATGTCCAGTGTTTCCTATTGAACATTGTATTGTAGTGTAGTGAGGCGGCCTGGCTCCCAGCCGCCCCTGTGAGGGATGAGCCAGAACAGCCGACAGAGTGGGCGGAGTCACCGCTGCCTGTCCCCGCCCCCTGGAAGTCAAGGGGCGAGACAGGAAGTATAAAGGCCAAGCCACAGCGCTCAGTTGCTGGCCGGTAGCGGGAGAGGCCAGACGCTGGTGCCCGAGCTCCCGCTGGCCTGAGCCTGCCCAGAGCCCGGTATCCTGAGGAGGACTGGCCGAGCCGACCCCGAGCCCGGTATCCTGAGGAGGACTGGCCGAGCCGACCCCGAGCCTGATATCCTGAGGAACGGCCTGAGCTTCCCCCCGCCGAGGGTCCGGAGGAACCGACCAACCTACCCAGCGCTCGGTGCCCGGAGGAGCCCATGGTCTGGGACACGGCAGACAAGGCTCAGGACGTGCAGGTACCCATGGAGGAGGAGATGGGAAGTGGCCCGGGGATAGCAGACCCCGAACCCATGTCAATGTGTTGCGGTCAGGATCCCCACTGACCCAGCAGCAGACAGATTGCTGCTGATAGGGCCCCGGGCTGGAATACAGTGGAGTGGGTGGGCCTGTGTTCCCCCCCTGCCACCCCACGCCGGGTGGCAGTCTCTCCTCCTCCCTGCCTAAGGGCCTGAGCCCTGAACTATTATTTGTTTGCTCAGTCCCTGCCTGAGGGCCCGAGCCTTGAACTATTATTGGTTTGCTCAGCCCCTGCCTGAGGGCCTGAGCCCTGTACTACGGTTGGCTGCCCGCCCGACCTAGGCCCGGGAGTGCAAGACTGAACTGCTTCCCAGCCTCGTGAGGTGAGGCGGCCTGGCTCCCAGCCGCCCCTCTGAGGGACAAGCCTCACCCCGGAACGTCTACACGTAGAAAGGAGGGTTAAAATGACAAGTAACTCCAGAAACTGATTCAAACTGAAACGTTAGCCTATTTGGCATGTATCACAAGAGTCTAACTTGGGGTAAATTAAAACTGTAAATCTTTCAGAAGAAAAGGAAATTAAATATTAAACTGGTAATTGAAGTCACATTTCTAGGGCCATCTCCCTGAAGTCAATGGCAGATACTCATCATCTTTGGATGGAGAATACATCTCGAGAGCTCTGTGTTCACTCAAGTATCTGTAACATAATCAGGGAAAACTGGTACTCCTTTGCCCCCACACAGAATCATCTTCACCTCTGAAGATGTTACTGGACAGGTTTTAAGTGGACTGAGTAATCAACACTATCCAGATTGCCTTTTGACCCATTTTTTTCTTCCCCAGTTACTAAATCTGAAACCTGACTAAAGGATTGCTTGTCTCCTGCTGAACTGAATGAGATTTCCATTGAGAATGGAAATTTTCCTTGCCTTCATTGTGAGCATGAGGAGACCCCTGTCATGAAAATTACATGCTGGAAGGATCCACTTCACAAACAGTACCTTATATAAGTAGTTATGGAATCTGTGATCCTGAGCATCTCAATATTTGAGATACATATAAAATAGGTCAATATTCTTGGCACATATTTTGTTCTTTCTATAAAGTTCTTTATAATCCTGCTGGAAGTCATTAAAGAATGAAACAATGAGCCACAATCCTGTACAGTATCAGAGGGGTAGCCATGTTGGTCTGAATCTGTAAAAAGCAACAGAGGGTCCTGTGGCACCTTTAAGACTAACAGACGTATTGGAGCATAAGCTTTCGTGGGTGAATGCCCACTTCATCAGACGCAAGTCTTGCATCTGATGAAGTGGGCATTCACCCACGAAAGCTTATGCTCCAATACTTCTGTTAGTCTTAAAGGTGCCACAGGATCCTGTACAGTTGGCTTGAGCATGACAATTTTAGCATGTATATCAAAATGTTTTTTTTCCATGTCTAAGAGCATAGCACCAGTTTCTGTAATGCCTTCATGCCAGGGATCAAATACTGTATTGATTGTCTCATTATTAGCAGTAAAAAGGTCAGTAAGCATCTAGAATTCAAAGAATTTCTGAGAAGATGCAGGCCCCAGAGCTTGATAACTCATTTTGACCTGAAGCTTTGAAATATCACCTGCTGTTTTGGTTATTCCTGCTTGCAGCCTGGCATTTCAAAGTCTTTCTCTTTTTTTCCCTCAAGACATCACACCAACAAGTTTGCCAGAACAAGAGAAATGAAGAATGCACAAGAAAGCAAAAGTAAGAAAAACGTGAATGGGAGCCAAACTGGTACGCATCTGCCTTGCAAAGCTTAAATGGAAACTAATCTTGTTACTCTGTCCAGTACTTATTCTGTTGTGTTTAGTTATTGCATTACACGGACTAGGCAATGGACATGTACTGTGCTTAGCTTGATTTTCAAAATGGGTGCTGCAGGTGGAATCTTAAATCCTCCACACCCTAATTAAAGGGTTTTTTCAATGCTTGAGTATTCAAGTATATCCTCATGGAAAAATGTTTACAGAGTACTTCATGTACAAGATTGTCACTAATGTTGAGACTCCTACAAAACCCCTACAATTTAAATGAAATTCACAATATCCTATTCATCTAGGTTCTGGGTTAAATTATTCACATTTTCAACCCCATTGCCTATTTTTCTGATGAAACCTCCAAACTTGCTCTTTAGCAGATGGTTTAAGTAGTTGGCCACATATTCTAATTTTTTTTGTGGGGGGGATAATTAGAAGACGATGCAGTTAATATTTATTATTCATGAAGAGTTTGACAGCATGGATATTTTTCTACCCACACAATCTTTACTGGGAAAATAAAAAACCCTTCTCTCACATTGCACATGAATCAAGTCATATTTCTGAGACAAGAAGGAAAGGACTAAACTTCACAGACCTCTGTTGGATGTGGCACTGAGATGAGGGACTGCTGCTTAATGCAAGAACAGGCCAAATACGAACATGGGAATACATGGGAAGATAGTTTTGAAACCCACGATATTAAAAGACATGGGAAATGCACACAAAGCACTCAGGAAACTATCCCAGGCTAGATCTTAAGGATTGGCTTATCTCCACCATTGCACTTTTCTGATCCTCACATGACTATGAGTTGTGCTTGCTGTGCTGCTGTAGCTGTTTTGGTCCCAGGATATTAGTTATGCTGGCTCTGGGGTCTTTGCAACACGGACACACTCTGGCCATGCCTTCTATAACTGTGGCCAAAAGAGGGGGCTGCTGAGCCCAATTGGGGGCTCCCCTTACACAAAGGAAATCCTCAGAAGAGCTGGGCAAACATTTTCAGCTGACATTTTTTCAATAAAAAAATGCAAATTCAGCACACTTCACGAATTCATGTTGGTTTCGCCAAATTGCTCTGGTCAGAAACAAATAAACAATTTTGAAAAAATTGAAATGTTTTCTTTTGTCAATGTCAAAATGGGATTTTTATTTTTATTTTTTGGTTCAAAATGAGCTTTTATATTTAATTTCCTTTAATTGTATCTTTAAAACAATAACAAAAGTTTGGAATGGTCAAAATCAAAACAAACCATTCCAATTCAAAACAAAACAGAAGATTTGTTTGATCCAAAACAATTTTTTTTTTTTTACTTTTCCATTGACCAAAATTTATGTAATATTTTCTTTTTAGTTAATGGAAAGCAGCTTCTTTCAATTTTTCACAGTTGCCAGCAAACCAAAAAATCCTCAGCCCTCAAATGGGTGGTTAAGCTTCCTGAGCTAACTTTGTGGTTTAAAAAAAGGGGGCTCTGCCTTTTCTGCCCCCCCCCCCCCTTTTAAGGGTTTTTTTCTTCTGATTTTTTTTTTTAATAGGAATTCATGTCTTGTTTGTCTCACTTCTGCTAGGAGACTCTATGGATGACCGGAGAGCTGGCAGAATTATAACCTCAGAGATACCATAAAAGTGGACCCTATTTAATTTAAAGGAAAAGTTATTTTTGTTCAGACATTTCAAACTTCGGGGGTTTTCTTTGGTTTTATTAATACATATTAGACTCAAATGCCTGAGAAACATGTGAGAAAAATGTCTTTGTTAAAGCTTCAACATCTTGCCCCTTCAAATAGAAGCTGATGGAGCTCACAGATCTCATCCCTAAAACCAGCAGCAAGTCCTCTAGCAAAACCAGGGAAGACAACACAAGACTAGCAAACAAGCAGGAAAAAAACAACAAGATCTTAAAAAAAAATAATCAGAATTGCTTTACACATCATAAAGAAGCAAAAAGACAACAAAACCAGACTGTTTCCTCTATAAGTCACCATCAGAAAAGCCTGCACCTTCATAAAGTTTGTTAGCCTGACCTTAGTATAGAGCTATCATGCAAAAATTCTAGGATTTTGGAAACTTGTGTTTTACCTGGAGAAATGCCCAGATTCTGTAATAAATCTTGACTATAACTGTTTTTCTTGCTTTTATCAATGCAGAAAATGCTCTTTTGGAGAAACCTAAGCACTTCGATACTTTGGTGGTGGGCCCTCTTTAAATGCTTCAGCTAGTTAGCTGTGTACACAAACAGATGTAATATTTCCTGGATATAGGCCATGGCTGCTGCTCTGGAGGTGCTTGTGGTATGGGATTCTATTGTAAACATGCCCTGAGATGCTAGGAGGGAAAGTGTCTGTCCTATTTGTAGATTCAGTATTATTGCCAGCCAGGATCTCCGTTTTGTGTTTTTATTTTCTTCAGGGTTTTTTTAATTAGTAGCACTGTCTGAAATTTATACCCCAGTTGAAATATTTATTTAAATAAAAATAAACCTACTTCCCCACACCGTTGCTGCACAGCACCTGCTTTGATAGATGTTCAGTTTTCTGTGGTCACTTGAGGCAAACAAATCCACCAACAGTTTGGTCCATTGAGTGACTATTAATAGGAACTGAAATTGTTTCAGGGGCCATGTTCCTGGGCTGGACTGATTGTTCTTTCACAAGCTGATCTGATGTCCCATTCCTAGGCCTGTACAGGCTGAGCTTCTGTCGAGGTTACATACCACTCAGATCACTGGAATAGGATTATAGATTTTTCCAAAGTAAATTGCGGTGCATGCCTCATGGCTTATTTCTCTAGGAGTCTATAGAAGAACTGTCCAAATAGATCAGACCTTCCTCCAGGCCATCCCTTATTAGTTCATTGGGGGCTCTCTTAGCACATTTTCACATTCAGGTTCACTGAAAGGCTGAAGATGAGATTAGATTTTTTTTTTTTTTTGGTGCAGTCACTTCTTCCCGAAATCAGCTGAAGGATGGAACAGTAAAAGAACATTTTCACTTTATTAACTACTCTAAAGTTAATTCCTACAATATTTTATCAAGCAATTTGCCATGAGAGGAAATTTTCCCCTAAGAAACATGCATAAGTCACTGTACTGTTTGCGGCTGCAAAAGGAAAGCTATTCCTCCCCCACCTTCCAATGTTTGCTCAGGTGCAGTTTGATTTCCATGTGAACTGATTCATAAGAACCTGCCTGGACCAGTGAGTGAACAGAAGTCACCAACCAACTAAGACTAATTTTGCAAACAAAGAAAGAGACTGTTACATAAACGTACATTCAATAAATTCATCTTTGTATTTGTGACTTATTGTAAGTCCTTGGGCGATTTGCCTTTAAGGATGAGTACATTTTTAATCAAGCAAAAACGGCATACAGTATGTAAAGTTCATCCTAGCTTGAGCAGCAGTGGACTGTGTTTTTCCCCTGGTGAACAAGCCCTCCTAGCCTGTGAGCTTTAGCTGGTGAGCTTACTAAAGTCTGCCCATTAGGACTGCTCTCAATCACATGCCTGACTGCACACTTAAGTCTCACAGTGAGGAGTAAACTTTAAAGGAACCCTGTCAACAAACTTTAAGACCAAAACTTAGATTTGATTTATCTTCTCATTGTGGCTGTTTTATTTTTACATTCACTAGAGACAGTTTTTAATTTATTTTGAATATTAAAAAACATATATTCTAAAGCGAAGCAGCAAGTAAAGCTAACTAGAAATTAAAGTCAGGCTGACTGGCTGGCTGAGATGCATTGTCCATTGTCTAAGCTGAATTTTGTGCAAAAAGTAAACACATTTAAATCAGTGGTGAAAAAGTAAATCAGATTTCAAAATGTTTCACGTTTCAATAACCTGAAGTATTATAGGCCTGTTTTGTAGATCTCACTGAGACTGCAGTGTCAGGGCTGGTGTATTACTCAGAAGGGGCAAAGCCGCAAGTGAGTCATGGAGGATCTCCCAAATGAGTTCCAGTAAAAGCTTTATATCACATCCTATTTCATATATACTACATAGATCACCAACAAACTATTTTAGGAATGAGTTAGGGATCTTTATAGAATTTACTGGAACTATTTCTTGTATCCCTCTAGTTGAAAAACTTAACTAATTTAGGGCCTGATTCAGAAAAAGCACGGATGATCCCATTGATTTTAATGGGACATAAACAGATGCTTTAAACCTAAGCATATGCTTAAGTGCTATGATGAATGAGCCTAAATACCATGAGTTTAACTGTACAGAGGGAGCCATAAAAATCCTTTAAATTATCTGAGAGAGCATTTCTAGACTCAAAAATGTTTCCGTTTTAAAGACCAATATCTTAGGCTTTCAAAGCTTAGAAGCTTGGGGTCCCTTTGGGAATCACCCCCTTCAGTGGACTGAAGTCCCCAATTCTTGTCTTGCAGGGCTGTGAGATAGCTGAGCCAATAAAATCCGTCACTTTATTTATTGCTATGCTGAGATTAACACTCAAGGCTGCCAAAACAGTCTCCATCACAGCCCCTGGTCCAAAATTAGACTAGTAGAAGAAGAGTCAAAGAAGACACTAAATACTGCAAGAGTTCCTTTGCCATCCCCTCCCCAGTAGTCACCTAAAAATGTGTGATTTAATATGGGCAATAGTTGGCAAGATAGTCAAGTGATGATTTCTTGAAAGGAGGCCTCATTCTTGAAACACTGGGTACCTTACCCTGACAAAGACAGAGACTGAGAACTCCTGCCACAATGGGTCCAATGTCTCCCCACAGGCTTCAACCCACCAAGATGAACATGGGTCCAATGAGCAAGAGGTGGCCTTACATGCCGACAGCACTTCCAGTGCCTCAGAAACCATTCCTGGTTATGACATAAGCAGTGAATGCTTTGCATTTTTCCCCTCATGGTATTGCTCTGTTACCAAGGAAGCAGAATAGTTGGTCCCATTCCTACTGATTTTATCTGTAAAGTAGCCTGAAAATTACTAACATTGGAAAAAAATTCCACTCTGTAACCAGGTGGAGGCAGCCCAAATTAATCATTAAGCATGTGTTTAAGTGCTTTGCTGGATATGGGACTTTGCCTTCTGCACAACCATGATACAGACTTTTAAAACTTGATATGCTGCAGTCGATCAAGCTTAGCATCAAGCTTACACCACTCCTGTTCCAGCTGCGTCCCTTCTAGTTTCATCCATCCTGGGTCACCTGCAAATCATGGCAACTTGTGAGAGCTATGCCAAAGGAGAGGGTGTTTCTCACATAGCCATGTGATAAATTGCAGAGCAATCACCTTCACTTGCAAGGGGGCCGTGTATGTGTGTGTAGTGTACATACTTTGTATGAGTATATATATATAGTAATTATTTCACAGTTTCTGAAACATTTTTTTTCTTTACAGCTGTTTCACAATATCTGGGCCCTAGGAGCTATAGCTGAGTGACACCCTTGGCTCTTTTTACAGCTCCTGCTTTATGTCAATTTAAGCATCTTTCCTACACCTGGAGGAGTTCAACAAACATCAACTCACAGGTGTCACCCTCCACTGGCTGAAGGCTGGCTCCAGAGAGTCTAGCCAATAACTGCTTTCGCTATTAACAGTCTTGGATAGGCCAAGTCAGGGTGGGGCGGGAGAGAAGAAGGAGGGGAAAGGTGTGTGTGCATGTGTGTGTGTGTGCGCGCATTTGCCTGCTGCTTTAACTTTCCATCCATTTAAGAGTTTAAATACTAGTCAAGCACTTAAAATAACATTAGAACACATTCCAGTTTTCTCTGCCAGTCAGAGGGGAAAAAAATGTTTGAAACCTGGCATCTCAGCACCCTAAGGGTTTTATGATTTGTTAGGTTTAGTAGTTCAGGGGATTAAAAAGACAGAAATATTAGCAGAAAAAGAAGGGGAGGAAAGTCAATGTATTCACTGAAGCAAATCTAATGGGTTGCTGGGCCAGAGAAGAAAAGGTTCTACTACCTGAGTGAACCTTATTTAGAATGCTTGCTCCACAATAATAAAAAAAACTAGACATTTTTTCTTTTTATTTTTTGCTTTCATTTTTTGCTATGCTAGTCACATTTCCTAAATCCTTTATCAACGGCTGCTCTGCATATGAATGGGCTGTAATTGAACTGTCACATTCATGAAGGTCAGTAACCTTTCATTAGGAAGAATGTGTCTTTCTTGATAAATTGGAAAGTCCCTGGGGATTTGAAAGCATTTTTTTTTAAATTTCATTCTTTCAAACATACCTTAAAAATCTAATACAGATCTCTCTCTTTCTTTCTTTCGCTTCCCTTTCATAGTGCTCTGACAAACCGTTCTTCTTTGTCTTTGTCATAGGCAGCTTCATGCAAAATATTAAATCGCATGCTTTCACCATGACCTTCTTATAAGCAAAATGAAAAGCATGAACCCCCCTGTGCTTTGAATTATAGATAGTTGATACATCTGCCTAAAAAAAAAAAAAAAATAGAAAAACTTGAAATTACAGCTATTGCTGTGCTTTCAATGTACTTCAGCACCCACTGAGGAAATGACCTATGTCATAGAGTGCCAGTGAAAGAAATGGCGCCACCGGAGTAACACATTCTTAGGGCTTGTCTACACTTGAAATGCTCACGTCAGCATAGGTGTGGATGGCCAGACAATGCAAGTGGTAACAAACATTATAGAAAACTACAGGACTGATAGTGCTCTGTGATTCTGCTATCTTTGCCAAGGAACTTGTCCCAAGAATACTTTAGTTCTGACCATAGATTTCAATCTCTGGCACAGAATGCCTCCACATGACTTGGATCCCTCTCCAAAGAAAAAAGGATCTTGGTAAGAGTCTTCCGATGCCTTAATCCCATCTGCAGACTGCAGGCTCTTAGGAGGAGGCTGCTGGTTGCCCAAGTCTTATATGGATGCAACAGAATCTTCATATGGCAACTATGCTACTAGTTGCTCCATCCCTCCTTCAGATTTTGGCTAGAGAGCATGCTGAAGAATTTGCAGCTTCATGGAGGAGATGCGTTGAGGTTGCCAAGGGACAAGGATTTTAAGATGCAGTAGCACTGCAAGCACTAATTAGAGAGATTATAACAGTACCATGGATTCATAGATATTAATTGTAATGATTGCTTTGTTCAAAGCTCACCTCCCCATACCTCCCAGGGTAAGAAGCACGCATTGCAATCTACATTACCTTTGACCAGGGAAAGGCCTACAGAGTGCAGTATTGGAACAGAGCTGCTTGGCTTGGCACAGCAAAAATTCTGATAAGACATTGTGTTGGGGATATCATTAGTCAGGAGATCTGTGGAGGCTGGGGAGAAGGAGCAAGGCTGTTGGAAAGTAAGAAAGTTGGCGGTTATAGGAAGGGAAGCATGTAGTCTGGAAGAACACCTGGCTGAGCTGGAAAAAGAATGTTATTCAGAGAAGAGGGTGGGGAAGGAAGAAGAGAGGCTGAAAAATTTGGAGACATGTGAGATGAGTCCCAAACTTCTAGAGGGTTATTGAACTCTTACCCTGCTAAGGATTGATCACCCATCACTGATAATAAGGACTCAGAGTAACTATTGAGTTCTTAAAAGATTATGGGCCAGGTTCATCACTGCACTACTCTAAATTTATTCTGGTGAAATGCCACAATTGAATAATTGGGGCTTATGTGGTGTATAAGCCTTGTGCTACCCCTCTGCACAGGAGTGAATTTCACCCCAAATGCAGTCATTCTGACCCCGGCCTTTCTTTCAGGCACCTCCATTTCTAGCTATTCCCTCAGTGCTGCTTTAAGGATGGTTTACAGAGAGATCAAGGTGCAGGTAGGCCTGAAAGTGCTCCTGGCACCTTCAAGACTAGCAGAAGGATTTTAATGGAATAGACTGAGCTGAAAGCAGAGAAGACAGAAATAAAAGCCTTTATTTTTACTCTTCCCAGTAGCTGATAAATAAGAAATAAAAAGAGAATTACTTAAAGTGTTACCTTCTCTTGTGTTTCAACATTCTTAGGCCTGTCATGAGAGATGGTGCCATGCCACAGAGTTTTGATCCAGACGCGTACTCTTCTATTCAGACAACGTATCCATGTGTGTACGGGAATTTTTTCCTGTAGTGACCAGTGCAGGACCATGATGAGCTTAAAGCAATGATGTATAGAGACTATGGAAGTAACATATCTAAAGAATCCCCCTAGCACAGGCAGAGAGATTCTACCCTGTTTCCATAAATGATTCTACCCTTGCTCCAGAAATGAGAGAGTAGTACTGCATTTCAGGGGGATTAAATCAACAGTGGGTGGCTTTGTAAAATGTATGCCTGAGATCAGCCACAACTGATATCACTGGGTGAGGTTCTTTGGCTTGTGTTATACAGGAGGTCAGAGCAGACAATCATAACGGTTCCTTCTAGCTTCAAAATCTGTGAAAACAACCCTCAGAGCACTCCTGACATGAAGGGATCTCTGCTATGAGCTTTCAATGGGAATAAAGAGAGAGGGACTGGTACCTGTTGAAGGCGATCTGAGCAGTCCATTCTCCTCATCACAGGGCAGGTTGCCATACAGATAAGCATCAAACAAAATGGATTACTGCCGTGCAACAAAATGGGCCCTGCAGTGCACAGCAAACATTGTAGCATACTGCTCATATTTGTAACAGGTTTCATACTCTTTGTAACTCTCACCCTTCAGCTGGCTCGAAGGATTAATACATAAAATAAGAAACAAATGCCCATGCAGTGGTTGCCATCTGCAGATAAGCAGACAGGCTTTAAACGTACATCTACACTGCGATAAAAAATCCACAGCATTCAGTCTCAGCGCCTGTGTCAGCTGATTTGGGCTCATGGGGCTCGGGCTGCAGGGTTAAAAATAGCAACGTAGATATTTGGGCTCCGAATAGAGCCCAGGCTTTGAAACCCTGCAATGGGGGAGGGCCTCAGAGCCCAAACATCTACACTGCTACACTACTGAGCCCCACAAGCCCAAGTCACTGGCCTTGGGCCAGCCACAGCTGTTCAGCACGTCTTTTATCACAGTGTAGCTGCCCCCTAGGCTCCCCACAACAGGGTTTGGAATCACCATAAACAGTCCTAAAGGAACGCCTACTGTTTTTTGGTAAGTTTCTTGCCCCTAGCCTATCCATGGATCTGCCTGAGTAGGCATTGATTGGCAATAGCCTGACTGTTGGTGCCAGAAGATGGTTGCTAAAATAAAAGGCAAAGAAGGGAAAGAAAAGCTATATTACACTATAAAATATGGCTTTATAGGACTAATTTTACCAAGAGGTAATTTGGAAAGCTGTACACTTTTAATTCTATGTCAGGCGTATGCAGGTGAACCTCAAAGATCTGGAAACTGGTTTCGCATATGGACCCAAATGGTCAGATACTTTTGATTGCTGAACCTAACAGAGCTAACTGACAGTGAAACTCATTAAGGCCTGCAAATTTGGGAAGGAAATCACACAAGAATAAGTGCTCTTGTGAGATTTCTAGCACTTGTTGCTTCTAGGCAGGCTGCAAATATGTTCAGAACCTTTTCATGTTATATTGGTGCTTCTAGTCCCAGCCAAAAATGTAAAGGGCAGAAACATCCAAAGCAAGCGGGGCGGGGGGGGGGAGGGGGAGGGAGAGAGGAGGGGAACAAAGAGAGGGGAAAAAATTATGAGCCTCCAAAGAGGTTCTGTTCTGGTTTGAGCTTTGGTTTCTCCTATTTTATCCAAACAATTTTTCCTCTCTTAATTGGAGATAGGCCCTGAATATCAGAGATTGGATCCAGATGCAGATTAACTTCCCCATATTTGAAAGATCTTTGGATCCAGGATTTTGGTTCAAGCCCATTTCTACCCCTGATATGAAGACTCAACAACCACAAATGGAAAGAACATCAGAGTGCTGTATATAACCTCATTATTTATCCCCATCCCAAAACATTAAGGCTTCCAAAGCACTCTGCAGTGTGTATAGAGTAAAAGTGGTTAAAGAATTTGTTTAGAAGTATGTTAAGTATTTTCTAGGCCACCACTGAATAAACCCACTTTACCACTTCTTGGCTTTACAAAGAAGCCCATCCATTAACATGGGAAACCTCTTGTTTGCATTTCTTAACAGCTGACATTTGTACCTTTGGAAGGAAAGTGAAGGGCATCTCATTGCTTCCTCGTTTAAATCAGTGTGGAAATAATAGGGATGATAGGGAATTGGAGCTAATTTCCTTTGTCTTCTATTCAGCAGATAATGGTGGTATGTGTGGGATGTTAAAGGCCAGGCAGAGGAGGTGACCTGGAGATGACTTCATTCTTCAGAGGTTTATCAAAGGCTCCTGTCAGTCAAACACATGCTGGGAGATTGGGGACTGGCCATCTGGTCCAAAGTTAATCAAAGAAGAGAAAGGAGGGTAAGGAGGTGAAAAATCCCCCTGTCAGCTTTGTGCAAGGTGGAGAGAGATGTGTGCAGAGGAGGGAACTTCCCTTGCAGCACCAGCATACGGGCAGGGTGGCACTGGTGTGTGCGTGCATGTGCTGTGGAGGGGGAGGGATGGAGGAGAGGATTTATTTTTTCATTTGGCATAGACAATGTGAAGATCTTGAGTTAGTTTTAAGTGGCAAGACTGAAGGTCACTCACACTGCTAACCATGCAGAGAAACAACAGAGTTGTTTCACTTGCACTAGGAAACAAAGGAAGTAAGTGGCCCACTGCAGGGAATGGATTGAATTTGAAACACCCCATTTTCTGTTTTGCAGCCAGAATCCTTTCATCACAGTCATATGTATTACAAGAAGTAACCATGCTCTACAAGAGGCACAGCCACAAAAACACCTTCTCCGGCTTCCCCTCCTCCTCTATGCCCCACCCACCAGCTACTAAGTTTAAATCCTGGTACCTGGCAAGCTGCAGCCACCTCTGAGCTGTTAAAAGATTTATGAAATTGACTGGCAATGGATTTGGTATCATTGCTGGCCCATCCACACTTCTGCTTTGTGTTCAGCAGAGGTACAGAGAGCTGGGGATTTAACAACACATAGAGTAAGTGTCTAACCTTTTTTACATTGAAAAGAACTCGCAGGATATTTGGAAATGAGACTGAAACAAAGCACTAACCAGGAAAATGAAATACTAGGAAAGTGTGTTTGCGCGCTATATATGCTGTACACACACCCAAACTCTTATCTGTCACCTTAGATTGCTTCAGGCTACACCCTATTTTCCCCTTACCTAGTGAAACAGCCTTTTGATCTGATTTTATACCTCACACCAAGTATCATTCAGCTGCAGTGATCATTTAAATAGTTGGAAAAATGCACAGGCCAGACGGTTAACCCTATTCTCACACTGGTAGGTACTTCCTCGCACAGATTAGTCCGATTGACTCCAGTGGAACAGCCCCTCTCAGTAACGGCTGACAAACAGGAATAAGGGGTTCACAATTCTGCACCTAAGAATTTATAAAACTATTAATCAACTTGAATTGATTTAAAGAAAGTGGGGAGAGACCCTGGAAGTTTCATTTGAGGGATTGCAAATTAAAGTCAAGTGCTAAGAGATGGCTTAGGACTTACATAGGTCAGGATGAAGAATGTGCCTCTTTTAAACTGCCCCCCCCCCCCCCACTGAAAAAATCTACTTAGCAACAGAGAGCCCTAGGACAAAAGAGTTTGGCTGCTTTATATAGTTGGGGGTTAGACTAGTTTCTTTTTTGGGTCAAGGTTTAGTCAAGCCCCTATAGAGGGGACATATGGAAGAAAGGGGCTGTACACCCTGTTCCACCTGCTGCTCTGCTGTGCCAAGTGTCTTCTGAGGGTCTGTTCTGGAGCGTTGCTGTGCATGCCCGAGTACAGTAAAACACAGCTGGGATTACTGAGAGTGAAAGCATAGAAAGCTGCTGTTTATTTTAAAAACATGTACAAAAAGCCTAACTCTAAAGCCCTCTGCTGAACAGTAGATCTCAGCTGAGAACACAGGGTTCTGCCCTTGGAATTAGATAATACTGTAGACAGAGCTCTACACTGACTGGTGCCTTCATACTTTAATAACCTTTGGCAACAGAATCAGCCTGTCAGAGACTGAGATCACTAGGCAGCTCAAAACACGGACAAGCAAAAGTTACTAAGGAGGTAGACTGCAAATCCTCTGCTTCTCTTGCTGCTGTAGACTGGCATGCCCCCTGTGCGTGGAGGGTTAAGGTCGATGGAGAATCTGACCAACCCTGAACATGCTGTCATGTTATTTACTTTAACCTTGTACCTGCTTCTCACTAGGTTTGCTTAGCTGAGCTGTGTTGCTGTACTGACTTCTAGAATGAGGGGCACAAGGAGGGAGTGTAGTTGTTTACCTGCACTTCTCTAATAACACAATAGAGTCTGTAGACTATAGAGAGATGTGAATGAGAAAGCACTTCCAAATATATAGCAATAATACACACCACTCCATGGATTCCTACACAAAAACAGCAACTAATGTGCCCCAAATCATTTGTCTGGCATAACTAGAATTCACAGATAACCACAGAACAGCAATAAAAAAACAAAAACAAAAAAAAACCCGAAAAAGGCATTTAACTAACAGAAGCTAAACTGGGCTATTCCAGTGCTGACAGAGAAAACTCAGCAGTCAAATTCCATCAGACCTGAGCCAGCTATCTGCTGTGTGAATTGGGGCTTTTATCAGTCAGAGTTGTATACATTTCTGGAAAGAGCAAAAAGAAGAGAGCTGCAGTACAGTGCAGACATTTATAGCTCCCCACTCCTAGTTTCTGTTGGACTTCACATAAGGAAAAAACTTCAGTCTACTCTGTGTGTGAGTCACTGCACAGATTCCAAGCCTTGCTAGCCCCTCATGCCTGTCTGATACACTGGTGTGAATTTTCTACCTCAAACAACATGTTCTCTTTTTTCTAATCTCCCCCAGCTTCATCTAACTTTGAAATAGCTTGATGAACTGGGTCGGAGACGTCTTTAAAACAAACAATGGCTCCAGTAGAGACAGTGGTTGACATTTTCGAAGCTGAGGAGGGATTCTGGAAGTTTCGGAGTTGTGTGGCTCAATCCCCTGGGTGGCTCTGAGAAGAACCTCAGGCTGCGTGCCTTCTTCACAAACTGCTTTTAAGCAAAAATTGTTTCATTGCAAATATGACATCAGCAAGGTCTAGAAGGGAACCTCCTCGGTTCTCTTTTATTATACTGAATGGCCAACGTCAAGCCCACTGAACCGATGAGCTCCACAGCCACAATTCAAACAAAACTGGTTTCCTTTCAAAAATACCACCAAATAGCAAGGCTTTGGGTGGAGGGAAGTTAGCAGGATGCTGCAAAGCACTGATGCCATTTCTTAGACAAGCCCTATATGGATGCAATAGCAGGTCTGCTATCAAAGGCAAAAACCTTCAGGCATTTTACATCCCATAATCCCAATGAAATCTGGTTTTGCAGATACCCTGCAGTTCATGAATCACTGGCTATAGCATGCAAAATCCCCTATTTAAGTAATTACAGTATAAGACACAAATTTGCACATTGGCTGATGTTATATAAAATATTCTGAGGCAGTCTCCAAACTGCACTAGAACAAACCCACAGTCTAATCAAACACTTCACAGAGAGCACGTGTTGGTGAACCATTGGGATATCAGAGATATCAGATCTTGTCACATCAAGTCAGTCTTCTGGACTCCAAAGCGGCTCGATGCCTTGAGTGGAAAATGCATGGGCTTTGTCCCAGAGCCAAATGTGAGGCTCATGCTAGAAACCTGATCTCTGTGTTGGCAAAGAATGGTAGTCCTCTGCAGGTGCAAACGTTTGCATTCGCCTCAGTTTGGTTTCTCCTTGGGACTTAATGGGTTGAGTTATCGCATGGGTTTCAGTATTTCCTATTTTCTTTGATTTTTAATCTCTCCCCCCGTCCTCCCTCCCCCTTTCCATCCCTGTTTCTAAGAAGTAGTTTGCTGATTTTGGTATTGCCATCCTAATTCTCAGGCTCCAACAAACTAGGGTTGGCCCCAAACTGAAACCCTGGAGCTGAATATTCTGTGCACTTATGGATAGTTCAAATGGGAGTCTAAGCTTTGGGGTTGGCCTCTACTTCCATAGCAGAATGAGCCAAAAACCTGAGTCTGAACACCCCTAAGCCTCATCCAGATATGAACTGTGCATCTTGGGCCCATGCCTGTACATAACTCTCATTATCTCCAGCCCCGGGTATACACCTGCAGATTCTATCCAGATTCAGCATTCAGCAGTGAAGCCTTCTAGTGGTAGGCACTGTTTTCCCTGCTCTGTGTCCGATAAATGATCATCTTTGGCTGCTCTTTAATGATTTTGAGTGCCATTTAGGTGGCAATTTTGACATCCCACTTTCAGATGGCACCAATGACCTTCAGTTACACCCATGCAACTGCAATGAGGTCAGAGGAATAAATGAGGGCAGAATTTGTATTAGCGTGTATATATATATATATATCAGAATATGTGCACAGTACTGAATCGTTAAATCACATGCCCTGCTCTTTCTTTAAAACCCAATAGACTGGGGCGGGTGGGGTTTGCTATGGAGAGTTACAGTAGAGACTCAAGATGAATTGGAAGATGAGCACTCCTCTTACTGTGTCTACAGAACCATACATGCCAGGGTTTCTGGGCTGTTGCCCTGGCAATGGCAAGCATTACAATTGTGGGGTTTTATACATGTTTGCACATACCTAGACAGGACCAGCATTGGAGTGTGAGGAGCCTGCACGTTATGCTGGAGTTGCATCCATCTCTTCAGTCCATTCTCTTCTCCCTGTAAATCCCTTCAAGTATCTTATTTCTCTCTTCCCAATCAGGTTTAATCCATTTACTCTATTTCCGCCCATGGAGGGGAGGACAGGGCACCAGATCTTCTCTCTCCTCCACCCTGCTTCACAGGAGGTTTGGAGGAAGGAGTGGGCCTTATGGGGGCTTTGTTCCCCCAGAGGTGGTTAGAGAGAGCACACTGATCTTCGCTCTGCACTTTAGACAGCAGCACTTCAGTCACTCCAGGTCTTCGGCTGCATTTCTGCGGTGGGGGGGCCCTTCAGTGCTGCCGAAGACACGGAGCGACTGAAGGGCCCCCCGCCGCCGAAATGCCGCCGAAGACCCGGACCGCCGCCGGGTGAGTACAAGCACCACAGCTCCTCTGCTTTGCCCCAGACTCCCTGAATCCTTTGGGCGGCCCTGTGGGCACTGT
>NW_020664409.1:8295549-8308792 GCF_002925995.2 Terrapene triunguis
CCTTCAATAGCTCTGTTTGTGATGACACTGCAGCTCCCACGCATTTTTGTAACAAGGTCTATCTTTAGTCCAGCCATTCAGTACCGACTCTTTCTTCCAGATTTCTGTGCAATCAATCTGGAGGGCTCTTGAAATCATTTCACACAAAAATGCCATAGATAGACATGATAATGACCCCCAATGTAAAAAGTTTATCATGTTTTGAAAGAGTTTTATGAACTGGAAACCTTTCTGTGAGGTATTTCACCACAGCCCAGTAAAACATTACACGCTGCTGGAATTTCATCCTGTTAAACTTGGCACCATTTTCTTCCTCAAGCAGTGAGTTCAGTCCCTACTTCAATTTAATTTCATACCCTAATAAAAATCAATGTCACTGCCCCAGGCACAGACTCACAGGTTGCCAGGGTACTCTGAGCTGAAGAACCCACGGCTATGGAGGAGCAAAGGTCAACTTCGTGGATTAAAAGTGGGGCTGTCTGGTAATTACAGTCTCTTGCCAAATGCTATCAGATCCACACGGAGCAGCCGGGAGAGACTGTTAAGTTCGACCTATGTTACTGTTTTGATGGAAGGCAGCACCTAAATGTAGAAAACCCTTTTTGATTAGCTCTGTATTATTCTACAAAATCGATCCTCTCTATTAAAAAAAAAAAAGAAGATTCAAGAGCGCACGTGGTTCAGGTTAAAGACATGATAAAGAGCTTGGCAGGAATTTGGACTGCTCTGTACATGGGATATTGTGACTCTTCCCCCTCTAATTCCCTAGGAAGCATTTCACCTAGTGAACACCTGGTGGGAAATATTCAGTAGGTAGTAAGTGTTCTTGAATAGAAAATTACAACAGAAGAGGGTGTACAACAACAACAAAGAAAAAACACACAAGGAAAGAAGTTCTACACACCTTAGAGTCTAGAGATCTAGGATGAAATCCCATCCCCAGAGAAGTCAATGGGATTTTTGCCATGTTCTTCAATGGAACCAGGATTTTACCAGATTCTAGAGACTGGGTTCTTTTCCTTTATAAATGTTTGCCCTGACTTGTTTCCTAGCACCTCCGGGGCAGGGGGCGGTGGGGGGAGGAAGAGGATTGCTTCAGTCACACAGTAGCTACAGCACACAATAGGTGACATGATGGGAAATTATTTGGTTTACATAGTTTACTTAATTCAGCACCGCAGGTGAACATTTAACAATGAGGAGCATGTTTTCCCCTCCACATGCTCAAATAACAACCCTTAGCATTTATGGGAGTCATTTGCATGCGTGGGGCGATATAGACCTTTGAGTGTCCTTCTGACATAGCTGATTTGCTTATTCACTTTTGTTGATGTTTTTCTCTCTCCAGGGATTTTGGTTTAACATGGTACCAAAGCTCTGGGGGAGTTAATTCCAGGGTATTTTTACCAGAGTGTGACAAGCGGGTGTTAAATTGCTCTACTATGTCAGAGAGAGATTTATATCATGGGCATTGAACCATCCTTTCAATTTTTTTAATTTTTTGTTTAACTTAAAGGCAATAATCCTCAATCCAGAACTGGAGCGGAAGAGCTGACCTTTCTAAAAAGGCCAGTTTTGTCAAGGATCTCATCTAGATGTTTTACTAAGAAAACTGCCTCAGCATCAGTTACAGGCAATCAGAGAACTGCAGCGCCTGATTCACCATGACATTTCTGCTGAAATAAAGTAAAAAGAGGCTCCACATGGCCAAAACTAGGGCTAAAATTGATGAATGAGGAGAGCAAGGGACCAATCAGCTCCTTTCCTCCCCAGCTGGCCAAAGAATAGATAGAGCCTCTGGAGAGGTAGAGGCCACCCCTGCATCCCCCAGCAAGCAAGTGTTCTTCCCCCTCCCTTCTACTGGCTTGTTCCAGTCATCACCAGTCCCATCAAGTTTTCAACCCATTGAAATGGGTGAGTGGCATTACTCCAGCTTTACGACAATTTCACAATAGCAGAACTCCATTGATTACAATGGCACAAAACTGGAGTCACATAGTGGTGAATCAGAACCAGAATTTCCCGCTCCCGCTCTTCCCCCCAGTATCCACAGCAGCCTAAACAAACAGCTCTAAAAAATTAGAGTGGATAAACTTTTCATGCAGCCAGTACAACTCTAGAGATTGCCCTCCTACCTCTGCCTGTGATTGGGTGTAAGTCACTAACCGGAACTACCACTGAAGTGTGTATCTTCTAGGGATGGGCAAATGACCATTCATGAATCAGTTCAGAGTGAGTTTCCATAACATTTGGGGATGGGTCTGTATCTGGTGCCCCACTTGGGCCCAGATAGCTCAGTGGTTTGAACATTGGCCTGCTAAATCTAGGGTTCGGAATTCAATCCTTGAGGGGGCTATCTAGGGAGTTGGGGCAAAAATCTGTCTGGGGATTGGTCCTGCTTTGAGTTGGACCTTCTGAGGTCCCTTCCAACCCTGATATTCTATGATTTCCAGTATTCTCCTTCAGAGCCCACAAAACCATCAGGATCCAGCAGCTTCAGGGAGAAAACAACATTTCAAAGAACCCTGAAACTTTTCTAATTGCTTGGAGTTTTCTTGCCATGAGCACTGAGTGAAGCAGGGATCTTTGGTCTATTGTGATATGCTAAGTGATTTCAAGAAGTAGAATGGGAAGGTAAATACAAAGCAGGATTTAGCAAGACTGAGAGAGAGGTACAAAAATTCACACAGTTGTCAGTAGAAAAGGAGGGTGGCACTCTTACAGAGCTAGAGGAGGTCAATAAATCACCACCCTTATCTTGCAAACAGAGCCTGTGACTTCAAAAATTAGTTCATTTATTCTACACAATTAAATTTATTGAAGTGTGACAGAAAAGTTTAGCAGGCACTGAAGCAGAAAGTCAGCAACAACAGAGGCAAGCATCTGAGTGAATGACACAATTAGTTGATTTTCATTTTATTTATCAATATAATTATTGAATTGTATTTATCCTATTTCACAGATTTTTACCATTATTACAGCCTGCGCCTTGGGGAAAGGAATTAGTTCAAATTTTCAGTCTAACTTAATGTGATTATAGAGCTGCTAATAAAAGAAAAGTTCTATAAAGTGCTACACAATCTTGTATTCAATGTCACCCACTCATCTGGCTCTGAAAGTCTCCTTTCATGTGAAGGCAATAAATTGAATATGAATTGTGAATGCAATGAAGTCCCTAGATGGGGATTGAATTTATGTCAGCTGGATACCACCTTTATGCTGCATTACAGGAACCAAGATTCCTTCCTGTCTTTAAACTTAGGGATTTATTTCTTCTGTTTAAAAAAAATTCAGATCAAATCTGTATTGCAAGTTTTCAGCTAAATCCTGACTTCAGGTTTTACTGATCTCAGATGGGGATAAGTGAAGCTTCACCTGGGGTAGATAATGTGGCAACGGGATTTTATTACATTAGTGTTTTATCTACTTTCTTTCAGGTCATGGTATATGGTGATTCTATTTGAACATGTTAGAAGAGGAAGTTAGAGATTTGTGGGAGGCCCACTCACCCCAACGAAACAGCTGAGGAATACACTTCCAGCCTTCAGCACGGGTGCTGGAACAATTTTTATAGAGCCATTGAGCCAAACTGTATATGATGGAAACCATTTCAAGCCAGCACCTCTAATTCCAGTGCCTATAGCCTTTAGGATCCTCTGCTCCTGACAGAGTGATGTGTGTGAGGTAAAACACCCATTACATGAAGGCAGAAAAAAAGCCACCTACATCTTGCAGATAACTCCAGACCATTCCTCATCTACAATGATTTAGGCGAAGTGTCAAGATCCGAACATTTCGGAGATGTCAGAGGTTTCCTTGTTGCTTGAAGGACAGCAAGAGAGAGGGCACAAGATGAGTTAATTTGATACTTTTTGTTAGATCAGAGGATACATCTAGGGTGACCAGATAGCAAGTGTAAAAAATCGGGACAGGGGGTGGTGGTGGGGTAATAGGTGCCTATATAAGAAAAAGTCCCCAAAATCAGGACTGTCCCTATAAAATCAAGACATCTGGTCACCCTATACACATCCCAAGTGAACAGCTTTGGGAGTTTAAACTATGTCCCCTGGGACCTCTCTAAAACCCAGCAAAATCAAACAGGGGTCAAAAGACTTTTGTTCCTCAGAGGTGGTAGATCCCGAAAAGAATTCAGACAATGGAAGTAGGACTCTGTGGGGGGATTTGAGACTAGATCATTTGAAAGAAACTTCAAATGAAGTTAGATATGGTGAAATAAAAATAATGAGACAAATTCTCAGACCTGGGCACAACGAGCCTTTGTGCACACAAATCAGATATTGGCCCATGCAAGCACATAGCCCATTAGTGGGTGCAATTACTGAGTTTGCACACTGTATGCCTCTTTTAAGGTGCCAGCATGGGGTTTTGCAGGCACACGCAATTCCACCCAACTTTGAACATTTGGCCTTTGTGCCTCAAAGAAAGAATTCACCAGTTGAGTTTCAATTTATAACTTCTAAGGGGAGACAGGCTAACCCTAGACTCCTGTGTGTTGGCTTAGTACTTGCCTTGCCTACTATGACCAGGAGTCAGGATTCTTGAAAATCTGTTAAAATCTGTGTAACTTTGTTGCTCGTGCCAGCAACAGGGGCCAGGTTCAGTCTGTCTCAGGGATCTTTCTTCTAAAATAAATAGAATTATGGCTAGAGGCCCCACTGAGAGCTGTACTCATATTTCTCACTCTGGGAAATTAAAATAAAAACTCCCTGGTCATCTTTTCAGATGGTTCTTCCCCACTTGCAAGCACTTCCAGGTCCTTTGAGAACATGGAACCTCAAGCACCTTTTTATCTGGGGAAAATGGAAAAGAATCAAAAGAAACATGAAAACCATCTCTATATATTTACATATAAGAAAATAATCAGGAGTTTGGTCCACCTCCGAGCTCCAAATAATAACTGTCTGACTTCTAGAGGTCCAGAACTATTAGTCCCACCACAAAGCCCACCCACCTAAAACCTCACATTCACAGATCCAATTAGACCCAGTGGTAGTTAACGGATGGCTCTCCTCCAATGGTTTGCTCCATTACAGAGAAGACGACCTGCACAGCTTGACTGTGCACCTACCAGGTCCAGTTCTGTGATTGGTCTCTTCCTGGCCTGCTGGGCCAGAGCACTGTAAAGTCATCTTAGAACTGCTTCTGTCTATCAGGTCACTGTGCAATCAGCTCTGTATTGCTGCTGGTCCAGCCAGACCTTGCTAGAAAGTCAGCTCTGCACTGCCACTTTCACTAGGCCAGTCCAGCCTCACTGCAAAGCCAGCTCTGCATCATCACCATCACCACCACCACCACCACCACCACACCAGTCGGCTCTGCAGTGCCTTGACTCCCTCAGTGTCTCCAGATGGTAGAACCCAGAGCAAAATAGGACCCTTAGTCTCAGCTCCTTAGAATAACTCTTCTGACCTCCAGGACAGAGTCTTTTCTTTCTTCTTTTCTACTGAGCACAAGTTTCATCACCAAACTAAAATCCACTCCCTGTAATCTTAGAGTGACAACAACCCCACCCTCACCCCGCTGGGCATATCCTGCAAAATAATCTATCATCATTCACACCGGCTAACCAGGACAATTTCAGCCAAAGCAACAAAACTCAGTAGCTAGAATTATGGGTAGAGCAACATTATAATTCATGCAAATGAAGCTGGACAGAACTGTTGTTTCTCGTTCTCCCCTATAACAGGAGCAGAGAGTACCATCGCTCTAAGTCTTCTGACTCTGGGGTTACTTAAAACACTTCTTTTTAAGTTAATTCTTTATTTAAGTTTTGGTTATTTTTATTAAAATGCTAAAAGGTTGTACATGGGATGGACCAGCTCCTTTGGCTAAAGTAGGAGTCAGCCAAAACCTTTGCTCAAAACTAACACCAAACACCTTGATTTAGTAGCTGTTTTGTTACTTTGGGGCATGTCTTCATACCTCCTGGTTCTGACCAAGACTGGAAGCAATAGCTGAAAAATACATGCGAAAGGCTATCCCAGGAAACACTAGAAATTCAGGAGAAACCCTGATTTCCATCTCAGTTTTGCAGGTCTAAGAGGTGCAGCTATTTTAGATAAGGTTCATATAAGTGCTTGAACAGATATACAGCTGCTGTGGTTTCCCCCCAAAGGTAGCTGCATTTTAATGTGAGAGAGTGATCCAAATTGCAGGTGCATTGTGAAGCTCAGTTAGTATGTACATGGAAAGCACTTTGAAATCATCAGCTGAAAAGATAGAACATTTCAACAGTAACATGCACTGTTGGTGTTCTGCATCTGGGGTTATGCTTGGCTTGCTCTCTAGATCTTGCCTGGGCCGAGCCGTTTCTGGTGCACTGGTGACTCCACATGAACTTGGAAACCATACTTCCTAATGGGTGCTGAAAGCCCTTTGGGTTTTCAGTTTGGATCATTCAAACTTCACATGCTCTGGTGAGCTCAAAGATCTTATTCAGAACGGCGGCATTCCCCAATGACATGTATCACTGACAAAAATAAATCCTGAAGCCCTTGAAAAATATGTTTTTAAAACAAAAGTAAAAACAATGAAACAAGTTTGTAGTTTTTTAAAAACTTAGTGCTAAAAATATTTTTTGGCCTTCTTTTAAGGCCCTGTCCTGATATCTAGACTGTTCTGAGTTGGTGTGGCTCACCTGGTAGTCATTACTACCATTTTGTCATTCAGAATGTTTATATTGGTTTTGAACTTTTCATGTGCAGAAATAGATATACCAAGCCTGATTTACATATATTATATATTATACACATACACACACACACATCCTTCTTCTCCTATATATAAGATGAGGAAGCAAATGTATGTTCACTGTAAGGTATTCATGTCCATTTACATAGGTCCCGGAAATTAGACCACATGCTATTGAAAGTGTCTAGCTTTTCCATTACTTTGAAAGGTAGTCTTTCCATTGCAACTAGGTCACTAAGTCCTATCCCCCATTTCATAAAGATTAATTCATTTGCTATAGAGAAACATACAAGAACCATTTTAAAAACACTGGTCACAGTGTTGTGAAAAATGCCTAGAATAGTAATAAAATAGCAAGAGTCCAAGGACACTGCTATAGCCATAATTAAATAGTATCATAACAGTTAATAGTAGGCCTGGGATGATATCCTGGTGCCAAAACGCCCATTGACCTCAATAGGAAGATTTCACCCCAGCACCTATAACAATCTAATTTAGCACATGTCCATATCATATGAAGTGGTGTGCCTGGGTTACAATAATAGTGTCAACACCTATTGCTAGCTGTTATGTCTGGTGAGTAAAACAGAATACTTTAGACTGTAGGCTCTTTGGGGCAGGGGCCATCTCTCCTATGTTTGTACAGCACCTAGCACAATGGGGTTCTGTTCTATTACTAGGGCTCCTAGGCACTATTGTAATACAAACACCAATAATAACAACAATTAATAATTACTGCAGGGACCAGTCTATTGAAGGTAAACAAACTGGTTCCTTCATTGTCCATACACAGAGTTGGTGCAGGGCCATCACTTGAAAGTTGGTTTGGAGGTTCCAAATCATTATTTTATTTATAGTGGACTGTACCCTTCAATCTACAGAAAAGAAATGTTATTTGCATCTAAAAATAGTTATGGGCCTGCATTAGCGATTTGGCATGTTAGTTCAGATCTGTAAATCTGAAGCGCTCAGTTCTGGGGTCCCTGTGGGATTGCAGGAGAAAGAATTCCTGAACGTACTGGTCTAAATCACAGAGTGCTGCAGTTTGTATTCTAAGCTGCTGGGGTCTGGAGCTGAAAAATCTATTCAGGTTTCTGAGGTTTTGGTGTCTGAGCAAGCTCTGGCTTCCTTTTCTTTTGATTATGTTCTAGTAATTCAGTATCATGAGTATTGCAAAGGAAGGAAAGCTTACAAGGAGAAGACATTTCCGATGCTAGGCTCTGATCTCAATGGGACTATGCCCTTGCTTAAAATTAAGCCTATGGTTAAATGCTTTGCTATATCAGCATGGGCGACAGGTGAACTACAGGCTCCGGGAAGCTAGCCCCTGGCCCGGCCCACCTCTTCCACCTGAGGCCCCACCCCTCACACCCCCCTTCCCCCCCAAGCCCCGAGGGCCCCCCCCCCCCGGCCACCAGCCCACCCCCCAGCCCCAGAGCACTGGGCGGGTGGCACGCGCCCTCCCCCGAACCCAGGAGCACCCAGCGGCACAGCCCCAGCTCCACCCCCCCTCAGCACTGGGCAGCCCCAGGCACAAGCCACCCCAAGTCCCACCTGCCCCAGCCCCAGCCCCAGCAGGCTCCCTGGAAGAGGAGCAGCCTGCCTGAGCTGGGGCCAAGGGGGAAGGGCAAGAAAGAGGGGCGGAGCGTGGGCAGGGCCGTGCGTGGCTGTTTGGGGAGGCACTGCCTTCCCCAGCCTATTATACCCACCACCCATGTATCTCAGGACTTAAATTTAGTACACAGCATCTACAGAAGGAAAGATTTAAAAAATCTATATATGGCCACTTTCCCTTCACATGTTTCTTTTTGGATAAAATTTCCAATGCTGCCTCTACATTTTTGCTCTCAGAATTGCATGTCCATGTTTTTGCACAAGCAAGCCAGGGTGTTACTGGAATAATTATTTATTTTAGCAGTGCTCAGAAGTGTGCTGTACCTCTCACAGGCCAAATAAGATGTGGTCCTTTCTCCAAACAACTTTTTATTTAATTTCAGGCATGACAACACAAAAGGGACATCAAAATACTAAAAAAGAGTCAAAAGAGAAAGCACAGTGTTTACAGCAATGAGATTATGCCACTTCTCACAGCCAGGTGCAGCTAGAATCTGGTTGCTTTTTTGTTTTAATCAAATGCCAACTAATTTGCTATAGCTGTCCTGACACTATGCAGCATTGTGGAATATTCTCATTTTTGCACACTGTCTGATTTGGACAGGCAGCAGCTTCTATGTTGGTAAAATGGGTATTTAGATCTGACTGATGGATCACCGCTTGAGGGATGTGTTAATTTAAAAATAAAAATAGTTACTTTGTATATAGTGCTTTTTGCCGCCAAATCTCAAAGCATTTTACAGAATAAATTAATCCCCATCATTATTCCCATTTTATAGATGGGAAACTGACACATAGAGACACGACTTGCCCAAGGTCACACAGCAGGTCAGTGGCAGAACTGGCAATAGAATCAAGGTATTCTGACTGCCAGTCCATGACCCCCACTCACTGGATCACACTGCCTCTCCTAAAGGCTGAATTCAGGCCACTTTTAATAGCCAGCCTTTTATGATCTGGAAATTCTAATCCCAATTTACTGACTTGTCCTAGGAAAGCATGTATGCATATGTGTTTGTGTATAGATAAGACATAGGGTTTAATTCACTTGATGAGCAAACTTTCTTGTTTTTCAAATGTCACAGGCTCACAAGCCCAGAGGTTGCTAAATTACCATTGATGGAGAAAACTCTAAACATAGAAACATATTTAAAATGAAGCCCATGTATGGGGAAGTTTTGTCCAGGACTCATTTTTATTTCTCTCTCTCGTCTCTCCCACCTCTACCCCACCCCCAACTGGCTTCGCTGGGTCTCCAAATCTAACTGGGGGAAAATGTGCATCTTTTGAGCTCAGTTATGAGGAGATTGTTTGCCTGGGTGCAGCTCACTGGGGTCGTCCTGGCAACATGTATCATTGGTTGAAAGGGCAATTTCCATTCGGCATCAATGCTGTTGACAGCCAAGGTACCAATTGTTTTTAATGATATGTCATATGATGAATTTTAACATTCAACATCAAAGTCAGGGAAGGGCTGGCTAATTCATCAGAGGAAAAATACAAACTGCACAAGTTCAGTGGGTAGGAAATCCAAGGGAACACTGAGTATCTGAAGGTCTTAGAGTACAGCCAAAGATTTCAGATTACTAGGTATTCAGATCATTGGGAGCTCCAGTCCTGTGAAGTCTGGAAGCACCACAGGTAAGAGATCCACTGACCTGCTGCGTCAGCTGGAACAAGTCACTTCTGTGCCTCAGTGCCATTCTGTGCCTCAGTGTCCTCATATGTAAAATGGGGATAATGCAATTTACCTTCCTTTGTAAAGCACTTGGAGAACTACAGATGGAAAGTGCTATAAAAGAGCTAGGGATTATTAAAGCGAGATATTATTAGCCTGCAGGGCTAAGCTTTGCAAGAGTGGAACTCCTGGACCCAGAAGACGGCAGGCTGCTGGGGTGGTGGTGGGGGTAGGTTCAGGGCAAGAAGAGTTCAAGATGGGCCCTGGGCATAGAAGACTAGATTGCCTCTGACTGCCCCAACACCATCCACACCCCCAGCACCTGACAGGCCTCCTGGGGTCCCATGCCTATCCAACCCCCCCTGTTCCCTGTCCCCTGACCGCCCCCCCCAGAACCTCCACCTCATTTAACCTCCCTCTGCTCCCTGTCCCCTTACTGCCTCCCGGGGCCCCCCACCCCTTAAACAACCCCCCAGCTCCGGCCCACTTACCACTTACTATGCCGAGCAGAGGATGCAGAGCAGCATGTCTGGCTGCCGCGCCGGCCGGAGCCAGACACACTACCGCTCTGCTCGGCAGGAGCACGTGGTGGCGTGGCTCTGCGGGGGCAGGGGGATAGCGGGGGAGGGACCCGGGGCTGGCATCCCCGGCTGGGAGCTCAGGGGCCGGGCAGGACGGTCCCGCGGCCCAGATGTGGCCCACTGGCCGTAGTTTGCCCACCACTGTACTAGCTCCATTAATAGCAGCGCCTCCACTCAGCTTCCGCTGGTTCTGAGCATGAAGCAAAACACCTCAGTCTATGCCCTGTTCCCTGCCTCCTCTGCAGCAAGCAAATAATCCTGGGTGACATAAGTAACCTTCAGATAGCTCAAGTTTAGTTAACGGTCGCAGGGAGGTTTCCTGTATTTAGAAATTAGTGATGCTGAAAAAGGCCTAGTCATGACAGTGGGCAGCAAATTGGTTGTGAGATTACAATAGGAAGAGCCAATATGATTTTGAGCTGCATATGCAGAACCAGGTCATGGAGTTTATAGCTCCTCTTAACAGCTCTGATGGGACCACATTGAGCTTACTACATTCAGTTCTGGCCTTGTCCAGTGCTTGAAAGATGTCACCAGGAATAACAATGAAAGAACTGATGACAAAGTTAGAAGGACAAATGAAGAATTATGGCTAAATTATGGCAATAGAAGGGAATATGATAACTGGCTACATTTACTAAAGTCTTTAAAAACCCAAAGCAGAAGAGGAACTATTGTCCAAGAGAGCATAGATAACAGACATGGGGGGAAAGGACATTTAAGATAGTATAGATGGGAAAGATCCTATCAATGATGCCTGCTAGATTATGGAATAACCCCCACATGGGAAGCAATGGTAGCCTCCCCGACTTCGCTAAGTAATTTACATCTAGACTATACAAAGCACTCAGTATACTCTAGGGAGTAATCTTGCATTAGCGAGGGATGGCCTACTGCAGGTGATGTACTAGGTCTTCTTCATCTATAATGCCTAAAAATCTGTGATTCAGTTTAGATGGCACTCTTTTTGTAAAGCAATATTATTACTAGGTGTACAGGAAGTACTATAACCAGCTTTTACTGCAGTGTGCAGACTAGAAAGCAATTTTTAACATTGAAAGCCTACTGTACCCTATAAGATATTACACACAGTACAGACTTTTGCTGTATGGACCAGTAAAACAAAGAATTCAAGCCCAAGAAAAATTAAGTAGCTTCTGTTATCACTGTGACTATTCAAATAACCAGGTTTCCACCACTTTCTTTTGGCTTAGCACCATCTCCCTTGCATATCTTTGGGATGAGAACATAAGTAAATGCCGTTCCTTTTAAAGATAAACCAGTCTATAACTGTAACTACTTCTGAGACCTAAGTACTGTTTGTTCTCCTTACAGCAGCTTAATATTCACAAATAGCTCAGAGTGAAGACAAATGAAGAGAGCCCAAGCTAAAATTTTGCTTGAAACCGAAGATAAGTTCACAAAATGTTGAGTACATTTTTTGCCTAAGTCCAAAAGAGCTCTGGACATTTTCATGTCTATACAATGCAGCACAGTGATGATTTCTAACCCCTCACATGTAATATCATTTGTGCCAGACATTCAGTGTGAATATTTCTGCCATGAAAATCAAATCGCTCTCAAATATTTGTCTGCATATTAGCTTCTAAACAGACAGAATATAGTTCAAGTAAATACAAGTGAGCTCTGTGGCAGCACACGCTGGTTAACGTTTAAATGATATGGGCCACATTCGGAGAAGCACTGAGCACTTGCAGCCCTCATTAAAGTCAGAGTAGCAGGTGCTCAGCTACAGGCAGGGTTTGGCTCATTAAATCTATTTAAACAACAAATTTAATAAAAACTCCTTAAAAACAAAAAAAATTAACTATTCAAATTAAATCAACATGACACATGTGAAATATACAACGCACACAATCCGCTACGGATGGAGAAATGCCAGTTCCCTTTCCCACCATCTTTATTTTGCTATCCTTGGCCCAACATGTGTAAGCCTATATAATGTTATGGATGTGATGGGATCCCCCCACTGTGCCCCCTGAACTCTCTCCAGCCTGGGCTCTCTCTCACAATGCCTTGCTAATGACCAGCAGCAAACCCCTCCAGGTGCTGTGATCACTCAGCACAACAGTATGTGGAGCCCCACACCCAGCTGTATTGCATGAATGCTCCCAGAGCCACTCATGAATCACCCAGAGAAAGGCACCAGAGCCAAATCCCCTCAGTTCCCAGCACTGTACCTCAGGAATATACCATCCTGCACTGCTCAAGACGAGCAATGCAGATTTATTAATTGGTTCACCACTTCATCAATGGAAAGTGGACATACACCAGCCTTTGTCAAACGTGAGCAGATTTGCCCCACACTTCATACAAACTCACTGGTAAAGATGAACAGTTACACAAATTTATTGACTATAAAAGACAGATTTTAAGTGATATTAAGTGATAGGCAAAAAGTCAGAGTTAGTTACCAACAGAAATAAAATATAAGCACGGAGTCTAAACTCTCAACCCTATTAGACTGGGCAAGTAAGCAGCTTTTCTCACCCCACTGGAGATTGCAGTTCTTAATATACATGTTTGTTCCTTAAACCTGGACCAATCTGCTCTGCTGGAGTCTTTTCTTCTCAGTGTCTTAGTTGATTACACCGTAGGTGGGGGCAGGAGATGGGAAACACAAGTCCAGGCATGTCTG
>NW_020664409.1:8309192-8368299 GCF_002925995.2 Terrapene triunguis
TGGGGGGGGGGGGGGTTGCTCTGTGACTTTGTGGCGGGGGAGGGCAGTTAGAGATCTTATGCAGCGGTCCTTATCCTGGATCACAGAGCCACGCAGCAGGGGATCTGTAACCGTCCTCCCCCTGCCACAAAGTCACATAGCCCCCCCCACACACAGTCCCGATCAGGAGGGGTGGCAGGCTCCGTTGAAACAACCAGTCCACCACTGCGGAGCCTGTCATTCCTGGAGTTTAGAAGCGTCATTTGCATCACCACACTACACCCGCTCCCCACCACAGTCTGCGTCCCAGGTTTAAAACATTCCCGCGAAAACAGTAATAAAGAAAACGGTGTTCATTAACAAAATTGAAGTGATTTTATTTTTAAACGTGTGTTGGAAGGGGGGGAACGGGGTATGTAACTGGAGAGGATACTGAACATTTAGTGGGTAAAGAAACGGGGGCAGGTTCAGCTTCTCTGTACACAAACTTAAAAGTCACAGGTTACCCTGCTCACTCAGGAACCTAGCTTTCAAAGCCTCCCGGATGCACAGCGCGTCCCGCTGGGCTCTTCTAATCGCCCGGCTGTCTGGCTGGGCGTAATCAGCAGCCAGGCTATTTGCCTCAACCTCCCACCCCGCCATAAAGGTCTCCCCCTTGCTCTCACAGAGATTGTGGAGCACACAGCAAGCTGCTATCACAATGGGGATATTGGTTTCGCTGAGATCACAGCGAGTCAGTAAGCTTCTCCATCTCCCCTTGAGACGGCCAAAAGCACACTCCACCACCATTCTGCACTTGCTCAGCCGGTAGTTGAAGAGTTCTTTTTCAGTGTCCAGGGCGCCAGTATAGGGCTTCATGAGCCAGGGCATTAGCGGGTAGGCTGGGTCCCCGAGGATGACTGTAGGCATCTCCACATCCCCAAGAGTTATTTTGTGGTCTGGGAAGTAAATACCTTCCTGCAGCCGTCTAAACAGACCAGAGTTCCTGAACACGCGAGCGTCATGAACCTTGCCCGGCCATCCGACGTAGATGTTTGTAAACCGTCCCCGATGGTCCACCAGTGCTTGCAGCACCATTGAAAAGTAGCCCTTTCGGTTAATGTACTGCCTGGCCTGGTGGTCCGGTCCCAGGATAGGGATGTGAGTTCCAACTATAGTCCCACCGCAGTTTGGGAATCCCATCGCGGCAAAGCCATCTATGATGACCTGCGCGTTTCCCAGGGTCACTACCTTTGAGAGCAGTAGCTCAACGATTGCGTTGGCTACTTGCATGACAACAACCCCCACGGTAGATTTGCCCACACCAAAGTGGTTCGCGACTGACCGGTAGCTGTCTGGCGTTGCAAGCTTCCAGAGGGCTATGGCCACTCGCTTCTGGACAGTCAGGGCTGCTCGCATCCGGGTGTCATTGCGCTTCAGGGCAGGGGACAGCAACTCACAAAGTTCCAGGAAAGTCCCCTTCCGCATGCGAAAGTTTCGCAGCCACTGTGCGGTCTCACCAGTCCGTGCTTGTTTCCCGGGCTCAGATCGCCGTTCCACAACATCAACATGACCCATTGCCACCGTGATGTCCTCGGCGCTGGGTCCCGTGCTTTCTGACAGGTCTGTGCCACTCTCAGACTTCAGGCCCTCTCCGCGCTGCCGTAGCCTCCTCGCCTGATTTCTCTGCATCTGCCTCTGGGAAAGGTGGATGATAAGCTGCGAGGTGTTGATAACGGCCATAACTGCAGCGATGGTCGCAGCGGGCTCCATGCTCGCAGTGCTGTGGCGTCCGCGCTGTCACTGACCAGAAAAGTGTGTGAACTGATTTCCCGCCGGCGCTTTCAGGGAGGGAGGGCGGGAGTGACGGACGGATGACGACAGTTACCCAAAAGCACCCTCGACACATTTTTTTACCCAGAAGGCATTGGTGGCTCGACCCAGAATTCCAATGGGCAGCAGGGACTGCAGGAACTGTGGGATAGCTGCCCACAGTGCACCGCTTCCAATGTCGATGCTTTCCCCGTTAGTGTGGACTCACAAAGTCGAATTACCGTCCTTAGTGTGGACACACACGTTCGATTTTGTAATATCGATTCCACATATTCGATTTAAGTAAAATCGAACTACTCTCGTAGTGTAGACATACCCTTAGACTGTAGGCTCTTTGGGGCAGGAGCTATCTCTCCTGTGTTTGTACAGCACCTAGCACAATGGGGTTCTGTTCTATTACTAGGGCTCCTAGGCACTATTGTAATACAAACACCAATAATAACAACAATTAATAATTACTGCAGGGACCAGTCTATTGAAGGTAAACAAACTGGTTCCTTCATTGTCCATACACAGAGTTGGTGCAGGGCCATCACTTGAAAGTTGGTTTGGAGGTTCCAAATCATTATTTTATTTATAGTGGACTGTGCCCTTCAATCTACAGAAAAGAAATGTTATTTGCATCTAAAAATAGTTATGGGCCTGCATTAGTGATTTGGCATGTTAGTTCAGATCTGTAAATCTGAAGCGCTCAGTTCTGGGGTCCCTGTGGGATTGCAGGAGAAAGAATTCCTGAACATACTGGTCTAAATCACAGAATGCTGCAGTTTGTATTCTAAGCTGCTGGGGTCTGGAGCTGAAAAATCTATTCAGGTTTCTGAGGTTTTGGTGTCTGAGCGAGCTCTGGCTTCCTTTTCTTTTGATTATGTTGTAGTAATTCAGTATCATGAGTATTGCAAAGGAAGGAAAGCTTACAAGGAGAAGACATTTACGATGCTAGGCTCTGATCTCAATGGGACTATGCCCTTGCTTAAAATTAAGCCTGTGGTTAAATGCTTTGCTATATCAGCATGGGCGACAGGTGAACTACAGGCTCTGGGAAGCTAGCCCCTGGCCCGGCCCACCTCTTCCACCTGAGGCCCCCACCCCTCACACCCACCTTCCCCCCAAACCCCCAGAACCCCCCCCCCTCCCCGGCCACCAGCCCACCCCCCAGCCCCAGAGCACTGGGCGGGTGGCGCACGCCCTCCCCCGAACCCCGGAGCACCCAGCGGCACAGCCCCAGCTCCACCCCCCCTCAGCACTGGGCAGCCCCAGGCACAAGCCACCCCAAGTCCCACCTGCCCCAGCCCCAGCCCCAGCAGGCTCCCTGGAAGAGGAGCAGCCTGCCTGGGCTGGGACCAAGGGGGAAGGGCAAGAAAGAGGGACGGAGCGTGGGCAGGGCCGTGCGTGGCTGTTTGGGGAGGCACTGCCTTCCCCAGCCTATTATACCCACCACCCATGTATCTCAGGACTTAAATTTAGTACACAGCATCTACAGAAGGAAAGATTTAAAAAATCTATATATGGACACTTTCCCTTCACATGTTTCTTTTTGGATAAAATTTCCAATGCTGCCTCTACATTTTTGCTCTCAGAATTGCATGTCCATGTTTTTGCACAAGCGAGCCGGGGTGTTACTGGAATAATTATTTATTTTAGCAGTGCTCAGAAGTGTGCTGTACCTCTCACAGGCCAAATAAGATGTGGTCCTTTCTCCAAACAACTTTTTATTTAATTTCAGGCATGACAACACAAAAGGGACATCAAAATACTAAAAAAGAGTCAAAAGAGTGTTTACAGCAATGAGATTATGCCACTTCTCACAGCCAGGTGCAGCTAGAATCTGGTTGCTTTTTTGTTTTAATCAAATGCCAACTAATTTGCTATAGCTGTCCTGACACGATGCAGCATTGTGGAATATTCTCATTTTTGCACACTGTCTGATTTGGACAGGCAGCAGCTTCTATGTTGGTAAAATGGGTATTTAGATCTGACTGATGGATCACTGCTTGAGGGATGTGTTAATTTAAAAATAAAAATAGTTACTTTGTATATAGTGCTTTTTGCCGCCAAATCTCAAAGCATTTTACAAAATAAATTAATCCCCATCATTATTTCCATTTTATAGATGGGAAACTGACACATAGAGACACGACTTGCCCAAGGTCACACAGCAGGTCAGTGGCAGAACTGGCAATAGAATCAAGGTATTCTGACTGCCAGTCCATGACCCCCACTCACTGGATCACACTACCTCTCCTAAAGGCTGAATTCAGGCCACTTTTAATAGCCAGCCTTTTATGATCTAGAAATTCTAATCCCAATTTACTGACTTGTCCTAGGAAAGCATGTATGCATATGTGTTTGTGTATAGATAAGACATAGGGTTTAATTCACTTGATGAGCAAACTTGCTTGTTTTTCAAATGTCACAGGCTCACAAGCCCAGAGGTTGCTAAATTACCATTGATGGAGAAAACTCTAAACATAGAAACATATTTAAAATGAAGCCCATGTATGGGGAAGTTTTGTCCAGGACTCATTTTTATTTCTCTCTCTCGTCTCTCCCACCTCTACCCCACCCCCAACTGGCTTCGCTGGGTCTCCAAATCTAACTGGGGGAAAATGTGCATCTTTTGAGCTCAGTTATGAGGAGATTGTTTGCCTGGGTGCAGCTCACTGGGGTCGTCCTGGCAACATGTATCATTGGTTGAAAGGGCAATTTCCATTCGGCATCAATGCTGTTGACAGCCAAGGTACCAATTGTTTTTAATGATATGTCATATGATGAATTTTAACATTCAACATCAAAGTCAGGGAAGGGCTGGCTAATTCATCAGAGGAAAAATACAAACTGCACAAGTTCAGTGGGTAGGAAATCCAAGGGAACACTGAGTATCTGAAGGTCTTAGAGTACAGCCAAAGATTTCAGATTACTAGGTATTCAGATCATTGGGAGCTGCAGTCCTGTGAAGTCTGGAAGCACCACAGGTAAGAGATCCACTGACCTGCTGCGTCAGCTGGAACAAGTCACTTCTGTGCCTCAGTGTCCTCATCTGTAAAATGGGGATAATGCAATTTACTTTCCTTTGTAAAGCACTTGGAGAACTACAGATGGAAAGTGCTATAAAAGAGCTAGGGATTATTAAAGCGAGATATTATTAGCCTGCAGGGCTAAGCTTTGCAAGAGTGGAACTCCTGGACCCAGAAGACGGCAGGCTGCTGGGGTGGTGGTGGGGGTAGGTTCAGGGCAAGAAGAGTTCAAGATGGGCCCTGGGCATAGAAGACTAGATTGCCTCTGACTGCCCCAACACCATCCACACCCCCAGCACCTGACAGGCCTCCTGGGGTCCCATGCCTATCCAACCCCCCCCGTTCCCTGTCCCCCGACCCGCCCCCCCCAGAACCTCCACCTCATTTAACCTCCCTCTGCTCCCTGTCCCCTTACTGCCTCCCGGGGCCCCCCACCCCTTAAACAACCCCCCAGCTCCGGCCCACTTACCACTTACTATGCCGAGCAGAGGATGCAGAGCAGCATGTCTGGCTGCCGCGCCGGCCGGAGCCAGACACACTACCGCTCTGCTCGGCAGGAGCACGTGGTGGCGTGGCTCTGCGGGGGCAGGGGGATAGCGGGGGAGGGACCCGGGGCTGGCATCCCCGGCTGGGAGCTCAGGGGCCGGGCAGGACGGTCCCGCGGCCCAGATGTGGCCCACTGGCCGTAGTTTGCCCACCACTGTACTAGCTCCATTAATAGCAGCGCCTCCACTCAGCTTCCGCTGGTTCTGAGCATGAAGCAAAACACCTCAGTCTATGCCCTGTTCCCTGCCTCCTCTGCAGCAAGCAAATAATCCTGGGTGACATAAGTAACCTTCAGATAGCTCAAGTTTAGTTAACGGTCGCAGGGAGGTTTCCTGTATTTAGAAATTAGTGATGCTGAAAAAGGCCTAGTCATGACAGTGGGCAGCAAATTGGTTGTGAGATTACAATAGGAAGAGCCAATATGATTTTGAGCTGCATATGCAGAACCAGGTCATGGAGTTTATAGCTCCTCTTAACAGCTCTGATGGGACCACATTGAGCTTACTACATTCAGTTCTGGCCTTGTCCAGTGCTTGAAAGATGTCACCAGGAATAACAGTGAAAGAACTGATGACAAAGTTAGAAGGACAAATGAAGAATTATGGCTAAATTATGGCAATAGAAGGGAATATGATAACTGGCTACATTTACTAAAGTCTTTAAAAACCCAAAGCAGAAGAGGAACTATTGTCCAAGAGAGCATAGATAACAGACATGGGGGGAAAGGACATTTAAGATAGTATAGATGGGAAAGATCCTATCAATGATGCCTGCTAGATTATGGAATAACCCCCACATGGGAAGCAATGGTAGCCTCCCCGACTTCGCTAAGTAATTTACATCTAGACTATACAAAGCACTCAGTATACTCTAGGGAGTAATCTTGCATTAGCGAGGGATGGCCTACTGCAGGTGATGTACTAGGTCTTCTTCATCTATAATGCCTAAAAATCTGTGATTCAGTTTAGATGGCACTCTTTTTGTAAAGCAATATTATTACTAGGTGTACAGGAAGTATTATAACCAGCTTTTACTGCAGTGTGCAGACTAGAAAGCAATTTTTAACATTGAAAGCCTACTGTACCCTATAAGATATTACACACAGTACAGACTTTTGCTGTATGGACCAGTAAAACAAAGAATTCAGGCCCAAGAAAAATTAAGTAGCTTCTGTTATCACTGTGACTATTCAAATAACCAGGTTTCCACCACTTTCTTTTGGCTTAGCACCATCTCCCTTGCATATCTTTGGGATGAGAACATAAGTAAATGCCGTTCCTTTTAAAGATAAACCAGTCTATAACTGTAACTACTTCTGAGACCTAAGTACTGTTTGTTCTCCTTACAGAAGCTTAATATTCACAAATAGCTCAGACTGAAGACAAATGAAGAGAGCCCAAGCTAAAATTTTGCTTGAAACCGAAGATAAGTTCACAAAATGTTGAGTACATTTTTTGCCTAAGTCCAAAAGAGCTCTGGACATTTTCATGTCTATACAATGCAGCACAGTGATGATTTCTAACCCCTCACATGTAATATCATTTGTGCCAGACATTCAGTGTGAATATTTCTGCCATGAAAATCAAATCGCTCTCAAATATTTGTCTGCATATTAGCTTCTAAACAGACAGAATATAGTTCAAGTAAATACAAGTGAGCTCTGTGGCAGCACACGTTGGTTAACGTTTAAATGATATGGGCCACATTCGGAGAAGCACTGAGCACTTGCAGCCCTTATTAAAGTCAGAGTAGCAGGTGCTCAGCTACAGGCAGAGTTTGGCTCATTAAATCTATTTAAACAACAAATTTAATAAAAACTCCTTAAAAACAAAAAAAATTAACTATTCAAATTAAATCAACATGACACATGTGAAATATACAACGCACACAATCCGCTACGGATGGAGAAATGCCAGTTCCCTTTCCCACCATCTTTATTTTGCTATCCTTGGCCCAACATGTGTAAGCCTATATAATGTTATGGATGTGATGGGATCCCCCCACTGTGCCCCCTGAACTCTCTCCAGCCTGGGCTCTCTCTCACAATGCCTTGCTAATGACCAGCAGCAAACCCCTCCAGGTGCTGTGATCACTCAGCACAACAGTATGTGGAGCCCCACACCCAGCTGTATTGCATGAATGCTCCCAGAGCCACTCATGAATCACCCAGAGAAAGGCACCAGAGCCAAATCCCCTCAGTTCCCAGTACTGTACCTCAGGAATATACCATCCTGCACTGCTCAAGACGAGCAATGAAGATTTATTAATTGGTTCACCACTTCATCAATGGAAAGTGGACATACACCAGCCTTTGTCAAACGTGAGCAGATTTGCCCCACACTTCATACAAACTCACTGGTAAAGATGAACAGTTACACAAATTTATTGACTATAAAAGACAGATTTTAAGTGATATTAAGTGATAGGCAAAAAGTCAGAGTTAGTTACCAACAGAAATAAAATATAAGCACGGAGTCTAAACTCTCAACCCTATTAGACTGGGCAAGTAAGCAGCTTTTCTCACCCCACTGGAGATTGCAGTTCTTAATATACATGTTTGTTCCTTAAACCTGGACCAATCTGCTCTGCTGGAGTCTTTTCTTCTCAGTGTCTTAGTTGATTACACCGTAGGTGGGGGCAGGAGATGGGAAACACAAGTCCAGGCATGTCTGGGGCATTGCTGAGTCTCCCACCAAGGTTGAGCAATTCCCCAGGTGTGGCCTCATGCAGGTGAGTCATTGCATTGTAGCTCCCTTGCTGGACAATGGTTGTTGATGGGTTGTTTGACACACCGCCCGGCCGTTGGTTACTTTCCTTGATGTTGTTGCCTCTGGGGAGCTATTATCTGGCTGATTCCCCAACTTACAGCATGTTTTAGTGACCACCAGACAACACAATTCTCATAACTTCATATGCATTAATGATATACATATATGGATAGAGAAATGACTTTCAGCAGATCATAACCTTTCCCCTGATGCCTTACAAGGCATGCTTTATATGAAAGATCACGATTATATAAAAATGAGGAATATGGGGTTCTAGGATGCTCCCGCAAGGTATAGAATGTCACAATGGACATTGAGATAACTAAGAAAAGGAGATGATGTGAATTAGTATGTGAGTGACTACGTTACTTCCCAGGCTAGGGGTCAAAGCATGCCCCATTGAAGTCAATGAAAGTTAGGCACCTTAATACCTTTGAGGAACTGGGCCAGAAGCTTTAACAGTCAGATGGAGCTGGAAGGCCATGGAATAAATCAAAGAGTTCACCAACCATCCTGATTTCTGAAGGCTGATTGCTAAGCAACATACCATTGTCTATTTTCATTTTGTTGTGTTCTTCGTTGTGACAGATTTTAAGATCCCTGAGCAGGGCCCACATCTTTTTGCCTACAGCTATAGTACTGTGTGCACATCCATGGCCCTTTGTCAATAATTTAATAAGTCATCATCATGGCTACTTACCAGTTCACAAGGGACCCAGTTTCTGTCCTCAGTTACCCAGGTGCAATTCCCAATGACTCCCAGAGGAGTTGCACCTATGTTGCGGAGGGCAGGTTTGGACCCAGGAACAATATGAATGAGAAGTGAGGTGAGGCGATCTCTGAAGTAGTTATTGTAACTAGTGGTAAAAATTTCAAAAATACCTAACTGATTTAGGAGCTTAAATCCTATTTTCAAAATTGATTTAGGAGCCTAAATCTAATTGAAAGTCAAAAGAATTTGAACTCTATAGGATTTAGGCACTGATCTGCATTTGGGGGGGGGCGGGCACATAAATACCTTTAAAAAACTGGCCTTTAGCCTCCTAAATTCCTAAGTTACTTTTGAAAATGGGACTTAGGTGCTTCTGAATATTTTACTCTTGAACTTCAAGCAGTTCTATTTTTAATATCCAGATGAATCTTCTCAGCCACATTTGGAATAACTTTCAGACCCAGTATAAGTGGTGTTTATGAGTTTAGAGCACAATTTCAGCAACTCACTTTTTAGATGCCAAATCCTCTTAGTGGAAAGTTTTCAGATAATAAGATCGTCCTTTATTATATTAAGTTCCTTTAGCAATACTGTTATATTTAAAAAATAATTTCAACATCAAATAGGTGCTGATCAGATTCTTAATTCAATTATTGTACTTTAAAAAAATAAATACAGGCCTCAGTTGAAGGAAAGGAAAAAGTTGATCACAGAACTGGAAAAGCTGCCTAATAAAAAAGGATTTCTCTAGAGTAAATTTATATTTTTATATAATACATTTATATAGAGGTATTTTCCCAGCCAATTTGCATGGCACTGTGGCGAAGTGGGGTTTCCCCTTATTATGTTGTGTGTGTCTTGCTGTTTTGCATGGATGCTGTGTGAGACTTTTATGGAGGCTTCTCCAACTGCCTGTATGGATGCTATGGCCACCCCTTCATAACCTGAGACCCAGGAGAGGGATGGGACCAGGTGACTCTAGCCCGGGAAGCGAGACAAAGGCCGGAGGAGGAGCAACAGGAAGGGCAGGGACCAGGCAGCTGGCAGTGAGTCAGTCTCAGCTGGCTTGGGGCACAGGAGGAGGGCCAGAGCCCTGGCTCTGGGCTCCCCTCCCCCCCAAGATGGACTTGGCTGAAAGTCATTGATTTCTGTGCTAACAAGTTCTGCCCTATGCTGTGTGCCTGTCGACTCATAAACCTTTTGTTTTACCGGCTGGCTGAGAGTCACATCTGACTGCGGAGTTGGGGTACAGGGCCCTCTGGCTTCCCCAGGAGCCCTGCCCGGGCGGACTTGCTACGGGAAGCGCACGGTGTGGAAGGGGATGCTGAATGCTCCAAGGTCAGACCCAGGAAGGTGGAAGCTGTGTAAGCTTCTTGCCCCTGGAGACAGTATGCTCAGAGAGAGGAGGCTCCCCCAGAGTCCTGACTGGCTTCATAGGGAGTAGTTCCAGAGCATCGCCCTGGTGACTCCGTGACGGGCACGTGAACGGACAATCCATGGCTAAACATTCACAAAAGAAAACTTTTGTTGGGTTTAGTGAAGGGTGTTGTCTGAGATAGGAATTAAGATTTACAGTGGCTTAACCAAGTTGGCCAGTTAATAGCTGCAGTACATGTGTCCTAAATTAGGATAGTAGGAATTGGTTGGATACATTACACTGTTTTCCAAACTTCGCATAGAGTTTAACGATCCCCCTTCCAGTTCTTCTAGCCTCAATACCATGTCTCACTTAAAACTGTAAATCAGCAGCAGGTGATGTTCTCTGGGTGGAGCACCATTGACAGTGGGAGTTGATTGAAGCTTTTGTACTGCTCTTGTTTGTAAATCCTTTCTTTTCAGAGACACTGAAAAACAAGGAATCAAAACAAACCACAAAGGGAATCGCAAAATTCCCCAGCATAAACAAAATTCCAAACCTAAAGGACATGATTGGAATATACTCATTGACATTGGTTTGGGAGTGTAGCCAAGTTAAATATTAGTCCTTAATCAGATTAATTAATGTATGTCTGTCCTCCCTCTCTAGGTACTTATATGCCCCCCATCACTGCAATATCTCAGTGCCCACAAACACCAGTGATATTATCCAGCTAACATTCCTGTGGGGGCAGAGAAATAATATCATCAGGTGGGACACACAGAGAGATTCACTGACTTGTCTGAAGTCATGTGGAATGTAAGGGTACGTCCAGACTACCAGCCAGATTGGCGGGTAGCGATCGATCTATCGGGGATCGATATATCGCGTCTCGTCTAGACGCGATATATTGATCCCCGAACGCGCTCCCGTTGACTCCAGAACTCCACCAGGGCAAGCGGCAGTAGCGGAGTCGACGGGGGAGCCGCGGCTGTCGATCCCGCGCCATGAGGACGGGAGGTAAGTCGAAATAAGATACATCGACTTCAGCTACACTATTCCCGTAGCTGAAGTTGCGTATCTTACATCGACCAGCCCCCCCCAGTGTAGACCAGGCCTCAGTGAGCCCAGATCTCTTGCTCCCCTTCACCACAAGACTATGCACCTATTATACAGAACGCATCTATTTCCTGTCAAACATACCACTGGGGAGGGAGGGAGGAGGAGGGGAGGAGATCCATAATAAATAAATACCACAATATCAATATAAAAGATTAAATTATTAAATGGTTGCTTTGTTCTGCATTGCTTGATACAATGGCCTGGCATATTGTATCTTCTTTAGGTTGGCAGCAAGTATCAGGGCCTTTACTGGTGGATCTTTTATCACCACCTTGAAAGTGATGAGTCTCACTATGGCGGGTCGAGAGATACACAGAATATGAGACATAGGGTGACCATATTTCCCAAAGGTTCGAAATGACTGACATGACCCATTTGACTTTAAAAAATATCATTTTTTTTTCCAGCCAAAACTATTAACCAAATTCACTAATAGTTTTGGTGCCCCCCCAAAATGTACTTTTCCGTGAATTTACTTATTGCCTAAAAAAAAAAAGGACTTGCTCTACTCTAAACACAACCTCAAATAGCTTTCCTATTTTTTAAAAAAGTCATTATTTAAAAGTCTGATAGCTTGGGAACTCCTGGGGCTAGAAGCAAATGTTGTTTGGTACCATGGGAAAGCTGAGATTCTTCCCTTTCAATCACATGAAGTTTGTTTAGAGCATTGATAAGTCATAAAATACCAGACCTTAAGCCAGTCATTGCTGCAAGAGAGAACCTTGCCTGTCCTGAGTCTCAGACCAGTGTAACTGGGAACAGTGGATGAGGAGTAATTCTACGTTTGTTGGGAAAAATAGAACATCTCTCTGGTAGGTTGGTTTTGTTTTGTTTTGCTTTAAATGGTGGTGTTAAATGCTCAGGGATTTGGAATGTCAGAATAAATCCAAAGGCAGGCAAGGTAGTCACAGTGCTACATTGTACACAATTTATCAAAGGGCTCTACAATTTACCACAAGTATTGTATCTACCGAAAAATGATGCGGCAATGGTGTCATGGAATAAAGTTGGGACTGGCATAGGTTTAGGAAGACTGCATTACTCACCATTTGTGTATTTTTATTATAGAGGAGTCTAATAGCATAACCTAAGATTAAGATTTCCCAACACTTTCCATTATAAGACCCTTTTTCAGTTGCTTTCAACTTCACCAAACTAACTATTTGGACTGAAATTTTCCATGCCAGGTGTCTGCCTCAGGATTAATAGTTTGCAAAATGTTAGCCAAAATAGTTCAGCCATTTCTGAGAATTAGGCTAGTGAAAAATACATGGTTTTCCCCATACTGTGAAAATAAATTAATATTTGTGAAGCATTCTGCTACTGTAATGATGAGAGACAGAAAAGTCCATGAGGAAATTAATATTTCTGTCTTTAGAGCATGGTTTGCAATAAATATGGCCTGGGGCCACACATTGAACAATAAGGACCAAATAATACCTTGAATAGCTGTTTACCAAGTGAGTACCTACCATCCATCCCCTGCACTGAATGCGGTGGGTGTCCTGCGGAAAACATAGCATGTGATCATGTAGTTAAAGACTATATCATAATGCAGATGCACAAGGGAGCCAAATGAAGAGTGCACAAGCAACCTTAATTCTGGCATTTCCTAACTTATGAGTGCCTGACTGTGTAACTTCAATAAATTTCCTTTTAACATAGGGTTTTTTTGTATGAAATTATATATAGTTTCAGTATGGACACTTGGTGGGAGATTTTCAAAGGCATAAGTGAGAGTTAGGCACTGAACTCCCAATGAAATTCAGTGGGAGTTAGGCATCTAAGCGCTTTGAAAATCTCCCCGTAGAGCTTTGTTTATCACTGAATGATAACTGCCCCCCAGATCAATTGGCTTGTAAAGATAACAGGTGCACCAGTGCAGACACGCTAACAAGATATGGAATATAGTAGTCCTTTCCCAGGTGAGGATTGGATTGCGTTGCCGGATTTGAATGCAGGGAGGAAAGGAGGTCAATTGGTGACAGAGGATTTGGGTGAATTGGTGGCGTGAACTGGGGAAGGGATGCTGAGGGAGAAGATAGTGAGGTAGCAGCTAGATTGGATGGATTGAAATTGGTTTTAGGAGAGAACAGTGAACAAAGGGATAAATATTGTTTTTCCCCCCCGCCCTGACCTTGTCTGTAAAGTGTCTTGATATTTAATTCTGAAAGAGGGGGAGAAGAAAGAGGGAACCCCTTTTTCTTCCACTTCCCTGTGGCCCAGTATTGCACTTTGAAAATATGACTAAGCTGCAGTAAAAGTACAGCCCGTGGGCACAAGGCAGCTTCCCACCTGCAGCCCTACCAATTCTTTTGGGCACCAGCCACCATTACCAAAGCCCATTGAAGGCCCTGGGAGTCCTTCCATTGATTGAATGGGATTCAGATTGGGTCCTAGGTCCTTGATTCTAGCAAGGTTCTTAAGCATCCTGGCTAACTTCAAGCATGAGTGATCTGAATGATTTCAATGGGATTACTCACATACTGAAAGCTGGATACATGCTTAAGTAGTTTGCTGGATCAGGGGGTCTGTACACAGTTCTGCTCCCAAGCATTCTAGTTTGAATTTTTCTTTACAGCCCATTGCTAATAAAGAGCATCCACTGACCTCCACTGGCTAGCTTGTCTGTCTGTCTTCATGCCGTCATTTTCTTCCCTCAGTTTCCAAACTCCAGCTGTGGGGGAGGGGAAAGCAGGAGGTTGCGAGGAGCTGGGCTGCAGCAAAACCCAACACGGACATTTAAAATAAATATAATTTTTCAACTGAAATGTCTTTTATTTTTTATTTATTTATTTTTAGAATAGTAAAACACATGAAGCCTGGAGGTTTCAAGCACTTCCCTGCTAGGCTGGTGACTTAATTTATTTCTTTAATTTGTTATAACCCCACCAAAAAATGTTATTCTTTGGAGACTTTGCTAGCTCAAGTTTTGCATGTATTATTTGCGGTAAAAGATTAATGAGCTAGCAGAAGCAATTTCTAATGGATTCCCTTGGTTCTCTCTCTCTCTCTCTCTTAAAACTTGCATGCCAGTCAAGGACCGTGAATCTGCTAAGTGCTCTTGGCACATGGGATAAGGGGGAAAAGAAAGTAATGAAATCAAGAAGACTCTTTCATAACCTCTCCCCTCCTACACCACCTCTCAGAAATAACGTTAACCAACGTACTACATCAGTCTCACAGAGATCAAACTTCTGTGGAAATCACATACTTTGCAAGAGTTTGCGGAGTGTATGAATCTGCCTATCAGGAGCTTCCAGGAAGTCGGCTTGTGTGAGAGAAGCTAATCCTACACATATTTCAGAGGTGATGCTGGCAAGCAAAGGCAATGCACACATGCCTTCCTCCTGGCTACTGTTAGAATTCTGCAGACACTCCCATAGAATATCAGTGAGTTTTAGAAATTAATCCTGTAAAGTTTACCATTGAAAAACGCTAATTTCTGGATCTGAACCATTATACCACATATTCAGCTTTTGGCAGTGACAGCTAAGAACCAAATTCACTTCTATGGATTCAGCGTGAATAACCAGGCTATGGGGTGTAGAAATCAACGGGCATCAGGAGAACAGAATCCCTTCCCCACCCCGGGCAAACCCACGGACTTCATTTCAGCTACATTCTGCCTCTGTGGGGAAGAGGGTTGTCCGTTGCATAGCCATGGATCCAAAGGCAGGTGGATAAAGGCAGGCAGGAGTGGGGAAAGGAAGAGCAGGACAGCATAGAAGGAAAACTTGAAGGGAGAAGGAGACTGGGTGGAGGGCAGGAGGAAGTGAGGACGGGCTGGCACAATGGGGAAGGAGGAGTCTGAAGAAGTAAAGTATTGTAGCTCCCCATCTCAGGAGTTAGAGGGTAAGTGCAAATCCCTTTTGAAACAGCCAGTGGGAGGCTGCAGACTTGGGAATTCATTCTGTGTACATGCAAGGTTGAATTTTGAACCTGAAATGGTCACACATGAATTTGGGGTGATCAGTTAGCGGGCAGGGGAAAAGCAATGCAATTGTTCATTTTTTAACCATTATTTTAAGCTAATGTCATGATTTTAGCGGGCCTGACTCATGAAGTTTGAATGCTTTGGGTTGGCAAAACAGAACTGTTTCCCACTGACAGAAGGACTTGATTGCAGAACCCCTTTGGCACTGCAGAAGCCAGGACACTCACAACATCACAGCAGTCAAATCTGTCTGTGAGCTTGTATCCAGGCTGGTCAATATTCTAATCACACCACAGGAATCTGTCAAAATAAAAAGTTAGGAGTTGGTCAGTATTACTAACCTCATCATGACTTAGCTCTTTACCTAATGCTAACATCATGCTGGGATCTGATTTTCAAAAGGCTTCCAGTTTGTGCGCACACACTTGCATCACTTGCATGCACATGCTAACAGGTATTTGCATGCACTTATAGGTAACTACACAACACAACTGCCCAACTTCAATAAAGTGTCAGTTTTGCATAAACACAAATCGGAAGGTCCTTTGAAAATCTGGCCCTTAGGCACATTAATCAATCAAATACATCCCCCCTAGAGACACACTTACAGTCACTTCATCATCCTTTTCTTTTTAAATTACAGTATGCAACATTTGGTAGAAAAACAAACAAACCCACAAAGAGAGAGAGAGAAGAAAAGTTCTTCCTAGAAAAGTAGATTCAAACTCTATGATATACAATAAATAACAAGCAACTGTTATTAATGGGGCTATAATTCTATCAAGGGGTTTATCATAAACTACAAAAGGGATACTCAGATGTTTGAGGACCCCAAGATGGAATTACAGCACCATATATTATAACTTGTTTTGTTATTTTATAGATCCAGCTTCCTGCTCCACTTCTGCTCTCACCTTCCTATTCCCTCGAATGGCTCCCCAATAACTCCCATTCAACCTCTCTGCTTTCTATTGCATCTTCATTGCGCCTTCTGCCATCTCTGCACTGAAAAGAGACTTCTGTACGCTGAAAATAGAGGGACTCGCCGCTGGAGCTGTGCGAATAACCATATTTTAGTTTGGTGGCTGAACTGAAAAATAAAATTAAAAGAATTACTGAAGGTCAAACTGAAATGAAAATGTTTTGAATTTTCTGGCAAAACAAAATGTTTTAAAAAAGTTTTGTTTTGTGTCCAACAAAAAATTTCAGTCAGTCCCAAACTAAATATTTTGTTTCAATCTTGAGGGTTTTTTTTAAATATATTTTTTTAAAATACAATTGAGAAAAATGCCAAAATTAAACATCTTTCCAAAATGAAAAGTCTGAATATTTCATTTTGGAAAGGTCAATATATACACTTTTGAAATTTTTCAGGTTTTTTCCCCCCAACTAAAACAATTTGTCCAAATCAACCTGAATCTGCATTTTTGGTGAAATTTTTGTCACTGTCTGAGAAGGGATAAAATGTTTCTTCTTATTGACGGGGTTTTGAAATGTATGACGGCAGTCTCACACCCACGAACATAACTGAAAGCATTTGATCAATCACAGACATGTCACTTAGAGCTGAGAGTCATCAGGATTTCTTTTCTAAAAGGGATGAAGAGTGATTAACATCACAACGTCTGCATAGCCAAGTGTTTAAATGCTCATGCAGTGCAGACTCCCTGTAAAGGTGTGGGCTGTCCCTGGGCACCCCCTTGCACTCGAGTACTGTGGATTATGGTTCAAACAAAACCTCTGGTTAGGCTGGTCTCCTTGACCTAGAGTATGTCTACACTGCAATAAACCCCCACAGCATTGTGTCTCAGAGCTTAAGTCAGCATATCCGGATTCGCAGAGCTCAGGCTGTGGGGCTAAAAATAGCAATGTAGATGTTCGGGATTGGGCTGGAGCCCCCGCAATGGAGCCTCAGAGCCCAGGCTCCCGCCCGAGCCAGCCACAGCCCCGCTGTGGGTCTGCAGTGTAGGCCTAGAGCCTGAGAGAAAATAGCCACCACCCACTGCAGCCTGCAGGTCTTCTACTCCCCTCTCTCTCCCCCTTAGCTTCCTGTACTTCTTCCTATTTATATAGCCCAGCCCTAGGGCAGGGCAAGGCCTCCTTGATTACACCCCAGGCTCCGGCCTGTCCTGTGAAGGCATACAAATTTTATTAAAGCTAATGTTAAAATTATATAATACACAGGTAATGTCTGTGCATCTGGGTATAGTGCTTAGATTATCCACAAATACAAAGTTTGTTTTTAAAAATCATATGATACATAGAGTACATAATCCGCAATAACCCAAATTTAGGTGAATAAATTTAAGAATACAGTTTAGATATTAGCATCCCAGTATGCGGGTACATCACTCATGAAAAGTTATACAGAGATTTGATCGTGGAAAGCAAAATATATCAATGAGTGAAGATTGTCCCTCAGTAATTGAGAATTAGGGTAGGTTGTTCATTTAGAAAATACAATCTATCAGGGAAGTATTTCAGTTACTTTCCCCACTGCGCTTCACACTCCTTCACACTCCCATAAACATTTATTTAAAGTTAGGTGGAAGCAAACCAAATATACAAACAATTAGAGCTTTGTATGCATGCCGAGCAATATTCTCGCAGCAAATCGGCTCAAGAGAAAATTTAATAATGATTAAGAATATTATTGGCACATATACGGAGCTCATTGCGTATGATGGATTTAAACCTAAGCTTCCTGGGGAAGCTACAGAAAGAAGAATGTGTGGCCATTCTAATGACATTTACCCAGGGCTTAATTTGTGCCAGGACAGAGCCCCAGCACCTCTAGGCTTGGCAGTTCATAGCCCCGGCACCTCTGGGCTTGCTGTGCCAGTTATGAAAGTAAAATATTTGCTTGAGTCCCGGCACCTAATTGCTTGAGTCCCGGTACCTCTTTCATTACATATTAAGCACTTCATTTACCTACACCTATAAAATGCTGTACTATTGTACTACAACTGGAGTTAAGTGCCTCAGACCAAAAGATCCGCGAAACAAGGTTCTGTTTTCCTTGTCATGTTACACAACTGCTAGACCCACCTTATCCATGATAAATTCTTTTGCTTCACTTTCATCCCAGGTAAACTTCTAGGTAAGAGACCTTTCTAATTATGAAAAAAAAGAAAATAAAAAATTACAAGAAACTCATTTAGAAACTGTACTGAACAAGGGTTTTCATGCATTCTGCATTAAAACATACTCTGTATTACTCGAGTGAGAAAGTTCTTGCTGGCTATGGACATCATTGGTCACTCGTAAGTATTATTGTAGTCAGGCAGTAACCACAAATGTATCTTTCTGCATTTCTAGTGCAAACGCAGCAAGGCCTGTGTAAAGGTTGATTCCCCTCTCTGGCACCTTGAGTGCAGAAGGTGGGGGACCGCAAGGATTCTAAAAATTAATACTGGCCACTCCCGCCTTGTATTAAACTTCCAAGGTTACAGCTTTTCTCTGACCTTGGATGGGTAGATGCTGCCACCACCCACGTGCAAAAACCCCTTTGAGAACTCAGGAAGGTGCATTTGGGAATTCCTTCCTGTGGGATACCCTCAAGACCTTTCACCCACGCATCTTCCGGGGAAGAGCAAATACAAAAATTAAGAATCAAGAATAGCTTTCTTGAGGTCCAGCTTAAAGGTTACAAGCAAAACAAAAGCACCTGTGGTAAGCACAGAGGAATCCACAAGTCATAAAGAAACAAAAGAGATAAACCTAATCGCGTCTTCCTAGACACTTCCTGATCTACTTACATATCTGGGGTTTCAAAAGAGTAGTTTCTAGGTATGATCTGATGATTTTCATACCTGGCCCAAGGCTTTTCACAGCATAGTTCCATCCCTGTCTCTGCTCTCCAGGAGAACAACACAGACAGACAAAGGGGAAGTTTTTTTCCCAATTTTAAAAAGTTCTAGCCTTCCCATTGGCTGTTTTGGTCAGGTGCCCACTCTCTCCCTTTTACCTATGGACTTTTTAAACCTTTACAGTTAAATCAAGTGGAGAACAGCTGCTAACAGGGATTTTGTAGCTAACTGGCTGGCTGGGTGTCCATAAAAGGGAGCTCCCCCGCCCCTTTGTTTGTCACAGCCTGGATCTAGGAAGGTATTTAACCACATGGTTAACTGTAAACACATGAATAGTTCCAGTGATTTCAATAGGATTACTTGCATGCTTAAAATCAGACACGTGCTTAAGTACCTTGCTGGATTGGGGCCTAAATGACATCCTTCTAAACATGCAGCAATCGTATTACACTTGTGCTGGTGCCCATTTGCATATTCTTTACAATTTTTGTCAGAGAAAAGGCTTTCAAAACTCTGTCATTTTTTGTTCCCAACACAATCTTTGGCACACAGAAGAGATAGCATCAGAAGTGTGAATGTCTTCATATTCTTTGAATTACTATAAAATGTTGTTTGCGCTAAGTACCTAGTCTTTTGATTTGCTAGCCCGTCCACTCCTTTCTCATGAGTTAACAAGACTGTATGCAGGGAGAGATGGAATGGCTAGCCAATTAAAATTAGCATATGAAGATCAAAATAGTCCACCATGCCGCGATACAGTAATTTACAGACTTATACCTAGTGCAATCATTGATAATGTGTTCAGTTTAGACTTCAGCTGTAACCTTCCAGTGACCTACACCAATCATCTGATTTTTGACTTTTTTTATAGCTTTGTCTTTTAAGTTAAAAACACTTTGATTTAAAACACTAATAACAGTGACAAATCCCTCTAATGAAATGTGGATGAATAACAAAATACCAACTCATAAATTACACAGTCTTATGAAAAGGAGTCAGCATAATTTGAATGCATGTATATATGCATTATGGCCTTCCCAAGCATAATTTCTGTGCTATAAAGGGTTAACTTCAGCAGGAAGGGCACTATGCAGTGCCACATTTCCTCATGACCAGCTTAAGACTCTGACTCAGAGATGGGATCCCATTGCACAGACTAAATACAGCTGGGTTTACTGTATTTCTTGTTAGTCAGATAAATAAGTTGTCCTAAAACTGCCTCATTCATCATTGAAATATTGCAGATTCAAGGTGCAAATGCAGGCGGCACAGCAGAACTGTATATGCTGTGTACCGCAGGCTGCTTCCAGGCAGATGCAAGGACACACCCTGACTTCATGTTCGCCATGTATGCAATCTAGGCCTGACATTCTGACCCCTCAAGGAAGCCCCTGATTTTAACATTCAGTTCCTTTTCCTATTAAAGTGACACCACTCAAGCCTTTATACCTAGTGTTTAAATAGCAGTAGTTGGAGTGAATGTTGGCTCTGGGGAATCCTGTTACAGAAATTAGAAACAGCAAACAGAAGAGGTTCAAAGCAGCCCTTTCCTCCTGAGATCTGAAATGATCAGCAGCATTACATTAGCACCCAGGTCAGGCCCCATTGTCCTGGGCACTGCACATACACAAACAATGATTGCTGTCCTGAACAAACCGGCTCAAGAGCTACCTGCTGCTGACACAGAGGTGATCCCTTCAAGCAGGCGCTGATGCGAGAGCCAACTGGCAGTGTTGGTTCACAAATCGTTCTGCTGCTGTGCCCAAGGCCATCCCAAACTGTACGTCAGCACCATGGAGCCCTGTAATGAGGGTGTGATGGTGCTCCAATGAGAGGCAGGCCAATGTCAGCTGTTTAAACTGCCTTGCTGAACTCTGTGCTGTGTCCCCAACATGTTGTGCAGGGAAACAAGAGACAGCTGAGCTGCTGGGTGCAGAAGCAGGTTTCCATTGTTCAGTGCCGGGGGAAACCTAGTCTGCTAGAGGAATGTCCTTCAAGTGGTACCCGCCATTCCAAATGCAATTTTCCTCTTCCAAGTGTGGGAGTGGGGGCAGGAGCCCTTTGGCCAGGGCCGGCTCCAGGTTTGGCTGCCCGACGTCAGCAGCAGCTATTGCTAATAAGTAATGGGAGTCTCCAGCCCTCTCTAACGTGCTCCAGTGAAGATCCTCTCCCTTCCAAATGGAAGCCAGGCTGGTGGGATAAAGTAAACAGGGGGAAATATAATGGGGATTTTATTTTCCAAAGGGGAAGGATAAGTTGCAAAAGGCTCTTCCACAGGGAGCAGAAGAAGAGAGCACTAATCTCCTCCTTGGAGGCAAAGGGACCATGGAGGTTCAGCAAACATGCCAGCAGAGAGAACTCTCATTAAAAAGAAGAGTCCAGTAATCTGATTTCATTCACCTGGTCAAAACAATCCCTGGGTTATGTCTGTCCAGAGCAGCGCATCCATCACAGGAGAATGGGGGTATGAAGATATAATTATTCCTCAACACCAGTGAGCCTCCCCACTTCAGTGGGAGGCTGAATAACCAACCTGTAAATGAATTCATTGACTTTTTTTTATTTTATTTTCTTGCTAAGTGCTGGAAACAGTCCACCTTAAGAAATAAGTTAGGAAAATCAAATAAATGGAAGGAGAGCGCAGATAAGATTCCCTTACTTAATGTGTCAAGTAGTTTTAGAGCGGGCCTCTGAAAAACAAAGAAAAAAGAATGTAATGCTGAATTTGGCTTCCACTATCCAAAGAACAGCTGGTGCATTTCTGCATGACTTAGCTTAATGTAACAAGATTGGAATTTTTAAGTTTCCAAGAAAAAATAATGAAGTGAAGTTAGTGTTAGCTTTCTGCTATCTGTACCAGTTACCCTTTGACACCTAGGAGCCAGCCATTTGAAAACCAGGATAATTAATTAGTAACAAAACAAAGGGAAGCATCAGCACCATGGCACAATACATTAATGATCCCGTCTGTGAACCATCTGCATTCCAGACCTGGCCTTTTGCAGGGAGAGGGGCATTTCTTGACTCACTAGGACCACAGCATCAGTATTGCACTAACATGAAAAAAAAAATTCAGGAGAGACATCTCCCACCCAGGGCTGGATTAACTCTCCTATGGGCCTGGGGCTATTAGATTTTGTTGGGCCGCTGGGGGTTTGGAGTGGGGGAGTGGGCTCAGGGCTGGGGCAGGAGATTGCGGTGCAGGAGGGAGTGTGGAGTGCAGGCTCCAGCTGGGAGGAGCTTACCTCGGGCAGCTTCAGGGCGGCTGTGCAGCAGGGCTAAGGCAGGATCCCTGCCTGCCCTGGCTCCGCGCTGCTCTGCTCCCCGAGGTGGACGGCATGTCCGGCCCCTAGGCAGAGGGGCCAGTCTTCTCTGCGCGGTGCACGCTGCCCGTGCTCGCAGGCACCACCCCCGCAGCTCCCATTGGCCGAGGTACCTGGCCAATGGGAGCTGCAGAGCCAGCACTGGGGGCAGAGGCAGCGTGCAGAGATTACCCGAATGCCTCTAGCCTAGGGGCCACAGGGGTACATTGGCGAGCCGGCGCTCACAGCTCCAGACCCGGGGGGGCTTGCCACGGGCTGGATGAAGCAGCGGGCCACATCCGGCCCTCAGGCCTGCGGGGCCCCCCCTTAGCCCGAGGCCCTGGTCTGCAGCCCCTAAAGCCCCTGCATTAATCTGGCCCTGCTCCCACCACATCAGGGGCCATTCTACAGTTCGCCTCCTCACCATTGTGCTCAGCATTGCAGCTGTGTTGCTGAAGTGTGAACATCTGCAGGCAGAAAGGGAGTGATTTAATCCAGACCATTTCCAAATTGGTGTGTGGCAAAGAACAATCCAGAATCCTTTTCATGCAGACTCAACAATCCAACACAGAGCCAGCTCATGACAGTCACTGGTATATAAAAAAAGTGCCACACAACAAATGTTTGCCATTTTGTTCCCATACAGACATGATGGAATCTTGGTCTGGGGTGGAATCCTAGCTCTAGTCAAATGGCAAAACCTGCACTGACTTCTATAAGGCCAGGATTTTACCAAGTCCAATTCTGCAACCACTCCAAGTGTAGAACTTTTGCAGAAGAGTTTCCTGCATAGAATAACTGCAGACTCAAGCACAATTTGACCAATAAATAACCTAACTCATAGAAAGGTGCCTGCAGAAGATTTAATTTATAGAAAGACTGCTTAATAAGTACAGTCCTAATCTGTGCAGGTTCCTATACCTTGCCTATCACTGGGGTATCTGAGCACCTTCTCCTGTCCATGTCAAAGTACTGCTTGGCGGCAGGACCGGAGATCCTTTATTTCAGGAATTCAGCCTGAAGAGCAGTAAATCTGCCGTGGAAAAAAATGACTTTTATGTTGACAGGGCTATATGTGTTTAATAGAACACTTAACTATTAAAAGAAAAAAAAGACAGACAGACAGAAGAAAGAACCTGATCTGGATTTTTTCTGTACCTTGTTGAAACAAATTCCCCCTTCAGGTAAGACGATTGAGAAGATTGTGTCAAAGCAGTCACTTATGGTATTATCTAGAGCCCTACAACTCATTTGACACCTTTTAAGCCTGAGCATGGCATAGACACTTCAATAGTCTTGTTGTCTGATGATCTTCTCTTGGACATAGAGGTCATGTCACTTCTTTAGCACTGTCAGCAGCCTTCAGTACATGGCCCAAGAGGATGCACACATTTGGGACCTTGTCCAGCTGCTCATTTTTACACTTAGGAATCCCAGAGTTTATTTTCTGAAAAAAGTAATGTCCTGACTTTCAGGAGTGCTGAGACCCCAAAACCCCTCCCCAAAAAATCAACGGGAATAGTGAGTGTGACATTACACTCCATATTCTTTATGGAAATATGTGTTTGATATGGATATGACAACTGAGATACTTTATGCAAGATGGCTCATGTAAGATATCATTGGATAGGTTACGATTTACTGGATGTGATTATCCAATTTGTATGCCTGTATCATTTCTGTATCTGAAGTTAGGAATATTGACTATGTATCTGTATTTCAAATGGATTACTTTGGGTGTCACCCCCAACTAGCCCTTCAGGTACAACAATGAGAAAACCAGACAGTGCTAATGGCCCATTAGCAAACACAATGGACTGTAAAAGAGATTAGTCTTCCTGTGAACGCTCGAGACAGCCTACGAGTAATGGCTGCCACAGCCTTGCAGAGACGTGGATGCAAGTCACCTGGTACTGGACACCCTCCTCCCCTTTTGGTATGCCACTGTTTTTCCACTGGAAAACAAAGGGTTCCCACCTTACACAAGAGCTATATAAGGCAGGGGAGTTACATCATCGAGGTTCTCCTCAGGTGACAGAGAATGCATCACATCCTTATATGTACAATCTTTAATTATCCTTACTGTTAAAAATGTTCTCCTTATTTATAGTCTGAATTTATTTCACTTCACCTTCCGGCCCCGATCTAGTTCAGTATACCCTGCTCTGTTCAGGATTCTGTTTAGAACTTTCAGTTGACTTTGAGATGAAAATTATTTGTTGCCCTAGAACAATGTTGAATAAACCCAGTTTAACTAAATCTTTTGAATTATGAAGGAAGGAAGCCCCATAGACTGATCAAACGTGTAGTCAAGTTCCTACTCAGCATACCACTGAGTGTGCAGACAACGTGAGTCTATTTATAACATTCCTTCTTGAGTAATCAAAGGCTTTCCAAACAAGTAGAGTAGGGCTTTGAGTGGGAAAAGTCTTCCTTGTGTCATTCCCTCCCCACCCCCATTTGGGCTTTTAAAAGGCTTCTCTTAGACCTATTACATCCAAGCCATACAGAATTTTTCAGCAAATATGCAACTGTCCACCAATAGAGAGTTGCACCAAATTTCAGCTGCTGAAGAACCATGAATTCTCTCCTAATATGACTGTGCCTCTTCCATCAGGCATCAATGGCAGTAAAAAGGGCTGGATTCATTAATCAGATCCCCTTATTGAATTTGGATTCCCTATCCAGCCAAAGCTGAGGGTGACCAACTTTATACACAATTCATGTGCCCTTTCTTGAATACAGTTATATTAACAAACTATTAGCATTCATCAGATCAGAATATAAACTCAAAAGAATGCAATGCAACACACTACATGCAACTATGGGTATGCAAAATTATGATTTATGTAAATAAAGCCTGCCAGCAGCTTGACTTTCCCCTTCCTCCTATAGGGGGAAGCACTGAGTTCTGTCCCTGTAATCCTTCAAGCTCTGTGGCTTACACTAACTACACTACTGCTACCAGTGCTGCTGCCAGTCTCTTCTTTCTTTAGCTGCTGTGCTTCTGAAGTCACTACTGTGGCATAACCATTACTGCACCACCCCCATAATACTCTAATTTTGTCTACTTAGGTAATTCCAGGGTGTCCACATTACCATTCTTACATACCTCAGTGAATTAAAATGACGGTTGCCCCAATCATAATACCACTATCAGGAGACAGAATTGCACTCATTTCCACCAAGCCTCCTTTTGAAGCACGCCATACAAAAGCAAATATGTGCAATCCCACTTCACTGCACAGGAGGGATAATTCAATAGACTGGGGAAATAGTGAGCCAAATTCTGGGTTGGCTTACTGGTCACTCCGTGTAAACTCACTGATGTCAGTGGCGGAAATCAATCACTGATGTAAGTCAGCGCAGAATTTAGTCCAATGGCTTTCGGTCTACAGGCCTGCTTAATGGCAGCAGATACTGGTTTCACATCAAGACAACACTCACCGCCGCACACTGTGCACTTGATTCTGCAGCTGCCCTGCACCCCGTCTGTGACTGTAAATCAAAATCAATCAAACTTCACTGCATCAGCAACAAATCAATCACTGTGGACTCTACTTGACTATAAAACAAGGATCCTGTGGCTAAAGTAACTGCCCTGACAAGGCAACTATATGTGACGCATGTGGATGAGAGAAAGAGAGGGAGGGTTTCTTTTCATATATGTTTGTTATATTTCATAGAAAAGGAATATTTTATTTCCTAAGATTTTTCCTAATCACAGTCACTTGGTATTGGACTGCACACATCTGCGGTCTGCAGAAAGGATGTACCAGTGGAAAATAACATTTCCCACATGCCAGAGTTATCCAAAAGTGAATCAAAGCATTACAATCCTCTTTCCTTATTATCTCCATGCATTTTATGCTATATTAATAATCATACCTTTTCTGAATACAAATGAATGCAAATGTCAGAACCAGAATGCAAATATCAGGGCATATAATATGCAACTTGTGCTTCTTATAACACCGGATTATAATACAAATATCCCTCCAGCCTTCACCCATTTGCCCCTGAAGAAACAAAAATTAAATAATTCAGATTTTTCACAAAGCCTGCTATTCCCTTCAGGTATAGTAGGTAGAAAAGGAAACAAAAGAATTGAATCCTTTGCCTATCATTCAGTTTTTTTAATTGTGTGGTTGTTACTGTAAAACTGAAGTGTTACACAAGACAGAGAGCTTGGCAGCCTTCCCACAATCCTCAGCATGTGGGAATAGAAAGTAACAAAGTGTTAACACCTGCCAACTGGTGGTTAGGTGTAAATGTCTCTGTTAACAACAAACACTGCTGCTAGCAGTCATCAGAGCAAAGCAGCAAATCTGTTCCCTTCTCCTATGTGGAAAACACCAAACAATAACAAAAAATGTCACCTAATTGCTTGATTAAGATGTATCAATCCTGGAAACTGCTGATCTAGAACATTGAATCTCTGCCATTTACTTCACTCTTGATTAAACAGAATTGTTTAAAACCAGCTATTGTGCAGGCAGAATCTCAGAGCAAAGCACGCCATCCAGAGAGTTGCGACACTGAAACTTTTTACAGAGAAGAAATGAAATCAGGGCCAAATCCTGTCAGCTGTTTCACAAATGCTTGAGTTGCTAAAACCCTCTGGCTCAGAAGATGATGAGAGGGGAGAAAAGCAGGAAAGGGGTTAGGGATTTGGCAACACCTTGATATATAGATAAAAAAAAGTGTCATGTGGTTTTCTGAAAATTTTTAGATCTTTTACTCTGAAAAAAAAAAGTTGTTGGATGGGGAAGGGAATGGGGACGAGGAAGTCCTCTTTTAAGGAAATGAGGACTATGAATGCAATTAAAAATAGATGTTTCTAACAATTATTTTATGGGCAGACACTCAGCTGTAATTGGCACAGCTCTACTGGCTGCACTGATTTAGACCTGGAGAAGATCTGGACCTTCATCATTCCTCATGTTAAAGGTCAATCAATAATGCTTATTCTCAGACTTTACTGTCCCCAGGGCAGGCTCCAGGCACCAGCGAGGCAAGCAGTGCCTGGGGCAGCCAATGAAGAGTGGGGCGGCACGTCCGGCCGTTCGGTGGCAATTCGGCGGTGGGGCTGTCACTCCCTCTCGGACCTGCCGCCGAATTGCCGCCGTAGAATGAAGCGGCAGTAGAGCTGCCGCCGCTTGCGATCACAGCTTTTTTTTTTTTTTTTTTTTTGCTGCTTGGGGCAGCAAAAATGCTAGAGCCGGCCCTGACTGTCCCCTAGGCTAAATTAATCTGTTAGGATTTGTTAGTTGGGCGATACTCTAGATTTTTCTCCTCAGGATCCCCTCTCTATTCCTTGCCCAATAATTTCCCAGCCTGCAGTGGGGTGAGCCATGATCACTGACACCACGGGATTAAATGACACTAAAAAGCTCTAAGAAGGCTTAGTTGCCTGAGTGAAATCCTGAACATGTAAATGAAATCATACTTCCCTCAGATATATTCCTACTATCCATTTCTGCCTCAATGTAACTAGGTATTCTGTAGAGTTGGCTGAAAAATTCCAATAATTTTCCATGAGAAATTTTCATTTTAATCCTTTTTTCCCCCCTAAATTTCCCATGAATACTCTTTGGTTTCTCATTGAAATAAAAATCAAATTCCAAAACATTTTCCATTTCCAAAACCATTTTTGGTTTAAAAAGAAAATTACTTTTTGATTTAAAAAATAGTTTTGAAAATCAAAAACTGAACATTTTTAATTAAAAAAACCAAAATATGCAAATTTCAATTGAAAAAAAAACCCCTACAAACTTTTGCTGAAATAAATTTTTAAAAAAGTTTCAGTGAAAAAATGTCAACCAACTCCAGTATTTGGTCTAAATTTTCAAAAAAGGAGTATGTTATTCCTCAGACAACCAGTGGTATCTAGCTAATCATTTGCTTTTACAATCACAGTGCTTGCAATTAATAATTGCATACACAAATTGAGTAATTACAGTTGTATTTTTCTGAAAATCTATTTCTCAGACCGTCAGTTCCTCAGAGCACGGATTGTGTTTCCGCTGGGTTCTATATAACAGTGGTGGGCAACCTATGTAGTTTGCCATTCCCGGCCAATGGGAGCTGCGGGAAGCGGTGACCAGCACGTCCCTGCGGCCCACGCCGCTTCCCGCAGCTCCCATTGGCCGGGAACGGCGAACCACGGCCACTGGGAGCTGCGGGTGGCCGTGCCTGCAGATGGTCAATGTAAGCAAACTGGTTCGTGGCCTGCCAGCAGATTACCCTGATGGACTGTGTGCGGCCTGTGAGTTACAGGTTCCCCACCACTGCTCTATAGCATTCAGCATACTTTTAGTGCTCTACATCTAATAAATAAATAGTTAATAGTTAATAGCAATACAGTTCCTTCTGCACAATTCTCTCTACTCTCTACTTCCAGGTGCTCTTAATCACAAACATGGCTGCCACAGTTCATGGCAAATGCACCTGTATTCCCTTTCCATGCTCCACCAAGCACACTCACTTTTAGGTTTCCGGCTCCCAGCTATTCCTCTCTTGGGCAGAGACCTACATCTCTCTCCCTCCTGTCCTTTCCAGCTGCACAGTTCCCTGACTACACCATGATATCCCAGCAAGCTAGATGGCATTACACTGTTCATAGCCTCTGGAGAGAAAGCAAAGCTCAGATACTGGCCCAGTGTCTGAGCTCTGATTTCTCTCCAGAGGCTATGAACAGTATAATGCCCCTCAGTTATGTTACCATACAGCTCTTTATAAGCAAGGAGATTTATTCTTAAGATGAAAGCATTACAGAGAAAGCATTAAACACAATAAAATAAACCTACATGCATGCTAAAAAAAACATATCAGAAATCACCCCAACTCCAGCCTCAGGCTCTGATAGGTGTCAGTCCTTCAGAACCCACAACTGGGTTTTCTCCATGATTACAAGCTCATAACTGTCTCAGAAGCAGAACCCCGAAGGGGCAGATTACCCTGTTTCTTTATACAATTTGAGCCTTTGATCTCCAAACTTTGGGAATAGGTAAAGAAGACAATCACTCTTTCTTCAGGGCATAGCTTTAACAGGCTGGGTTTTTGCATAACTGGAGGTTAGAAATTTGCATTCACCACCCCCTCAATATTCTCCAGGAAAACCATTTAATGCTTTTTGTTCCAAAAGTCCATTCTTGTTTGGCCCGTTGTTCAATATAGTCCTTTGAACCCTCAGGTCTCATATCTCCTACCCTGAGCGGTTACATACAATCCTGGTCCACAATACTACATAAGCCATTTATTTAATATAACGAACCCCAAAGATTTTTTTACTTTATTTAAGAAGGTCTCTCAAGGATATGGCAAGAAATTGCCATATCTGTTACAATGGCATCAAAAATCACCTGTACACCAGCGACTCACAAATCTGCCTCTCTACTGAAGACCTGTCTCCCTCCAGTCAGTCCCACATCTTGGCCTTTTTTTCTGATATTTCTTTATGGATCATCAGTGGGTAATTTAACCTCATCAGGACTAAACCCAAGCTTTAGATCTTCCCTCACAAAATCTTCACCTCCCCTCAATTTCTCTACTACCACCTCACTGAGGACCATGACATGGGCGTGATCTTTGATTTAGGTCTCTCTTTTGACCCTCTGCCTACATAATATTACAAAGATTTGGCCTTTCAGGCATTTGTTCAGGCTGGGATCTACTTGTACTTCAACAGAGTTAGTCTTCTATCTGGCCTTGACTCATGATCTTAGCTTTGGGCACATCAACCCCTCTTTGTATCCCTCTACTGGGTTCTTCTCTCCACTGTATCAAACACGTTCCTTGTCTTTATCTTTCAGGCACCTCTCCACCTAGCCCCAACTTATCTACTAGTTGATCAAGCTATCAACAGCCACCTGTCAAAGATAGCAGAATCAAGCTCTCACCAGTCTGCTTCTCCTTCATGCATCTGTGTTTTCTTCTATCTGCCTCTCATTGATGGGAAAAACTCTCCATCAAAATTTGTAAAGCTACCACCATGGCCTCCTATAAATTCCTCCTTAAAACCTACCTCTGCTGTGATGCTCACAAAATCACACCCGTTTAACATTGGCTAGGCAAATGGCAAGATGTCACCTCTACTTTTTTCTGTTGGCTTTATCGCTATGTCATTGTTCTGTCCCACTCGTACTCTGTCCATTTTGTCAACTTTTTGTGTCCTGTTTGCCATCTAGGTTAGGAGCTCTCTGGGGTAGGGACTGTTACGTTTATCACTTGTTTGTACAGCACCTAGCACAATGAAGCCCTGATGCTTGATGGGGATTCTTAGGTGCTATTGTAAAAGATATAGTCAATGTAAAAACCAAAACAAAGTGGAAATGCTAGTAGATATGCCAGCCAGCACTCTGACCACTCTACTTGTATGTTATACCCCTTTCCCCCACTCTGTGTCCTTCCCCTCCTCCCCTCAATGACAAACGCTTTGGGGCAGAGAAAGTTTTGTTTTCTCTGTGTTTGGAAAGCACACGATAGACACTATCACATTCTAAATAATAACCCCACTAATAATCCAGAGTGCGAGTGTCTGGAGACAGAGGATCTAAATCCAAACAAAGAGAGAATGTATGGGCTAGTGGTTAAAATACAGGCCTGGAGATCTGGGTTCTATCCCTGACTTTGACACTGAATTTCTATGACCCTAGCAAGTCACATGGGAGGAGATCTTAAAGGAACAAAGCACTATCAGGTGCCCAAAATGTCACTGGGTGTTAAGCACCCAACATGCATGTGTCCCTTTGAAAGTCTTCCTATTATCCCTTTTTGTGTGTCAGTCACTGTCTGTAATTTCGGGCTAATAATAAAGCTGAATTCATAACACTGTGCCTGGCTTACATTGGTGTTATCAGTCCTTCACTTTCACAAACTCTAATCCATTGACTTTTTAAAAAAAAACCCTTTCCCAGAGGAAAAAGCAGCATTTTCTTTTTTAACAAGGGCAGCTTTAATGGTGATCTCGTGTATGGGGATGTGCAGATGCTGACTTAGATCTACACCTACACATTACTTTCCCATTAGGTCAACAGCAGCCAATCTAGAAATGTTTGCTACTGTTATTTATCTGGGCAGAAGCAAGTCACAACTGGCACAATATCAACCCCACAGGGAAAAAATAAAAATAGAGCACTTGAAACATACTGCGGACAAAGTGAACATCAGCAAAGAGGGGACAAGAACTCACTGTGCTGTATCCCATTCACCCTGCTCTCTAGCTAACTACAGAAAGTATGTCTACACTGCAATTAGACACCCGCGGCTGGCCTGCGCCAGCTGATTCAGGCTCGTGGGGCTCAAGCCAAGGGTCTGTTTAATTGCAGTGGAGCTATTTGGGCTCAAGCTGCAGACCAAGCTCTGGGACCTTCCCACTTCACAGGGTCCTAGAGCCCAGCCTCCAGCCTGAGCTGAAATGTCTACACCGCAGTTAAACAGCTCCTTCTCCTGAGCCTTGTGAGCCCAACTCAGCTAGCACAGGCCAGTTGCAGGTGTCTCACTGCAGTATAGACATTCTCTGGGTGTCTTGTATTTAATGAGCTAGATCAGAGGTGGGCAAACTACGGCCCGCGGGACGGTCGTGCCTGGCCCCTGAGCTCCTGGCCCGGGAGGCTATCCCCGGGCCCCTCCCCCACTGTTCCCCCTCCCCTGCAGCCATGGGGTCGGGGGGTTGAATAAGGGGCAGGAGGTCCCGGGGGACAGTCAGGGGACAGGGAGCAGGGGGCGGTTGGATGGGGTGGAGGTTCTGGGGGTGGCGCGGTCAGGGGATGGGGAACGGGGCGGTTGGATAGGGCAGAGGTTCTGGGGGGGGCAGGGAATGGGGAACAGGGGGAGTTAGATAGTGTTTGGGGTCTCGGGGGGGGTTAGGGGCAGGGGTCCCGGGAGGGGATGGTCAGGGGACAAGGAGCAGGGGGGTTGGATGGGTGGGGGATTTTGAGGGGGGGCAGTCAGGGAACTGGAGGTGGGAAGGGTTGGATGGGGGCGGGGGCCAGGCTGTTTGGGGAGGCACAGTCTTCCCTACCCGGCCCTCCATACAGTTTCACACCCCGATGTGGCCCTCAGGCCAAAAAGTTTGCCCACCCCGGGCTAGATCGTACATTTCACAAAGCCCTACAGAGGGGTCACTGTGAGGTTGCACTTTCCTTTGGGGAAGCATCCTGAGAGATTAGGCTTCTGGAAATAGTCTTCCCAAGACTGGGACACAGGGGACGATGTACTCTGCTCCACCCTAATCCTCTACTACATGACATACCTTCATAGAGCTTTCCCTCACCTTGCCATAGGACTATAAAGGCCGATATTGGTAGCCTGGGCATTGGTAAAGAGCAGTTGTGAAATGCACATGCTGGCTGATGATGAGATGAAGACCCCACATGTCTACTCATCTCAATAAAATTCAATCAGATACTTAATGCACAAATTAATAACATTTGAAACCATTTTTTTAAATACTGCTGATGAGGGCACTAGATGCTAATGGATGTCTACTGAGGCCTCTTGGTACTTCTCCTTTGCACACCCCTCTGACTTGTCTGGTGAGGATTCTTTCTTGGCAATCTGTTGCTAGGAGCAATAAAATAACTAGCCCCGTTCCCGATCCATTTATTTTATCCAGCACATTTTATTATGAGGAAGTGGAAGGATGGTCTTGTGGTTAATGCACTGGGCTAGGACTCAGGAGGTCTGGCTTCTATTCTTGGTTCTGCAACAGACTTCCTGTGTGACCTCTGAAGTCAACTAACGTCTCCATGCCTCTTTTTCTATGGGCTTGTCTACACTTACCGCACTGCAGCTGTGCCACTGTAGCTCTTAGTGAAGATGCTACCTACGCTGACGGGAGAACTTCTCCCATTGGTGTAGGTACTCCGTCTCCCCGAGAGGCGGTAGCTATGTTGACAGGAGAAACCCACCCATTGACATAGCGCTGTCTATACCAGGAATTAGGGTAGTATAACTGCTTCACTCAGTAACATAGTTATACCCACCTACGTTTGTAGTGTAGACCAGGGCCTTACCTGTTAAATGGGAGCAGCACGCAGCTCAAAGGAGTGCTGTGAAGAAGAACTCATTTGTATTTGTAAATTGCTTTAAGATGTTTGAGTGGGAAGTTTTATTGAAGTGGAGAGTGGGGGTGTTTCATGGTTGGTTTGTTTCAGCTAAAAGAGCTACCCACCACAGGCATGAATTGTAAACGTGGGACAAACAATACTCACCCCCTTTGTAAAGCCCTGAGATCTGTGGATGAAAATGCTGAGGGCTAGATTGTAACTGGCCCTAATTCAGGGGAGTAAGAGACAATAACACTCTTTTCCCCAACACCCTTGTATGGCTTCCTCCATTTTGGTTCTAGGGAAGGGCAGTGAGAAAGCAGGTTCTTTGCAGCTGCTGTGAGCAAGCAGGTGAGGCGAAGGCAGGAGGGGAAGTGGAGGCTTGTTTCTGCCCCTTCCCCTCTGCTAAAATGCACCCTGCAGAAGAGTTGAGCTGGCCAGAAGCAAATAAATCTTCCCCTGGAGCAGGGGAGGTATTGTGGCTCACGGAGCTAGGGAGCCTACTGGGGTGGCCCAGATATGCCCTGTGCCTTACACAGAACTAGATGCAAAGTCACAGCATAGCCCTAAATACGTGCTAAATCAAAACATGTTCCCATTTAACTGGCACTCAAATGCACACTGTCTCACACTGGGAAGGAAGCACTCAGTCCAAACACTTAGCCATAGAGACATATCAGGTCTGATCTTCCCAAGTAATAGACTAGCTCTGCACAGGAAACCCTTCATCACACGTGAGCAATCGTTCCATTGCTTGGGAAGAAGAAGCCTGTTATGGCACTATAACCTATTGATCAGAATAGGCACTTTGTTCCAGGCAGTCGTTCTATTCGAGTCTATTAAGGTTCTTATGCTGCACCCTTCACCATCTGTCCATAGGAATCATAACCCTTCTTCTCAGCCTCTGACATTGTGCCCTCCTTATATTTAATATGAACATGCTGATGAGTTTCATAATCAAATATGGAATAAACAGAAATGCTACATCTAAGTTCTTAACATCTGAGAGGAAAATTCTGCCCGAAGTACTACTCTGGGCTACACTAGAGGGCGCAAAGTAGCCCAGTAGTTTCTAAGGGCACGTCTTCACTACCCGCCGGATCGGCGGGTAGCAATCAATCTATTGGGATTGACTTATCGCGTCTAGTGAAGACGCGATAAAATCGATCCCCGATGGCTCTGCTGTCGACTCTGGAAATCCACCACGGCAAGAGGTGGAAGTGGAGTCGACGGCGGCACGGCCGTCCTCACCACCAGGTAAGTCGACCTAAAATACGCAACTTCAGTTACGCTATTCACGTAGCTGAAGTTGCGTATCTTAGGTCGACCCCCTCCTCCCCCCGTAGTGTAGACATAGCCTAGGAGCCATCCTGCTACCACTAAGTGTACCGCCGACAGACCCCAGTCGGCGGCGGGCAGGATTGAAGCGGGGATCTCTGGAGATTAGTGCATGAGCCTCTACCACATGAGTTAAAAGCCAACTGGCTGTCAGCTAAGGCTGTAGAGCAGACCCATTTTATCTTTCTCTCTTTAAGTGTCTCAGTGCCACTAGATGGGACACAACACCACCCCCAGAAGGTGTGTGGGTTACATAAGCACCTGCTAGCACCTGGGTGGATCTGGGGAGACAATACACTTTGCAGCAGTCCTGAGTGAAGCAGCATATGCTCTGCCTAATGGCTGAAGAATGGACCCAGGGGAGGGGCAAAAGCCTGACTATGCACTACAAATCCTCTTGCCTGTGTAGTTTGAGCCCCCATGCCACAACTTGAGCATCCCCCCATGCAATGTACCAGAAGTCCATGATGTCCCACATGGGCATGTGGATCAAACTATTGGATTGGGGGCTTAGTTGTATAATTTCAAGGCAGCGGGGGATGTAGCTACTGAAGGAAAAGTCTGTTTAAAGAAAGACCCCCACGGCAGTTAGTATCTTTTGAGGCTCTAAAAACCTTGGGGGAGAGGTAGGGCCCGATTAAAGGAAAAGGTTCCAACCTATGCCCGTGCCAAGAGGCTGACTAATGCAATTATTTCCTTGTGAAGCAGCATTTCTCAAAGTGCTGATTCTTATTAAGAAAAGGAACGGATTTGGTGCCCACATTTTGACTCAATGCCCAGGCTTATTTGGAAAGTCTGTTTCCTGGAATGAGACATTTTATTCCAAATTCTTCCATGGTGGGAAGAGAGGGTTTCCTGGGTAGAAGCAGAATAATGATTATATCCTGTACACAATGGGCTCTCACCAATGCGAAACTCCAAAATGTTACTGCTTGGTGGCTTCAGCGAAAACAGAAGTATCATTTAACCAGAAGGATGACAACACATGGAAATAGCCCATTTTCATATTTTCTCACCATTTGAAATGTCACATTTACTATAGATCACTCACGTCCACTACACCTTAATTAATTTTGGCTGTATTTGTATATACTACACACTATGCGGCTTCATTATCAAATACTGATGCATCACCATTGATGAAATAGAGCTTCCTTTCAAAGATGTTTAAATAGCACGAGGAGTTACTCTGGCTAAATATGATTGTAAATACAATCAGAATTGCATGCAGTCGCTGTGTCAGCATTGTGTGTTCCCCAGCGCAGGATATGTAAGGTACTGCTAATGCTACCCACAAAGCCTGTTGTTTATTGAAGGGATGATGGTGGTAACATTATTGTTCCAGGTCTAAATCTTAACCACTTACCTTATTTACGTAATTATAAGAACAAACACATAGTTTACTCAACAGATGAATAAGATTCCAGCAGTGTGATTGCTAAGGAATTAGAAAGTAGAATTGCTGGGTGCGTACATGAAACAGATATGGCTTGTTTTAACACAGATGACCTATCTTGTCTTTTGTGCACTTTCCAAATGAAGTTCTTACAAATGAAGGACCTCACGCTCCACACACTTAGGCTTTTTTTTATGTAATGAAATAAAGAATCCGGCCCCAAGTGTTGATTCTGTCATCATTTACACTAGACCTCAAAGCAGTTACTCCCATTTTACACTAGCGTCAAGAAGCAGATAATCAGGCCCAAAGTATTTTTAAAACCCCGGGAAACAGAAGGTCTCTCTCAAACCTTTCATGTTTCTCAGACTGGAACCCTTCTATATGTGTGAGCCTATGCTGAATGTGATTAGCGGTCTTGCTAAATGAAAGATACTGTGTTAGGCTAAAACATGTACAATATTCAATGGGCCTTCTCACTGAGGACATACACTTGACAGAATATTTTCTGGGTTTTTCCTTCTTCATTCAAAAGAGCAGCAGCAATCTGGGAGTGTGTAGGAACTGTGGTAATCTTGCATGCAAAGTGACTTTTATTGGCATTTGCCCTAAATGTAAATGATATATTATATTATAGTTTCCTAGTAAGATTTGGGGGTAAAGAAAACACATTCCTGCCCACCCATACTCTGGGAGAGAAATAAGAACAACAGAGACCTTGAAGATTCAATAAATCAGCTAATATCCTGGGTCTGAAAAAAAAACTTTTCCTTGACAGCTACTGGCCCTAGGATTAAGTGTACTAGCCCAACTGAAAAATACCTCTGGGCTACCACATCTCCACTCAAAATGCCATATGCACATCCCCCCATCATTCTGCTGCACCAAAAACATAATGATGTTGCCCCAGCCCCCGCAAATAAAGCAGTTTTTTTCTTTCCAATCAATGCAGTTCTCTTCTTGTGAAAATCAATCTGCTGTCTTCTCTCAAATCAATCAACTCTGCCCCCTCCACCACAGTGCTGGTGCCACTCTTACTCTCCTAGGCATGCAGGAAGCCCTCAGATGCTGCATTCCAGCTCTCCACGGCTGTTCCTTATGACGCTTCCCACTTCTTAAAGGAGCAGTGACTCAACACCTCTCTGCTCCTCACTCCTCTTTCCCATTCCTTGAAAAATGGAGCAGCTCCTGAGCCACTCTGCTCTTTTCTGGATGTTTATTGACTGAGGACCTGGAGTAGGAGAAGTACCTATCCTGAAGAATGGTAGCACTCTACAGCAAGGCCTGGTCCACACTAACCCCCCACTTCGAACTAAGGTACGCAAATTCAGCTACGTTAATAACGTAGCTGAATTTGAAGTACCTTAGTCCGAACTTACCACGGGTCCAGACGCAGCAGGCAGGCTCCCCCGTCGATGCCGCGTACTCCTCTCGCCGAGCTGGAGTACCGGTGTCGACGGCGAGCACTTCCGGGATCGATCCGGGATCGATTTATCGCGTCTAGACAAGACACGATAAATCGATCCCAGAAGATCGATTGCTTACGGCCGGACCAGGAAGTAAGTGTAGACCTGCCCCAAGTGTAGGGCTTGTCCACATGGGGAAGTTATTCCAAAATAAGGTCAGGTGTTAATTTAAAGCACTATTGCGATTCCAGTATAACGCCCCAGGTGGACACTCTTATTGCAGAAAAGGGCACTTTCATTCCAGCATGAGTAGGGCCCGACCAAATTCATGGTCATTTTGGTAAATTTCACGGCCATGGCATTTTAAAAATCTTGAATTTCATGTTTTCGGATATTTCAATCTTAAATGTCATGGTGTAACAAAACATGAATATGTATTTGAAAAAGGCAAAATATGAACATGTAAAGCCCTTAGGACTCAGCAATTCTCAAACTGGGGGTCCTGATCCAAAAAGGGGTCGCAAGGCTATTGTAGGGAGGGTCACGGTATTGCCTTACTTCTACGCTGCCTTCAGAGCTGGGCAGCTGGAGAGCAGTGACTGCTGGCCAGGTGCCCAGCTCTGAAGGCAGCACTGCCACCAGCAATAGCACAGAAGTAAGGCTGGCGATACCGTGACCCCCCTACAATAGCCTTGAGACCCCCTTTTGGGTCGGGATCCCCAGTTTGAGAAACGCTGTGCACTTTTGTATACTTTTAGCATGTACTATAGGGTGCTTTTATAGTATAGGGTAAAAGTACAGAAAAGACCAGATTTCACGGAAGAGACCAGATTTCACAATCCATAACACATTTTTCATAGCCGTGAATATGGTAGGGCCCTAAACATAAGAGTATCCACACAGGGAATTATACTGGAATAGCTATAGGGGAATAGTTATTTAATTTCCCAGAGTAGACAAGCCCTTAGACAGCCCATCACTACATGAATATTTTCTTGATAAGGCAATGTGAATCTGGTGTATGCTATTAGATATTCTGCTTCATCTTCTTCCTTCCTCTCTCGCTCGCTCTCCTCCTTTCTCTTCAATAAAATATTTATACTAAGAAAAAAAAAATACCTCTGCAATTCATAACAAAGAGAGATAGTTGCATTAGATAACAGCACATAACACGTCTTTAAAAATCCTGATAGTTTTATAGTTAATAATATGAATGTATTGTAATAAATGAATAATCAATTCTTTGAGATGAAGGAAGGAAGGAATGGGGATTGGTGGCACTAGTATCCTGTAATCCAACCAACCACGCTCACTCTGTCTTGCTTCTTCCAAGTAGCTTATTACTTCCTGGCGCAGCATCACTGTGCCACCCGGTTTCTCTTTTAGGGTTTTGCATGACTTGTTTCATTCGCCTTCATTCAAGGAAAACTCCAATATAATATAAAAGCTATTCTAATCACTACAGCTAATTATAAAGATGAGTTAAGTATAAAACTATTATATTATAAAAGTGTATAATAAAAAAAGAATAATTAACAATCAGACAGGAAGCCACCATCTTGGCAATTTGATGATGCAAAGCAGGAAGCGTCAGTTATCTTCCCCGTTAAATAGCCTGGAGAACCAGAATGTTTCAAAGCTGATGTGAGGTAAACTGTGTCGGTTAGAAGGTGGGGCCTCTCTGACAGCTGGATCAATGGATATTAACCATGATTTTTCTTTTCTTTTTTTACTTTAAATAACTTATTTTACAGTGTTGAAACTTTCCGATTTCCACTGCTTGCTAACATGAAAGCTTATTCTTCCAGCTACTGATGGGGCTTGATCCTCCATTCCTTGCACACTCAGACCTCCGACTGAAGTCAGTGGGAGCCTGTTAAAGGCACTGGGCCAATATGTGTCTCCTGTCACAACTCAATGGGAGGTTTTGGCACATATGAAAAGCAGGATTTGGCCTAAATGGGCAGCCTCCAGAGGGGCTCAGGGGTGGAATGGAGGTGGGGAAGTGGCGGGGGAGAGGGGAGGGGAAAAATGAATAGGGGTCCTAAAACAGAGACAAGTATCTCTAAAACTGGTCACTACTGGTCAGAGTACTAGTAATACTACAGAACCTTCCATCCCAAGGTCTTCTTTTGTAGCCCCTGGGATTTGAAGTTCTCAGCACCTTGCACATCACCAGCAATAGAAATCAGATTGTATTTCTTTGGAGAGAAAGCAGACTTACTTCCTGGCAGGCAGACGGGGCCAAGGTCAGATCCTGAGAGGGGCTCAGCATCTTCAAGTCTCATTCATTTCAATGTAAGTTGAAGGCAAAATGGAAATTTCTTCAGAGAAATTCAGCATTGAGACCATAAAATATATATACTGATATATGGGGATGCAAAGGCTCAGCGAGGCTGTCCTTGAGGCTGGTTTGCCAGCAGATGAATTATGATTGTTTTAAGATGAGGTGTAAAGTTTACCTTCAAGCTTTGTGATTCTACAGGTGTACATCTACCTGAGGTCATGTGAGTTTCCCTACATAGTTAGTGCAATGTGTGCATATAAGGCATATTTAGCAATGGGCAGACATTTACTAAATCTAGATAACAATGATAATTATCAAAAAATACATGGAAGGGTTTTGATGTGTTTTATTAATTTGCTTCTCTAAAGCTTTTGAAATAATTGCAAATAAATATTGCTTTCCCAAAGGACATAAGGCAGATGAAAAATAATACTTCACAAAAAAATTATGTATAAAAAAAAACAGTCTCTGTTTAGGTGCCTGATTATTTCCAGACCTCACTCAGTGTTCCAGCTTGATTTTTGCAAAAGTGACTATAACCGGTTCTAATGACAGTACAATTTTGCAGCAATGGAGAGGTCTTTAAAGGGATGCAAATGTTTTCATTATATTCAGAGCAGGGTCTATTGCAATCAAGTGGCTAAAACGATAGCATCTGAATGGTAAAATCCTCCCCTAATCTGAAAATTTGTTGATTTAATGAAGTTATATATATAACTTCTATTTTGCCACTAACATCTCAGGGCATATCCTCAACTTTTATGTCAGTTAAGGATCTGCCCCTCCATGTAATAACTGTTCTTTTGGGGGTTTAGTAGTGTGATCCTGCACATAAAATATCCTTACCCTTACCATCAATCTTTTTTTTCCAGATCTGTACTTAATTATGCTACATTTACAATTTCATTTGAAACAAAATCTAACTCAGACAAGTAAAATTCCATTTACCAGATATTCACTGCAGAGAAAACAAAACAAAACATCTTAATCAAGATGTTTAGAAGCAGACTGTGGTGTAGAACTAAAATCAGATTTCTGGTCTGCTTATCTAACTGCTTCTAAAGCAGATACAGCTAATAGGCAGCTCAGAGAAGAGTTGGGGAAAAGAACAAGTGTACCCCTCAAGTATATGGTGTGTTAGACTGTATTTGTCTTCCAGGGATGCAGTTGTTAAACACTATAGAGCAGTGGTTCCCAAACTTGTTCCGCCGCTTGTGCAGGGAAAGCCCCTGGCGGGCCGGGCCAGTTTGTTTACCTGCTGCGTCCCCAGGTTCGGCCGATCGCAGCTCCCAGTGGCCGCAGTTCGCTGCTCCAGGCCAATGGGGGCAGCAGGAAGCGGCGGCCAGTACGTTCCTCAGCCCGTGCCACTTCCCGCAGCCCCCATTGGCCTGGAGCAGCGAACCATTTTGATTTGGCTCTGCATTATATTTCTGTATACCTACATACTATTGCATATCTCATTCTAATATAAAACTAATGAATAAGGATTGTGGGATGTGCAAAACCTGATCACCTCTACAGACTTGATCCAAAGCCCACTCAAGTCACAGGAAAGATTCCCCTTATTTCAATAAGCTTCGGATCAGCCCCTTGAGACCACACTATTGTATGGGAAGTCTCAACTTTTCTCTCTTCTGCTGCAATAAGTGCATGCTACAACTAATTCTCAGAGGGCATAGCCTTTCATTGTTGCAAAAGTTATTCCAAGGAATAAGAGATCCTGATTTACCAAGAGCTAATGCATTGGGAGCTGCATGTGCTCAGCACATTTCAGGAGCAGAGCTTAAGTCTTCCCAGACCTAATGAACCACCTCATTATAAACAAACCCCTGTGCATCTCATCTTCTCTGTTTTGAAGCACTGACGAGTTCAAGCAGTGAAGAGCTTGTCAAATGCTGCATAGTTATTGCATTGGCAGCCTGATATGCTTCTAAATTCTGTATGAAGGACAGAGTTAATTCTTTTAAAACCCTGGAAAGTTCACACACTCATTTCCAGATACTTCCAGGACAATTCAAGGGCAAAGAGACCAGTAATCACGGGACCCTTTTTATGGTGCAAAACAGAGGCTGGAAAAGCCTCTGAAACAGTACTGAGAACCCAGCTGCAGAGATATTTTCAATAACAATGTGATCTAGTTTTAAATATAAGACTTCATGGGATAGCATCAAAACTCTTAAAGATATAAAAATATAATTATATCCCACTGTTAGCTAGCTGGGCTACTGTTTCAAGATCCTATATAAACAATACGCCCCTTCATAACAGCATACAGTATTTAAACCCCACAATATTTGCACTCCTTTTCAACACAACAGGGCCTTTTTATATATGCACTTTTAAAAAAAATACCCATGTAAAATTAAAGTGTTTTAAGAATGGCTAGGACATGGGTCAGGCACATATTGAGTGAATTAGCAACATGTTTACAAAGCAAATTAATTAATTAAGTTACTGTGACTGGGTGTGATGCCTACTTGCATGCTGAGCACACATTTTTGCCTATACAATTGTGTGTCTGACTTTTTAAAAATCAAATTTCTGTATCATATTTAAGAGACAGTATCACAGATCACCACATAAAGAGTATTAGTCATTAGTGATAGAGAAAATTAACATTTAAAGGCAAATTGTATATAAAACAAGGAATTGATTTAGTGGCTTAGAAGGGAGGCTAGAGAAAGTTCCAGACAGATGTAGCACCATAAATAAAAACCAATCATCCAGTTGAAGAGACTTGTCTCAGGACATGGAAGGGGAGGGAGGCCAAGACTGAAGGACCAGAGAAACTGGCCCAGTAAGTAGATTGATATGAGCTCTGGAAGGTACGGAGGAGTGAATCTGAGAAGTGTTTTGACTACAAGGAGGGCAATTTCAATGGGATTCAATGATAGACAGGAAGTTAGTGAAGGTCAAAGAGGATGTGAATGTGTGGGAGCCACCTTCTCAATCTACAGCTAGCTTTCTGAACCCTCTGAAGTTTAAAGAGCAGAGATTTGAAAAGATCATAAAAGATAGAGTTGTGATAGCTAAGATAGGACACAACTGTCATGGCAAGTAACAATAGCATCAGAAACATGAAGACTTTTACCCAAAAGATGTTCATTTTTTAAATCATTCAGTGCAAGGAAATTATGGTGTGGCCAACAACTGTCCAGTGGGATCACTTATATGTATTTAATGATCCCGGTGATTATGGAACTAGAACAGGGGCGGGCAAACTTTTTGGCCTGAGGGCCGCATCGGGTTTCGTAAATTGTATGGAGGGCCGGTTAGGGGAGGGGGTCATGGCCCTGTCCCCACCTCCTATCTGCCCCCCCCCCCCCCCAGGACTCCTGCCCCATCCAACCCCGCCTGTTCCCTGACGGCTTCTCTGGGACCCCTGCCCCATCCACACCCCCCCGCTCCCTGTCCCCTGACTACCCCCAGACCCCCGCTGCCCCATCCAACCCCTCCTCTCATTCCTGACAGCCCCCCTGGGATCCCTGCCCCATCCAACCACCCCTTCTCCCTGTCCCCTGACTGCCCCAGGAACCCCTGCCCCTGCCTGCCCCCTGCTGCCCCATCCAACCCCCCCACTCCTTCTTGACTACCTCCTGGGATCCCTGCTCCCATTCAACCCCCTGTTTCCCCCCCGACCACCATCCACACCCCCTGACCACCACCCTGAACTCCCCTGCCCTCTATCCAACCCTGCACCCCCCCTACTCCCTGCCCCCTTACTGCGCTGCCTGGAGCACTGGTGGCTGGCGGCGCTACAGTCACGCTGCCGCCGCCGCTGCCACCTCGCAGCTCAGAGCACTGGGTCAGGCCGGGCTCTGCAGCTGCGCTGCCCCAAGAGCTCACAGCCCCGCTGCCCAGAGCATTGCGCCGGCGGCGAAGCGAGCGAGCTGAGGCTGCAGGCGAGGGGGAACAGTGGGGGAGGGACCGGGGGCGAGCCTCGCGGGCCAGGAGCTCGAGGGCCGAGCAGGATGGTCCTGCGGGCTGGACGTGGCCCGCGGGCTGTAGTTTGCCCACCCCTGAACTAGAAGAAAGAGACCAATAATGGTGACAAATTCTGGGAAATCCTAAAGAAAACATCTGTTGTATTGTGGTGGCTTAGGGATTTTAGAGAGTTTTGGATTGGACAGCAATGAAAGGGAAGAAGGTGCTCAAAGGAAGAATAGATCAATATGGCAGCAGATTTTGGTGATGATGGCTGCAATACCTTCCTCTTACCTAGAGGCACATGATTTCTCAATATATCAAGGAAATAGAGACGCTGAGTGACAAATCCCAGAGATCTTCACAAGGCCTGGAATATCACTTTTGCCACCAAGTTCATGTACCAGTAGAGATTTCTCATGACTGAATCAAACACTGATGAGTGATTTTAATGGTGGTCCTGGGCCAGCAGGAGGTAGTGAGCCTGATGGCTGGGATTGCTAATGGTTTGGCAGTATCAAAGGACAGAGCTGATGGTGGGTAATGCCCAGTGAAGTGGGGTCAAGACGAGAAGCAAGGTAGGCTTCTGGAGAGAACAGGAATTGAGCAAGAAAGGGATTAGCTAGTATTGTGGAGAAAGGAAGTTGCTGGGAGCGGGGGATGGGGTGTATGAGTGAGTGTATGCCTTGGAGGGAAGGTAAGAGAGTTCCTGTTTTTTAATATATCTGCCAACTCCATGGGCCACATTGTGATCTCAGTTATACCAATTATAAAATAGAGTTACTCCTTTGGCTTCAATGCAGTTGCTGTAGATAAATGCTGGGGTAGCTAAGCACACAACCTAGCACTAATTTGAGACTAGACACAACACCCCCATCCCATTCAGAGTATTAATTTTTTTCTTTTACAAAATGCATTTTTATGTTAATAGTGCTGAATATGCCACTGAACTTAGGCAATACAAATCAGGCTAAAGAAATGAACCTCCCCTTATTTTTCGTTTCCTCCCCCATTTGGGAATCTCACCTATTGGAAAGGTCACTGTGGTACATTTGGGCCTCAGGAGGCTGACACAGATATGTTCTTGACAGTCCAACACATTCAAAACCCTAAAACCTGTGCTCCTTCTATTGCCAGATAGAGAGGGAAGAAAACTCAGCTTAAGTGGGCTGAAACTAGTTTGGTGAAGCAAAGCAGAGGAAAAGGCTATTAGGAGTGGGAGAATACGTTTTCCCATAGCCATAAATAGGCCCTCCAGTCAAACAAAGCACAAACTGCATTATGGGCGCATGGTTGACTAGAAAAAGCTGAGAAGTCGCTGCTGTACATGGCATGAGCCCCATCCAAATTCATCTAAAGTATATAGAAAAACACTGAATAAATGAATTATTCTCATTGTAATTTTAATTTCCAGCCCATGGCTACTATGCCTCCCAGAGGGGAGGATAATTAGAGCTGGAGTGGGGATTCATTGACAGCAGGATCACCATGCTAAACTTGTGGGGAGAGAAGGGAAAAGGAGCAGGACAGCAGCCACATTTTACAAATGTTCCAAAATTCACAGGGATTGCGGAGAAGTTATAGAGTTCTGGGTCCTCCACAGTTACCAGAGAGGATCAGGATGTGTTGGCGTGGGGATCTTAATAAATGTAGGAACTTCCTGGTTAGGGAGTTCTCTGTTTGCTACTTAAAGCATGTGGGGGGCAGGGTTTGTGTGTGTTTATGTCCTTACACTAAGGGTATCAGGCCAGGATTTCCCCCAGATCCTTGGGCTGTGGACGAGTGGGTCAGCCATGCCTCTTCCCCTTCCACACCACTGCTAATCCTTTCCAAAAGAAGAAGGATAAGGTGTGGCTTCTCTAAAATTGACCATACAATTTTTAATGTAATTCTTTCCTCTTCCATAGCCATTTCTTTGGAAGGGGATGAGATAGCTTTAATTCCAGAAATGCCTCTGAGTTTTAAAAGCTCCTTCACACTTATCATAGGTGGTCCCGGGACCCAGTCGTAAGATATGGATTTATACGAGGAACACTTGTGATACCAGACTAATCCATCCCAGGTTAATGGTACTGATGGAAATGATCAGGGCCACTGAAATTAAGAGAAATTACTCCACATTGGAGACTGAGGGTATGTCTACACTACGAGAGTAGTTCGATTTTACTTAAAGCGAATTTGTGGAACTGATATTACAAAGTCGAACGTGTGTATCCACACTAAGGACAGTAATTCGACTTGTGAGTCCACACTAACGGGACAAGCGTCGACATTGGAAGCGGTGCACTGTGGGCAGCTATCCCACAGTTCCCGCAGTCCCCGCTGCCCATTGGAATTCTGGGTCAAGCCCCCAATGCCTGCTGGGGCAAAAAATGTGTCGAGGGTGGTTTTGGGTAACTGTCGTCATTCAACCCTCACTCCCGCCCTCCCTCCGTGAAAGCGCCGGCGGGCAATCAGTTCTCGCACTTTTCTGGTGATTGACAGCGCGGACGCCACAGCACTGCGAGCATGGAGCCCGCTGCGATCATCGCTGCAGTTATGGCCATTGTCAACACCTCGCACCTTATCATCCACCTTTTTCAGAGGCAGATACTGAGAAATCGGGCGAGGAGGCTACGGCAGCGCAGTGAGGACATTAAGTCTGAGGGGGGCACAGACCTCTCACAAAACACGGGACCCCGCGCCGTGAACATCATGGTGGCAATGAGTCATGTGGAATGGCGATTCTGGGCCCGGGAAACAAGCACGGACTGGTAGGACCGCATAGTGCTGCAGGTCTGGGATGAATCACAGTGGCTGCGAAACTTTCGGATGCGGAAGGGAACTTTCCTGGAACTTTGTGAGTTGCTGTCCCCTGCCCTGAAGCGCAAGGACATCCGAATGCGAGCAGCCCTGACTGTCCAGAAGCGAGTGGCCATAGCCCTCTGGAAGCTTGCAACGCCAGACAGCTACCGGTCAGTCGCGAACCAATTTGGAGTGGGCAAAACTACCGTGGGGGTTGCTGTGATGCAAGTAGCCAATGCAATCGTTGAGCTACTGCTCTCAAAGGTAGTGACCCTGGGAAACGTGCAGGTGATCATAGATGGCTTCGCCGCGATGGGATTCCCAAACTGCGGTGGGGCTATAGATGGAACTCACATCCCTATCCTGGGACCGGACCACCAGGCCAGCCAGTACATTAACCGAAAGGGCTACTTTTCAATGGTGCTGCAAGCACTGGTGGACCATAGGGGACATTTTACCAACATCAACATCGGATGGCCGGGCAAGGTTCATGATGCTCGCGTTTTCAGGAACGCTGGTCTGTTTAGACGGCTGCAGGAAAGTATTTACTTCCCGGACCACAAAATAACTGTTGGGGGTGTGGAGATGCCTATAGTGATCCTCGGGGACCCAGCCTACCCGCTAATGCCCTGGCTCATGAAGCCCTATACAGGCGCCCTGGACAGTGAAAAAGAACTCTTCAACTACTGGCTGAGCAAGTGCAGAATGGTGGTGGAGTGTGCTTTTGGACGTCTGAAGAGGAGATGGAGAAGCTTACTGACTCACTCTGATCTCAGCGAAACCAATATCCCCATTGTTATTGCAGCTTGCTGTGTGCTCCACAATCTCTGTGAGAGCACGGGGGAGACATTTATGGCGGGGTGGGAGGTTGAGGCACATTGCCTGGCTGCTGATTATGCCCAGCCAGACAGCCGGGCGATTAGAAGAGCCCAGCGGGACGCGCTGTGCATCCGGGAAGCTTTGAAAGCTAGGTTCCAGAGTGAGCAGGGTAACCTGTGACTATTAAGTTTGTTTACAGAGAAGCTGAACCTGCCCCCGTTTCTTTACCCAGTTAATGTTGACTATCCTCTCCAGTTACCAACCCCCTTCCCCCCCTTCCAACACACCTTTAAAAATAAAATAAATGAAACTTTGTTCATTAACACCGTTTTCTTTATTAAGGATTTCGTGGTAAAGTTTTGAAACTGGGACGCAGACTGTGGTGGGGAGCGGGTGTAGTGATGGAAAGGACGCTTCTAAACTCGAGGAATGACAGGCTCCTGCTCCTAGAGCGGTCCGCAGTGGTGGACTGGTTGTTTCAACGGAGCCTGCCACCCCTCCTTTTCGGGACTCTGTGTGTGGGGGCTATGTGACTTTGTGGCGGGGGAGGGCGGTTACAGATCCCCTGCTGCGTGGCTCTGTCATCCAGGCTAAGGACCGCTGCATAAGATCTGTAACCGCCCTCCCCCGCCACAAACTCACATAGCCCCCCACACAGAACATGAAAACCACCTCCCAGACTGACCAGGGTGCCTAGTGACTGCAATGTGTGTGTGACCTTCTGCTGAACCTGCCCCCGTGTCTGTACCCTGGTAAAGGTGACTGTCCTCTCCAATTACCAACCCCCTTCCGCCCCTTCAAACACACTCTCCTCTAAAAGAACATGACGGAAACAGTAATTAACAGAAACGTATTTTTTATTAACAACTACACAGTTAGGGGATTAAACTGGGACGGGGGCTTGGGTGAGGTGCTTTTGGAGTGAAGGAAAGGACTTATCAAATCTTTGGGAATGAGAGCCTTCTGTTACTTGAGCAGTCTGCAGGGGTGGAGTGACTGTTTTCACGGCCCCTGCCGCCCCTCCTTCTTGGGACTTTGGGTGGGGGGGGGGATGGGACTTTGTGGCGGGGGAGGGCGGTTAGAGATAGACTGCAGCGGGGCTCTGTCCTCCTGCCTCCGGTCCTGCAGAACATCTACAAGGCGCCGGAGCGTGTCCATTTGCTCCCTCATTAGTCCAAGCAGCGTTTGAGTCGCCTGCTGGTCTTCCTGCCGCCACCTGTCCTCCCGTTCGCTGTGTGATCGCTGGTATTGTGACATGTTCTCCCTCCACTGGGTCTGCTGTGCCGCCTCGGCTTGGGAGCAGCCCATAAGTTCTGAGAACATCTCGTCCCGTGTCCTTCTCTTTCGTCGCCTGATCTGCGCCAGCCTCTGGGAGGGGGATGCCGGGGTAGCTCGGGAGACACTCGCAGCTGTGGGATGGGAAAAAGGGAGTGAATTCCTCACAAAGATACAGTTTTGCGAACAATGAATATAGTCTTTCTCTGTGAACAAGACCATGCACAGCACCTATCACATGCGCACTCAGTACAAGGTCGAATTTTCAGCCTTCCCATTGAGTGCCTGGGGTCTTGCTGTACAGATCACACAAGCGGGGCCGGACAACGGAATTCGGCTAGCAGGCGGACATGGTAAGCCGTAGACTTTTGGCTGCTTAAAGCTTAATTTATAGCAGTGCCCTCCTTTCACGTTCCAAGCAATGCTCCTAGCATTGGCCAGTTCCTGCTGCCGGCAATCCGGCCAGCATGAACTCTGCCCCTGTCCCACCCCCCTCGTGGCTGTCCCCGGGAAAGATCCCTGCATGCTGCCCCTGTCACGCCTCCACCGCGTGGCTGTAAACGGCCGGTTACAGTTATGTAAAGGAACAGGCAATCAGTCCCAATATTAATATTCCCCTAATTCAAAGCAGGTCACCATGAGTGATATCACTCTGATGAGGATTTCGGAGACAGAGAAAGACCGCATGCTGCGTGAATGCCAGCAAGCACCAGGGCCGTATGCCGCCATGCTTTGCGAGGCAATGTTCCCGGAGTACTTGCTGCTAGCCTGGCGCGGAAAAGTTTCCTACCATGGAGGACGCAATAAGGCTGCTCTCCCCAGGAACCTGATGCAAAGGCTTTCACAATACTTCCAGGAGAGCTTCGTGGAGATGTCCCAGGAGGATTTCTGCTCTATCCCCGGACATATTGACAGAATTTTCCAGGAGCTGCACTGGCAAGGACTAAAAACTAAAGCGCCTAGGGCAAACTAATCATGAAAAACTGGACATGTTGACAAACTTTTCCAGTAGCTGCACTGGCAAGGACTAGAAACTAAAGCGCCTAGGGCAAACTAATCATGAAAAACCCATTGTTAAGATACCATTCCTATTCTGTTCAAAATAAATGTTTAAAACACTTACCTACTGATCCTTCCCCGATTCACGGTCCGGGTTACCGCCTTGGGAGGGTTGGTAGGGGATCTCCGTGAGGATGATGAAGAGATCCTGGCTGTCGGGGAAATCAGCGTTGAAAGCGCTGTCGACTACCTCGTCCTCCTCATCTCCTTCCTCATCTTCCCCGTCCGCGAACATCTCCGAGGAAGCGGCCGTCGACAATACCCCATCGTCAGAGTCCACGGACAGTGGTGGGGTAGTGGTGGCAGCCGCACCTAGAATGGAATGCAGTGCCTCGTAGAAACGGCATGTCTGGGGCTGGGATCCGGAGCGTCCGTTTGCCTCTTTGGTCTTCTGGTACCCTTGTCTCAGCTCCTTGATTTTCACGCGGCACTGCGTTGCATCCCGGCTGTATCCTCTCTCCGTCATGGCTTTTGAGATCTTCTCGTCGATCTTTGCGTTCCGTATTTTCGATTGCAGCTCCGAAAGCACGGACTCATCGTCCCACACAGCGATCAGATCCAAGACTTCCCGATCAGTCCATGCTGGGGCCCTCTTTCTATTCTGAGATTGCATGGTCACCTCTGCTGTAGAGCTCTGCATCGTTGCCAGTGCTGCTGAGCTCGCCACGATGTCCAAACAGGAAATGAGATTCAAACTGGCCAGACAGGAAAAGGAATTCAAATTTTCCCCGGGCTTTTCCTGTGTGGCTGGTCAGAGCATCCGAGCTCGGACTGCTGTCCAGAGCGTCAACAGAGTGGTGCACTGTGGGATAGCTCCTGGAGCTATTAGCGTCGAATTCCATCCACACCTACCCTAATTCAATATGGCCATGTCGAATTTAGCGCTACTCCCCTCGTCGGGGAGGAGTACAGAAATCGATTTAAAGAGACCTCTATGTCGAAATAAATAGCTTCGTTGTGTGGACGGGTGCAGGGTTAATTCGAGTTAATGCTGCTAAATTCGACACAACCTCCTAGTGTAGACCAGGCCTGAGCTACTACATTAACAATCTCAGACAACTGCTGACAGGGTGGTCTTAATTTGTTGTTGAGGAGAATAATACAAAATCACCAAGGTACCTCGGAATTATCCTGTGATTTTTATTACATGAACTGGGATCACATTTTTCAAAGACGGAACTTTAGAGAGTGCATAAGGAAAGAGGAACATCTGTAGCCCTTGCTCCCCCTTTCAGTAAACTCGGGGAGTGCACCCTATTGCCTGAAAAAAAAGATTTTTGTAAGATAAGAGTCATAAAGGATGGTAAAAACTCCAACATTTAAGGGCTTGTTTATATGGTAAATGGGATCAAAGTAACTGAATCCGTTGTAATTCACATCCTTAGTTAATTCAGTGCAAGCCTGCATATAAGACACAGATTTCAGAGTAAAAGGTGTCCTATTTCAATATAATTTATACTGATTTTTTTACAAACTTAAATTATATAAAAATAGGCACTCTTATTTCAAAATCAGAGTTCTCTACACACAGACTTGCATCAAAATACTTAATGATCTGAATTACAACTGATTTAGTTACTTTGGTTCCAATTACCATGTACGCAAACTTTAAGACTTTATACATACACTCACATACCCGGAGGAACCTCACCAAATCACTGGGAAGGCACATTGCAAATTACTAAATGTTGTTAATTAGTAAATAAGTGGAGGGTGGGGAAGGTAACCCTACAAATAGAAATGAAGCATAATATATCACAAAATGTACTCCATTCCTTTAAGTGCAGTTAAATTATTTGTACTCCATTTGATGAGTGTAATTAAATTATTTCAAATAATACTTCATAATATAATACTAACAGACTAGTAAACATTCTGTCGTTTAAATTAGAAAAGTTAAAGGAATCCTCACAACTGAGCTCTGCTAGTCAGTCTGCATATTAATGAGGTTTTACGCTATGTATAAAGGTAGCAGAACTCAGGAATATTGCAAAAAAACCTTTCTGTAGCCACTCAAGTTTTTAAATAAATTCACTGCAGCTATACAGCTCTTTTGTGTTCACTTTCTGCCAACATCCCTGTGATTGAGTTAACTAGCCCAAATGTTTGGGAGAGCAATTTTTTTACCCTGAGTACGCCCACCATGTGAATTTTAAAATAACTTTCTCTAAGGATTCACACCTGAAACCTAATCATGAGAGTTATACTCATCCAATCAGGGAACAGAAACAGTACCACGTGACCAATCTCAGCTAAGCGTCAGAGCTCAAATTTCATATTTTGAATTTCAAACATTGCCATGAATCACAAAGTAAACAAAATTCACAACAAATGTCACTGAATGACCAATACATTTGAGAAAACTGCAATCAGTTCAGAGACATTACACCGAGAGAAATATAGGCATAATTTGAATAAGTGATTGACTCAACCATAATACATACATAGCTATATACACACACATGCTAATGCAGTGTTTGGATTGCCCTTACTATCATGTCAGCTAGTTGGATTGTTTTCCAAGGAGCATATAAAGCAGGGGTGAGCAAACTACGGCCCATGGGCCGCTTCCGGCCATCAGACGTTTTTATATGGCCCTCGAGCTCCTACCGGGGAGCAGGGTTGGGGGCTTGCCCTGCTCCGCCTGCCTGGCGCTCCTCAGCCCCTAACTCACAATACCACCATCTTCCAGCTCGTGCAGAGCCACACTGCCAGGGGCGGCTCTAGGCAAAGCAAGCATGTGCTTGGGGCAGCCCATTTGCAGGGGCGGCAGGGATCCAGCATGGGAGCTGAGAACCAACAGGGGGCCCTGGGAGCTGTAGTTCCTTGGTTAGCTCCCTGCCTATAGAGCCAGCCCTGGAGCAGGGAAAGAACTACATTTCCCAGCATTCCCTTGGCCACTACCAACAGGAAAGAGGGGGAGGGAGTGAGGTAGCTGAGACCTCATGCTGCAGCCTGCCCTGAATGGAGAGCTGCACTGGGAAGGTAGGGATACCATATTTTAACATTCAAAAAATAGGACACTCCACGGGGAGAGAGGGTAGCTCCACCCTACCCCCATCCACTCCCTCTGACTGCCCCCCACAGAAACCCCAATCCATCCAATCCCCCCTGCTCCCTGTCCCCTGATCACCCCCTCCCAGGACCTCTGCCCCTAACTGTCCCCCAGGACCCCACCCCGTATCTAAGCGCCGCTGCTCCTTGTCCTCTGATTGCCCCCTCCCGGGACCCCTGCCCCTAACTGCCCCTTGGGACCCCATCTAAGCCTCCCTTCTCCTTGTCCCCAACTGCCCACTCCTGAGACACCCCCCTCAACTTCCGCCCTAGGACTCCACCCCCTACCTGTCCCCTGACAAACCCCCGGGACTCCCATGCCTATCCAACTGCTGCCTGTCCCCTGACTGCCCCCCCAAACCCCTGACCCATATAACCCCCCCTTCTCCCTGCCCCTGACTGCCCCCCCAAACCTCCGCCCCGTCCAACCCCCGAACCCCCTTACCGTGCCACTCAGACCAGCGTGTCTGGCTCCGCGCAGCGCCAGACACACTGCTGCATACATGCTGCCGTGCTCCCCCGCAGAGCCACAGCCCCCTCCCCCCAGCACCTGCCTTCCAGATTTGAACACCTCAAAATTCAGGAGTGCTCAAGCTCAGTTTGGGCAGCTGTTACTTCATTTCTCCCAAATCAAATATACTGATCCACTGTAACTTGCTGTAGAAAAAGTAGGATAAAATTGAGCAAGAAATGCTTCCCAGTGGTTATTAGGACTGGAATTGCTATTTTCAACAGCCATTGTCTTTTTTTTTTGTTTGTTTGTGTAAAAGGAAGACAGTGATATTGCACTGGCAAATTCCCCATAGAAAGAAAGAGTGGAACAAAAGAATAATAAAGGCACCTCAACTTTTCCTCATTTATGTAGGACAGTCTTATAATATGCATCCAGATATCCTCCAATCACACAATCTGAAAATTGTTCCACTTTACTGCAGTTCTGTAACCATATGGGAACCAATCCTGTCTGTGTTCTGTGCACATCTAAAATTCCTGCTGAATGACCTGCCGTGGGAGCGAGTTACCAGTGACCCAGGGTTGCGGCGGAAGGAGGGTGCAGGTGGGGAGGGGAGAGAGCCCAGGGCTGGGGCGGCAGGAGGTGGTGTGTGGGGGCCAATGGTGGGGAGGAATGAGGGAGCCCAGAGCTGGGGCGGCAGGGGGTGTGGGTGGAGGGGGGAGAGCCCAGGGCTGGGGCAGCAGGGGGGTGCGGCGAGGAGCCCAGGGCTGGGACGGGGGGGGCAGCCAAAATTTTTTTTGCTTGGGGCGGCAAAAAACCTAGAGCCGGCCCTGCACACTGCACAGCCGTGACTTCACCACACTGTTTCCGGGATGGGAACCCTGCCCCTACGCGGCAGCCCCCCCTACGTGGCAGCGCACCCAATCCCCTCTTGGTCTCCTATAGCCCCATCCTCGAGAACCTCAAAACCGCCCAGGGGCCGCATCCATCCCAGCTAGGGTGCCTCCGCCCGTGGCAGTGCCTGGTACAGCCGCCTGGTACAGTGTCACTGCCGGCAAGGCGCTTAGGAGTCCCCAGTACCGCCCCTATACAACCCCCCCTCGCCACACCCCATGAGTCCCACCTCTCCCCACCTCGCTAACATCCCTTATAGAGCCCCCCCCATGCTACACCCCATAGAGTCCCCCTCCTCCACTGGGCATTCATGACCCGCCATACAATTTCCATACCTGGATGCGGCCCTCAGGCCAAAAAGTTTGCCCACCCATGATGTAAAGCATGAGCTCTAGCAGAGAGGAGCACTCTGTAATTTGGAATCCTATTCATTGCTCTGCATGTGAGTACAGCTGGCAATACAAAGACAGCTTTCCAAAGTTAGTGTCACTATGCTACTATTGGAATCCAAATTCTGGAGACACAAAATATTACAGTCCCAGTCAAGATGACTTGAAGTAGATGCCATATCTACTCTGTCCAACATAAACGTAAACATAAAAGTGTCAAGAATTTTTTTTGCCATATCACCAATTGTATAGTGTCAGATCTCAGCTAGGTAACAAAAATATTATGAAAGACAAGGTGGGTGAGGTAATATATTTTATCGGAGTGACTTCTGTTGGTGAGAGAGACAAGCTTTCAAGTTTACACAGAGCTCGTCTTCAGGACTGGGAAACTTACTCAGAGTGTCACAGCTAAATACACCTCACCCACTCTGTGTCTCTAGTATCCTGGGACCGACCTGGCTACAACAACACTGCATACAAGAATATTATGAGGCTGTATAGGGGAAGTTATTTTTTCTTGTAAAAGATTACCCAGTGAGAAGCTTAACGTAAGTAATTGCATTATAATATTGGCCACTGCCTTTTCAAAACATAGGCATGCTGTTGTCATGCAGCTATTATGAAGAAATCACACTGTGAAGTGAAAAGCTTCCCCGCCCTCTGGGACGGGAAGCACAGAATCAGCTGTAGTTTCTTCACTGCAGGGGTTTCTGCAAAGGAAAAAAAAAAAACCTGATCATCAGTTGTGTGAGCATTAAGAAAAGGTGTCTCTGCACGAAACTCAGTTTGCAAACAATGAACATCCTTTGTGTTCAGTGTTGGCAAAGCAATTGATTCTAGTTAGAGATTGGACTTGTGCCACTGCACAAGCAGTTTGTCTTTTCTGTTCTGAAACGTACAGTAATGAAGAGCTTCAACAGAGGCTTTTTTATTATTATATGCAGGCTATAATTTTGTTCCATCTCTTTCACTTCAGGTAACAAAATGTATGGAATCCATCATTCAAACGTATCAGGGAATGAAATATCTTCTGTAAAACTGCAGAAAATGTTAGTTTTTTTAAAAAAAACAACTTTAAATACTTTTCATATATTCTTTTATTTCCTTAGTGACTGGGATTTTTTACCCAACATGCAAGGGTGCATTATCAAAACATGGCTTCCGTTTGCATGCACACAAACATGTGTTTAAATTTCATCAGATTTTAGGGTTGTAGTTTTCTCCCCACGGTTTCAGAGGCCAAGATTAACGGCTCTATATTCCAACAGGTCTCAACCTCGTCTCTCTTTGTTTGCACACTACATTTTGCATAACACTTGTGCATGCAAATAATGGCACTTATCCAGGAAAAAACCTTGGGCCTATAAAAAGAGAGAATAAATTGGGTGCAAATGAATTTTTCTTGTGCATCCTGTGTGTATGCAAGTGTTAGTGCTTGAAAAAACTTTGCACGTACAAAGTGGAGGATGGATCCACTTGGATAAACAAAGCTGCATCTTTGGCTATGTTTACACTGCCCCAGACTACATTGGCATGAACAGAAGTATGCTAAAAGTGCTGCACTGTAACTGTGTGTGGACACTGCGGGAGTGAACTAAAAGGTTCCTAGTTTGTATTAATATTGTCCTGTCTAAAGTGGACTATGTTAACGTGAACTAGGAACCTCTTTGTTCATGCCTGCAGCGTCCACACAGTGGAGTTACAGAATAGCAGTTTGGTGAGCAATGCCATTCCCGCCTCTGTAGTCTGAACTGTGGGGCAGTGTAGACAAGCCCACAGTGTCTGAAACTGTGACATGCATTAAAAAAACAACAACCTCACAACCTTAAAACTTGACAGACATGTCTTTTTAACACCTTTTTATACAAAAGCAATAACAGCAGGCAGTAAACCAACACTGCGGCACAGCATGGTTTCGGAAGGAAGTGCTATAAACCCTATCACAAGCCTTTCTGTGAAAAACAAGACCATCATTAGTGCTGTATTGATCAATCTCCCCTCCCATCTCTACTGTTTGGAAATTTAGTCACATTATTATTGCAGTACCAGACGGTATTATTATAACAAACCTACATTATACAATAAGAGGCTTTGGTATAATTGACATTTGAAGCATCAGGGAGCTTGAATGTTTGCCACTGGTTAGGATGTGGTCTCCAGAGAGATACTTTCCTTCTCACAAAAGAGACTATCACATAGTCATTGCAGTGTGTAAATCAAATCCTCAGTGACTGCTGGTTTTTCATTATTTAGCTGTGACCTGGAACTAAATCTCTGCAGTATTTCACTACTGATTATTCACCTCTGGAACTCAAAATAATACAATAAACCTACACCAACGAACAAGGTGATGTAGATGGACTACCTTGGTGAAAACCATGGGGGTTTGTTTATTCTCATTTCCATTACACGTTAATCTGAAAAATATAACCCTTCTGGTTTGGCCCCATGTGTCATGGGAAATTACTGGCACACATTGGCCAAAACAGGAAGTAGAGATAGGCTTTAGCCACAAATTTTCCCCAAATTAAGACGTTGCCAGAAGTGATTCTAACTTGGGTTCATCTCAAACTTCAAACTAATATATATTGCACTTCAAGAGGCAGTGACAAAACCGATGATAATTTCAGTCGGGGCTCAGACATGATGGTGATGACTGTGGTGTAAATGCATGTCCAGAAAGACAGACAGGGCTCAGTCCTTCAAGAAGCTGAGCACTCTGGCCCGATCAAACAAAGCACATGGAGTCCCATTAAAGACTACTCACATACTTTATGTTAAGCATTCTCACATGCTTTGCTGGATCAAGCCAGAGCATTCAGTACCTTGCAGGACTGAACCACGGACACATCACATTAGGAAGGGATAATGCTTTCATGGATATGCGTGTATAACTCCCATTTACACTAGTGGGAATGACTGACTACAAGGAAATGAGTCTATAGCTTTAGCCTCTAAATTTCAAGTTGTTTTGTGATGAGTTACCCATGTGACTCCAATTAAAATCAATACATCTCATGCAGACTATACTCTCAAGGTGGCATGATCAATCTTGAGAGCCATATCTTTAGACACACATACACACACACCATACACACTTTCCTTGCATAGCTTCAGCCATGCAAATGCCTCCAGAAAACTGACTTAAACAGGCAGCTAAGGATACCCCTCTTATAGGAGGCAAAGCCAGCTCTGCATCTCCCTTTCCTATGCCTGCTACTCAGAGGAGGAGGCCTACTCAGACGGTGCTGCACTCCTTTAATCCTCAGCTGGCATAACAGCCAAAGGCTGCCACAAGCTGGCTCAAGTTAGAACAGCTAATATTTGTGCCAATGCCCAAACCATCCTCTGACCAGCAACTCTCCAGCTGTGCTGAGATGAGACTGCTTCAGTGCACCTGAAGATTCAGGTCAATGTCTACCCAAATTAAGCTGATACAGAATTCATCACTATACTGAGGCCTAGTTTACACTTCATGGTTAGGTCGACATAAGTTGCCTTGAGTCAACCTATCTATGGAAGGGTCATCACTTAAATTTGGCTATCACCAACGCATGTGCCTCTCTATGCCGATTTCGTAAGACCATCTCCCTGAGCGGTGTAAAATCACAGTTGATGTAATTAGGTCAATGCAGTGTCGCTGTAGACACTGTGTTGCTTACATTGACTGTTACTGGCCTTCAGAAGCCATCCTACAATGCCCCACACTGACAATACAATCAATACAGGCACTCCTGGTGAGAATGGGCACCGCCCACCCCAGGAACCAAGTGTGAAGACATACAAGCAATTTAATAACTATGGCAGCTGTATACCAATGGAAATTAGGTCGACATAATTTTGTAGTGTAGACATGTCCTGAATTACCATGTGGATATTTCTTAGGAATAACAAACTATGGACACTTTCAGACTCTAGAACAGTGCTTCTCAAAGCCGGTCCACCACTTGTTTAGGGTAAGCCCCTGGTGGGCCAGGCCGGTTTGTTTACCTGCCGCGTCCGCAGGTTCGGCTGACCGCGGTTCCCACTGGCCGCGGTTCACCACTCCAGGCCAATGGGGGCTGCAGAAAGGGCGGCCAGCACATCCCTCGGCCCGCACCGCTTCCCGCAGCCCCCGTTGGCCTGGAGCGGTGAACTGCGGCCAGTGGGAGCCGTGATCGGCCGAACCTGCGGACGCGGCAGGTAAACAAACCGGCCCGGCTCGCCAGGGGCTTTCCCTGAACAAGCTGTGGACCGGCTTTGAGAACCACTGCTCGAGAACATATGTTTAAATCAAACAGGATAGTTTTCTGATCGTTCAAACCATCATGACTATTTAATACCCTTTTAAAGTAAGTCATACACCTTCCTGGGATTTACTAAATTGGGAGGTGAATTTATTCCTGTGAAACTGAAATAAGAAACATGTAAATGATGCTAATGGTGCAACGGTGGGGGGAAGGAAGGACTTTGGGCCCAATCATGCAAAGCACTGGCTGATCAACCTCAGCTCCCATTGAAAGCAATGACAGCTAAGGGTGCTCATACACCTCAAGTGAATCCTGCAAGCTGCAGTGTGCAGGGCCGGCTCCAGGCACCAGCTTAACAAGCAGGTGCTTGGGGCGGCCAAGGGAGAGGGG
>NW_020664409.1:8368399-8412732 GCF_002925995.2 Terrapene triunguis
CTTTTTTTTTTCTTTTTTTTTTTGCTTGGGGCGGCAGAAATGCTGGAGCCAGCCCTGCAGTGTGCAAGCCTGCACTGTTAATATAGTGTCAGCATTGGAGGGAGTCATGCAGCTAGATGTCTCTACATTGTACTGAAGACATAACCCAGAAACCACAGTTTTGTTTTTCTGCAATCATTTCAAACAGAGGCACCTTTTACACTCCTGCATTTGTTCTTTGCATGGGGCGGGCGAACTTATCTGCTGTGTGTAATGTCTGGATAGGACACTGTCATAATTCTTGTCTTTCTTTTTTGCTAGCGGTTGCATACCTTTGATTAAAACTTGCATGGCGCATTAAAGGCTAAAATAGATGATGAATGGCGTGTGGCACTTTACGTTAGATCAGAGTTGATTAGAATTTTTGATGATCCAGCAGCTAGCAAATTAAACTGCATGAGCAGTGAAAACATTCAGCTGTTACCATTGTAGGAGGCAATGGCTTTTGTGCAACACAAGAGACAAAACAGTAGCTAAATGGACTATATTTTCTGTTGGGCAGTGAGTGGCTTTCAATAGCAAATGAGTTCTGGAAATTAAAGTCTAGTGGCTGAATCAATCCAAATATTTATAAGGTCTTTTCCCTTATTTCCATGTGGAAGAAAACACCATTTCAAGTACAGTTTTATACTCATAAGCTGGTTGGTTTATTTTTCATAACTGAAAATATTACCTGGCATATGTTTGAAATTAAGTAATTTTATTGCACAGTTTTCTTATTTTTAAAAGAAACTGGACCTATGTGCATATCACTGCTGCATCTGCACAGACACATTTACTAATTACTCTCAGCAGCCCAGTTAAATAAAACACCAAGCCATCTTTGAGCAAAAGAACTTTGTTGTCACTGCCAGCTAAAAGGTTTGGTTAAAAATAGGCAAGACAGACTAGCTGCAGTGAACAAATTTATCTGACTTAAACTGGCAAGAAGCAGTTGAAAATCAGAGCTGGCATTTTGAGGATGCAAACCTTGTGATGGAGGGGCCATTTTGCAAAGTAGTCTCAAATTTTATGTGAGACTGTGTCAACTGAGTGCAGTGATCAGGAAGACAGAAGAGATAGAAAAGATTTGTGAGAGAGGAGAAAGAGAGGAGGAAAAAAGTGAAAGTGCTTTTAAGTTCCGGTGTAAAACAGCAATGTCAATTTCACATGCTTTGGTGTGGTCTAATCAATCAAGAACAACTTCATTTTTAAAAAAAATAAAGTTTTGAGACTTTTTAACCCATCAAGGAGATTTGGGAATCCTGACATTTAAAAAAATTGAATCTGTCTGCTTATTTGATCTATTTACCAACATATACGTAGTTCCACTGATTTCAATGGGACTGTGTGCAGGTGTACAAGGGGCTGCTGGTGTAGATACCATTGCCAGCTTGGGCTCTAAGTTATTAGTGAACTATTTGTTAATCGGCTGTTGAATGTGATCAATGACCTCTGTAACACAGTTCTGTTTTAGTAACTATTGTAATCTTTCCAGTCCCTGCAACATACTGTAATTTTTCTTTTTCAGCTGATTTCTAGGCTGCATCCCCAGATTGTCTCAGATAAATGGAGAAAAGAGCATTCAGGGTATTTTTTGAACAGTATTAAATCCTGGGATACCCCTATTTCCATAGGCATTGGGAGTGGGGTTTTATGTATGAAGAACCCTATCATCTTTAAGAAGTGCCTCTTACCAAGGTCTCTGCTTTATACAGACCCAGATTAAGGCACAGGCACTAGAGGCCATGCCTAGAGTCGTATGTTGAGGACAAAATCTCACGTTGATTCACACCAAGCCTGACACAAGAGAGGCACCAAGAAGAGGAAGGGAATTTAGAAATGTGTTCACCCTTTCAAGGTTCTCAGAGGAGGGATCCCCAGCCAGCAAGGCAGAATCTTTAACTAGGTGCTTTGAATATTAGCCCAAGCCTGAATACATAATATATGATGTAGTATGTTAATGGTTTTTTGTAACTTTGCCTTAATTTAAATTAAAAAAGGAATCTCCGCTTCCATTAAAAAAATGAAAGTTTCTAGCCCTTGTTGTAAAGCAAAGCTGAAAAATGTGACAGTGTGGTGATCTCTGCCTGTATCTGACATGCATCTCTGGGGTGCTGCCCCAGACCAACAGCCCTGGTGGTCCCACCAACACCACCCCAGCAGCGTCCTTTGTGTGTGGAAAAGAAGAGTGAAAATGGACCCCACCACCCCCTCGGCCATCAAGCAGATACAGCCTGGCTAATGGGCTAAGAATTAGGGGGACCCTCTGTATTTCAGAAAGGGCGAATGGGGACTTCTGCTGCTAACACTACTGCTCCCATGAGGGAGGGGGACCTGCTGCTGTTCCTGGGAAGAAGAGGGGACCACATGCAACTGGGGAGGGAGGGGGGAAGGAGAGCCTACCTGCCCCTGCTGTTCCAAGTAGGGAACTGTGACCTGGGAGTTGTGCCAAGGGCAGCCTCATGGCATGATGTGTGCCGAAGGCTCCTGATTGCCTGAATTTAGTCCGGGCCTTGTGTGACATTGGGAGTTACACCTATCAACCCCTCCTACATGCTGGAAAAAAGAACCCCATCCATTGCCTAGACATTTCTCACCAATAGGATTTAGAGCTAGAGGATTGCTACAAGTGCAATGGAGGCAGGGGGCACAGGGAACACCCTGTGCAGCCCAGCAGTAATGGATGGAGGCATTTAGGTCTGTAGAAGCCATAATGCCTCCAAGCAGCACCAGGGGAGCCTGGGAAGGAGCAGGTATGTGTACACCCCTGGGAAAGATGTAACTTGCTCTCTCACACATCCACATTCCCTTGCTGGGGTCTGATCCAAAACCCATTGCAATCAATGGAAGACAACCCGCCCCCTCCCCGCATATACTTCACTGAGCTTCAAATCAGGCCTTTAAATCCCAATCCTCAAATGTACACGCTTGACTTTAAGCGCACAGTTATTCCTGTTCACCCCAGTGGGACTACTGACATCATTAAAGTTAAGCACCTACTTGAGTGCTTTGCTGGACTGGGGCCCTGGTGCACAGAGGGGGCATGGTCATGGACCTGGCTTCCTGTTCTGCCCAAACCCGCCTGGCTTCCACTGGCTAGCAGTGCTTGCCATGCTACACACCCACTGTACTCAGCTGCACGTGTAGCCAAGTAATGGCTGCCTCCAGAGTGAGTGCATTGTGCTCTCTCCTGCTTATAATGCACCCATAGACAGACAGACAGACAGACATGATTTGGCCCTTAGATTTGAGATGTGATTGTCCCATTTGCTAGTCAGTTGCTATTTTCCCCTCTCTGCCAAGAAAATCTGAACTGCTGTAGAAAGGGATAAGCATCATGATTACTTTAGCAACTCATCTTCCTCTACCCCTCTGTTTCTTCAACACAATGCTTCATTTCTCATGAATCCCCACTTTCCAAATGCACTTTGCATACAAGTAACTAACAGATAGAAATAGCAATTCACTAATGTGCAGGTTTTTCTTTTTTCCAATTGCAGGCAAACCATGCAGCTAAAGGAAACTGGGCTGAAGACTGTGCATAACATATACACACTATGTATTTATCACTCGGTTCATTACTGGAGTTATTATCACTTTCCCGTCATTGTTACCTGAAAGATCTATTGTCACTGAGTACACCATTAATTCAAACCAGGCTTACAACTGCTGATTAGGGTTGTACATAGTGGGAGGAGATGGATGCATCTCTTGCTTTCAGACATTCACTGTGGTATCTCTAAGCAAGCATCCTTTTCTAGTTCCTGCTACTCTAAACTCTTCAACAGAGCAGATTATTGTGCATAAGGTGCATAAATGATGTACTTTAAAAGAAAGAAAAGAAGAGTTTGGGCCTTGAAAGCTATAAATATGGAAGAAAGTTTTCAAAGTACACAAGATACTTCATAGAAATTACTGATAGCTTCAAACAAGCAAGCAAAGAAGAGCCAAAGGAAGTAACTACATAATTTCATCTGTTAGGGAGATAATTGTTTTTTATTCCAAAAACTGTATCAAATTTTGGATGTATTTGCACTGTATGGTGATGAAGTGTCCTTTCCCCTTAGCGTTTGAAAGGGAGTATACTCAAAAGGCATGCCATCTAGATTATATGGATACATTATGAGTTTCACAAGCTTGAGAGTCTCCTACTTTGATCTCACAACAAGTTGATTGTTAAAGAGTTCCTGCAGAGCTGAAAAAATAGCACAGGAGGGTTTTTTAACTGATGCACACATAAGGAAAAATTTATGAGATTTCTATGAAATTGCTTTGGTTTAGAATTTTTCCTCAAGTGTTTCATTTCAACTATAAATAGAAAATAGAATCTCATGACAAAGATGTAGTTGACATAGTATGCAATTTATCATCTGGGAGCACATTTTAGAATACAAGTCTCAAAGTTGACATGCTGTGTGGACTGTGGAATATAACGATTTTCGGCAAATGGGAGGCAACAATCCACAAAGAAAACTCCCAGTTGATATTTCCTGAGGGTCTTTGCAATAAATATATGCTGTGGAGCTGAAATGGTCTTTCACTATAAACAGAACATGAGTTTTCTCTGTGACTCACCACCTACAAACCTTTAACCATGGAAGTAATGAACGGCTCATGGAAGTGCATGGCTAAATATATTGGACTTTTTCTTTATCTACCAAAATAACACACAATTACAAATTATCATTAACAGTTATCAAAGTCAATGAAGTTATTTTATATTTATATCAGTAAAAATGGAAGCAGAATTTGACCTTACGATTGCAACTCTTTTCTCTGCTTTTCACTCATGGAAGGGGGGAAGTGTCATTTGTTTCAAGGAGAAAGAACAGCAGCATTTACAAATTGTGATGCTCCCTAAGGGCACTCAGCGTTGTGAGGTACCTTGTCACTATCTGCTTTTAGCATGAAGCAGTCTTGTGTATGCCGGCTGCGGTTCAGCTCCCTGAAACCAACTGCCTCTGGCCCCACCATCACTGACTTACAGGTCTCTGCAGACCTCACCGTCTCTGTACAGGCTAGTGACATACACACATCAACCCCCAAACTCCTCTGCCAGCATCCCCCTCTGTAGTATCCAGCCCCGGTCACTGGACACTGGGAAGCTGCGCGAGACGAGGGATGTGCTGGCCGCCGCTTCCCGCAGCCCCCATTGGCCTGGAATGGCGAACCACGGCCAGTGGGAGCTGCGATCGGCCGAACCTGCGGATGCGGCAGGTAAACAAACCGGCCCGGCCCGCCAGGGGGCTTACCTTGGCGTGCTGTGTGCCAAAGGTTGCTGATCCCTGCTACAAAGTAACCAAGCCAATCCCAACACATGTAATGCAATGTATAATAAATGCAATGTAATGTGAAAATGTATATAAAGGAAGTGGTTTTCTGGGTAACTTTGGATGTGTGGTACGCCCTATGCCCACTCCCCATGCTTAGTCTGAGCAACTCAGCATAGCTTTGCTGTATGCCAAATGATGATACCTAAGTGACGAAAACTGGAGTTGAACTGAGTTCTTGGAAAGCTAGTTGTTGAGGTGAGCACCCAAATGCAGGTTCTGGGTGCCCAACAAACAACAACACTGAAGTTTGGCCTGATCTAAAGCCCATTAAAGCTAATGGGATTCTGCCCACTGACTTTAAGGAACTTTGGATCTGGCCCAAGATGAGAAAACATACAAACTACATGTGTGGACATTCCATATACTCAAAGGACTATACAGGACACACACAGGGCCAGATTCTGATCTCATTCACCATAGTTCAACTCTATTGACATCAGGTCTTCATTTACATTGGTGAGAGATCAGAATCATGCCCACAGTATTTAGCTTTCCATGAATCCATCCCTCCTTTTTGTGCACAACTCTAGGGCCTGATCCTGTGAGTTGCTGAAGTCAATGGGAATTGAGAGCTTTCAGAACCTCACAGGATCAGGTTCCCAACCACTTTCTGCCTCCTCTGCCCAACCACATTCTGCATAGTGTTTCAAAGGTAAAAAGCCAGAGCAGGCAGGCTGTTTCATTATAGCGGGGGAAATCTTCTGTCATTAATAAAAGCTTTTAAAAAATGGGTTGGCTGTTTACCAGACATATAGTTTACACTGAATTCCAGGGCTGGACCAACAGGCTAGATTAAATTTTTAGACCATTAGAACTAATCACTCAGTCTCACCACCAGAGGTTTGCAGAACTGTGGAGGCTGAACGCTCAGCATCCGAGAAGCAAAGATGCCCCTTTTATTGCTCTCTAGCAGGTTCATAAAGTAAATGGAGGATGAGGATGAGAAGAGGATACTTCCATGCCCTTCGTTATTGGTTGGAGAGTAGGTCAGTAATGTGAGTGCTTTGGTTTGAAAAAAAACAGGGGCTTGGAAAATGTTTCTAATGGTGATCGGGGGGAATAAAGAAAGGGATGGTTTGGAGGACTGGACAAGAGATGAACAGTCTTGAAGGTTGACGGGGGGAGAGAGAGATTGAACTGGGACTGGGATTTGGAACAAGTTACCATAAATGTTACTTTATGTATTAATTTGAGAGTAAACAGCATATTAAATCCTCCTGGAATATCTGCACAAAAGACAGCAGCACAAGTCAAATCTGCCCCACATGGACACTGTTTATGAAGCAACCTCCTTGGAAATGTTTCCAAGACTTAACATATGAACTTTCTGTAGGTTGTACATTTGAACACAAAATGCCTATTGTTTCCATCTGCCTTTGGCTTCTGTAGGTCCATGGGGGCTTAATACAGAGACAGACCCTGAGTTGAAAGAAGGCTTTAAGTGAGTGGCAAAACCACATTTTACTATACAAGGGAAAAAAACCAACAACTCCACAGATGGGTTCTACAGAAGAGAAACCTCCACAGAAGAAAATGCTTTAAAAAAAGTGCATCCATTTTTCATAGATTGGGCCCTAAGCACTTATTTATATTTCATCTCAGTATGACATGGTTTCGCTCATCTAATTCCATTTAGAACATTACAATTTTTGTTTCAAATGTCTCTGCACTGAAACGTATTCTCTAAAGTGCCCCTGAGCTGCTGGTATTGTGAATGTTATCTAAATGACTCATTCATATTTTTAAGGACAACTCAGCTAAGAAATATTTGGTTCTATTTTCAATTATTTTAATTAAAGTTTTCAGTTTTGGGTACCAACAAAAAAGACGCAGAATGACAGATAGCATGGAATGACATCACTTAATTGCTGCTGGTTTTTACCTTGCTGAATTAAGCCAAACTGTGCGTAGGTTATGTGGTTTCTCCTGATATGCAAGGGGTGAGCTTTGATTGCTTATTGTGCACCTGCAAAGGCTTCTTCATGTGAAATACAAATGTATCTCTATGAGATCAGGAAGTGAAAGGCAGCCAGCAAACACTGCTTCTTATTTGAAAACCTGTTTCTATTGTGCTCTCGGGCGTTTTGTAAATACCAGTATTTAAACCTCAGGAATTATCTATTTTATATGCTCACATTGTTTATATATACACACACACACACACTATATATATAGATGGTGAAATCCTGGTGTCATTGACGCCAACGGGAATTTTGCCCTTGACTTCAATAGAGCCAGGATTTCACCCTTAATATATACATTTACACACATATACAGACACATACATATATTCATGCATGCTTACACATATAATAGGTCAGACTCTGTCTCATTTACATGACTAAGAGACCCCCCAACTCAGGAAAGCATCCATATTAAGCATCTGTGTAGCTGCTTTGCTGAATGAGGATAGATTTGAACATGTGCTTAAGTGCTTTCCAGAAATGGGGCCTAAATTCAGAAAAACTCCATTGCCTTCAGTAGAGCTACTCTGGGTGTGCCCAGCTGCAACTGAGGTCAAAATTTGGCCCAATATCATTAGAGAAGTGGCACACACAATACAAATTGAAATTATTTAGTGATTGATTGGTCGGTGTAACTACAACAAAGATATATTCCAGGGTAATCATCACCCCCCTCCCCCAGACTTTGTTCTTATGTGGGATTGCGAAATGGTGGAGTGAATTGAGAGAGATGTACTGTACTTCAAAACCATTGATTCCTTCCCTCCCGGAGTCCTGTTTCTCCACCCACCGGCCAGGGGAGATCTAGCCTGCTCTCACCAGTGAGGTGAGACCTCTGGCACAGTAAAGGGAACCTGCCCACTTTCAGAACCAAACCACACACCTGACCATTCAGCTCACAGCAAGATACAGGAGAATGACTGGCTGACCATCACTGCTGATGTTCTGAGAAAGAGTTTATGATGCATCCCAGGGGAATCCAGAGCTGTGAGGCACCTTGCTACCACCTGCCCTTAGGGTAGGGAAGCCTCGTCTGTGTCTGCCACAGGACACTGCCCCAACTCCACCAGCTATGGGCAACATGAACACCTCCCTCTAGGCAGGGCCGGCGCTTCCACTAGGCAACCCTAGGCAGTCGCCTAGGGTGGCAGGATTTGGGGGGCGGCATTTTGCCGCCCTCAGCGGAAATTCGGCAGCGAGTCCCAGAGCAAGTGAAGGACCCGCCGCCAAAGTGCCCCGAAGACGTGGAGCGGAAGGACCCCCGCCGCCGAATGCTCAGAGGAGGAGTGCTGCCGCCTAGGGCAGCAAAAACCCTGGTGCCGCTCCTGCCTCTAGGCCTACATAGGCCCTGCTGTCTCTTAATAGGTTAGCAATTAGGACACTCCAACCCTGAGCCCTGTGAGTGTCTCCCCTGAGTATCCAGCCACTGGACACTCACAGTATTCACAGATTCACTGCTTCCAAAGCAGCAGCACACCCCAGCTTACCAGTTCCACCTCAGATCGCTGCTCTGCTTAACACCCAGCCTGAAAGGACCATTTCTGAGGTTTGTCACCTCCTGGTGATCAGCCTTAACTCCAAGACCTTAAGAACATATTTTTTAGTACAGATACATAACTCCTTACATATTATCTGAACATACATTTCACAACGATTATGATGACCAGTGGGCTACTTGCTCTTGGTAGAGACCTACGATGCCAACCTTTGGTGACCTGTTATGCAGTTATCTAGCTGAGAGGATCCCTGTAAAATCTTATGCACCCCCTGGGCCATCTTCAGGTTGGCTTCAACGTGTCCCTGAGTCACAGCTTGGTCAAGTAGAATAGCCATCTAAAGGAACTTCCATCAGGTATTGAGAAAAGTTGAGAGGGGCTAGGCCAAAGGATGGGGTGTGTATAGAAAGACTGATAAATTTTGGAGGGGGACAAGTATGGAATTAATGAATATTTGGGGCAGAGGGGAGAATGTGAAACTGAGGGACTTGGGGGGGGGGGTATAAAGGAGGGGAATATTTTACCCAGGGAATGTCAGATGCATTGCTGACTGAAGCGGAAAATGTTTGAAGGAACCCCTTGTTAAAATTATTGGCAATGTATCACCAAGCACTGTACATGCTTTCAGTGAACTACGCAGGGATTTTTCATTTCATACATCATTCAGAATGTGCTGTAACCCTTCCAAAAGTCACATTACATTGGTAATACACTCACACTGAGACAAGGAATTTCATCTCATGTGGAAGAGTGCTGTTTTGGAACAAGGGTGTATATAAATGAGTGTTACAGGTGGGCTTCCCATGCAGAGACTCTTTATAGACATTGCTACATCGGGCAGGTATTCTTGCAGGATAAGCTACCACACAGCCTGACCCTCATGGTATTTCATCCATATTTTTTTATTCTCTACCTTTGTGTATATCACCTCTTCTGGTCTCCTCCACCCTCCAGAATGTGCTAATGGTCAAAGAGGGAAAACTCAAACTGGAAAGTTACTGCTCAAATTTACCAGGATTGCTGTCTCCCACAACTTCTGCAGTTTCTGAAACTTCAGTCAGAGCTCAGTGTGTTGAGGTATATCGAACCCACACTGAGCCAGCACAGGTTAAAGAGCTGCTGTGGGCCAATTCAGCCCCATCCTGCTACACCTGCCCTTGCTGTCAGGTAATGAAGGGGGGGTTAAAAGGGAAAAAGGACAACTCACTCAGTAGTGGGCTGACCAGTGAAGAGACCAGCCCAGGACCTCTGCTGACTGCCAGAGCCCTCTGGAGGAAGGAAGATCTGGCACAGGACTATGGAGTTTCTTTTGGGGACACTTTTTTGTGCATTACTACAAAAAAGGACAAATGGGCTGTCTGTGCTGCTTGGGACAGGCCCGAGGGGTCTAAGGAGACTGTTACAGGGAACCTCCTAAGGGTGGGTAGGGAACTGCCTCAATAAACTCAGTGTGCTACTGCACCCTACTTGAGTCTGCCTTGTAGTTTGTCTTGGACCCTGGTCACACTCAGTCAACAAATCTTCGGCAAAAATCTGCAGTAATTGCCAGTTGCTTTACTTCAGAAAGACTAATGTTAAAGATCACAGGATTATATTACCAATCCATCCTACTGTCCACATGCTTCTCACTGCAATATCCCAGGATCTCTCATTACCAGAAACATTTCTTTGTTAATGTCTAATAAAGGTTCTGCTTATGGGAGTGATGTCATAGCTTTGGCTAATGAGTGGTGATGTAGTTCTCAGACACACAGCACAGCTCTCAATTGCCTTGCACTTGGTGTAGTCACTCACTGCAGTTTAAAGTAGATGTAAATAAAATGCTACCAAATCATCATTTTAGCTTTTTACACCCACTTGGTACTTTTCCCAGGTGTAAATGACTACAGAAGGGGCAAGGCAGTAGAGAATCTAGCCTGCTGAGTTCATGGGCTGTATGTCAAAAATAAGCCCTGGTCTCCATTACAAACTCATGCCGGTATAACTACATTGCTGAGGGGTGTGAAAAATCCACATCCATAAGTGATGTAATTTTACCGACCTAACCCCCAGTGTAGACAGCGCTACGTTGGCAAGAGGGCTTCTCCCATCAACATAGCAACCACCTCTCGAGGAGGAGGAGGAGTACCTACACTGGTGGGAGACACTCTCTTGTCAGTGTAGGTAGCATCTTCACTAAGCGCTACAGCTGCATCAGGCATGCTGCTGCTGCAGCGTTGTAGGTGCAGACAAGCCCTTAGCTAAAGACAGATTTTTTTTGAGGCAGACCTGATAGGCAAAATATCCCAAACAGCCTTTAAATAATCTCTCTGTATGTGGGTAACAACTTTTCTATACGTATTTGATTCATCTCCAGTTGGGATGGACGGTGGAAGAATAGACACTGTATTTGGCCACTGTTTTCCTTTAATCTTCTCTAGCTTCCGCACGTTTGACTTCGATTATGGTGTTCAATGTTGACATGGGCCAAACCCAGATCGAAATTATCAAGGAAGCTGTTTGGATGCCAAACATCTAAGCCATGATTTTCTGGGTATAAATGGTATGGGGAGGAAGGAAAGTAGGTGGGTTAGTTAGCCATTTGTTCTGTATAGGTGGATAACTATACAGCCACAGAAGGATTAGATTTTTAATGATTTAGCTGTTGGTAATTGTTAATTACATTATCTATCCAAGATAAGAAACTAATAATTAGATCAAAATTTACAGAAAGGGAAAGTTAATTAAAAATATATAACGTGAACCTAGTTGTATAATTGTATAATTGTGTGTGTGCTAATGGGTCTATCACAAATCCAGTATTCCTTTTCCCCCCCAAGATTAAATATTTTATATTAATTAGTATTGAAAAATATTGATCTTATTTATGAACTAGTTTAGTTTATTAATCTTGACTCTGAAGCCCTGACAATTTTTGCCCCTGATACTGCTACACAATCCTCCCCTGCTTTCCCCTCCCCCCAAAAAACCTTCCATGGGGAACTTTATAATAATAATGTTCTGTTCACAGATATGAACACTAATGTTTACAGATGAAGAAAGGACTTGAGTCCAACGCCTGAAAGCAGAATTTTTATCTAGAATGGCCACATCAGGAAGTATATGCTCCATGTCTCAACAAGGCCTCACAAGAAAACTTTAGTTTAAACATAGGACAATGGGTTCTCTCTCTTTTCTTATACATCCAGTCTGTGTTCTGTGAATGTATAATCATGTGTCTTGGTGCCACAAATCTGATCAGGTGCTACAGGAACTCAAGCATTTTAGGAATTGATTCTAACGGCCCAATTCTCTACTTTGCCGAGTTAATATTCAGGAAAGAGAAGGAAGGAAAGACATCAGTTATGGCTCCCTGATTCGCTGCCTAGTATGTAGAATCAGTGCAGGTGTAGTAGCTGGATGGTTTGCAAGAGATTGTCTGCCAGCTATGAGTAGCTAGGGTAGAGCATGCTCTAGCTATCTGCTTTTCCTCCCCAATCCAACCTGCTCCCTTGTATCCGGATTAGTGGGGAGGATGGTTGGGAGTGGGGCAGAGAATCCATGTTCATAGCTCACAACAGGATTGTTTCATGCAGATAACTCACATTTCCTACATTATGGTTTCTTCCATTAAATGCCAAAAACACTGCGCATTATCACACTGAAATGGGAGAGGATACGGTAGCATCTGGGCATATAACTGAAACAATTGCACTTAGGTGTTTTTGGTTTAAAAGCCTCTCTTTTTTTCTTTCTGAATATCCCTTTACAGAATAATGAAGGGAGGAAATTACTAAGACAAAATTTGATATTTACGGCAGATGCTTTGAGTGCGGCCACAGGATGAATGGCTGCTGGCCTGCTCTTAAAAAAAATTAATCAATTGCAAGTCCAATAGCCCCATCCATCTCCCCAAAAGCAGATGAAAACTAAGAAAATGCAACATTTATCACTGCCGTATCACACATGCATTGCTAAGTGTGAAGTGTGGGGATTCTCTTTCACCTCTCACTGAAGGCTAGTACGTGACTTGGACCACACAAGTAAGCAGGGGTTTCAGAAGTGAGAACGAGTGCCCCCTCTCCGCATATGCTCCAAACATACTACTTGGACCTCATGAGTGATAGTCACACGAGTGGTAGGTAAGGCCAACACAAGGCCCTCTAGCATATCTTGAGACCTCACAGAGGTAATCTGGTGGACCAGCCACACAGTACTGCCTGTATAACCCACTGGTCAACATCTCTCTCTATCCTACTGTGCCCAGCCACAGAAGAAGAGTCTGTTATAGCTCTTTAGCTCTAGCTCTAGAGTTTCATGCTTTCAGTTAAGTCCCTGGTTCAATCCCCTGTATGGTGGGCATCGCATTTGTACACCCCCATGTACTGCAGAAAGGGTCTCCTTGTGGATTACAATGGGTGTGGGTTAGAACTGGGTCTGGGCAGGTTTGCAGACCCACCTTGCAAAAGATCCAATTGCTGTAGTACCCTACACAACAGACCCTGCACGGATGAGCTCTCACAGCCTATAGAAATCATTGGTGTATATGTAGTATATTGAGTGGCAATACTGTATTCCTGAAGAGACACCGACTGTTTGTCTTTGGGGGAAGGAATGTAAATAGTTTCTTTCTTGCTTGCTTCTTGTCACTTTTCTCTCTTTCCTACTCATTTTACCCACATTACAGCTGTAAGTAAATAAATGACAGGCGGTGGCCTATCATTAGGTGACAGATCATCCTGCATCAGCTCTGAAAAATGGAGAAGTTGTCATCTGTCTGGTTCTCCTCGCTTTCCCTGTCAGCTTCACTGCATTCGGGTTGCATGTCACAGTCATCTGAGCAAGATGAATATAACAGTGTAAACATCAGCTTAGGAGCCAAGTCAATCAAACATGTGACTGTAACCACACAGAAGTAGTTGTGCTGAAAAGCAGACAGAGATTTTCCAATGCCCTTCACGTGCTTCTACTGATAGTAATTAATTAATTATAAATAACTGTTTAAGTTAGGTGGAAAAAAAACAGAGGGGGGAAGAGGCATTATCACTGTTTGTTTTAAACTGAGACCAGGGGGAGGGGGGAGTCTAAGCAGGTTTTGATTCTCCCCCCGTGTCCAACCTATGTCTCATCATGGTGGAGGGATGTAACATCTGAAGTAGAGGATTGCTCGTTGGAGCTGTGCTATCAGTGATGAAGGCTGGTCCGAAATATCGCCTTGGGTATTATGCAAGGTGGACAGGTCCAACAAGAACCCTGAAAATGATGGCTAACACGGGCGATGAAGACACAGGACAGCAGCTACGCCTAGCTACCTGAGGGGAAGGAAGTCACTGAGAATGACTCAACGGCTCGGGTCGCATAGTGTGAAGCCAGTACTTGTAGACCAGGAAAAGTTTTGCGTTACTGTGCCTCCATCTCATCCAAGTGAGACGAGGTATTCTTTGGGAGAATCGTTTGCGCTTGCTTTTGATCAACATGAACAACTTCACACTCAGCACCAGGGTTAAAGCTCCTGCTGTACCCTCAGCTGCAGATGCCCTGCCAGTGCTGTCTTCCCCTGGTGCACTTGTGATAGGCTCATGCCAAAGCTCCCCTGGGGACGTGCGCCTCTGATGTCGGCAGGCGCATCTGCGGTATAGCATGACAATGTGTTCCATCACAGCTGGGATAGCCACCAATTACCTCAAAATTGCAACCTGGAATGTTGCAACTCTTTACAGGCATGATCATTGGGTTGCAGTCTCATGCAAAATAGACCATCTTGGCATTAGGCATCTCAGGCCTAATGTAAGCAAGGCTGATAGATCATGGATGCCACAAGGTGGGAGATTCATTACTTCTGTATTCTGGGGGTCCTAACCCACTTACATGGGGTAGCATTACTACTGTGAGGCGAGGCCAGGTCTTCCTTGATAACTCAGATGCCCGTGTCTTCTAGACTACTTATTGTACATCTTAAACATAAGCATGGTCACCTCGCTGTCCTAGTAGCCTATGCGCCGACAGAGGAATCTGCTGATTTAGTTAAAGATCATTTCTATGACCAATTGGAATCTCTAGTGTGCACCACCCCTCCACATGATAATCTCATGACCCTGGGCGACCTAAATGCAGTTACTGACACCCTGCAATTTGGGCTTGAACAGGTCATCGTCCATTAGAGTTTGGATATACCCACTAATAACTCCTGCTGCTTGCTCACATTCTGCACCTCACAGAATCTTTCCATTCTCGGGTATTGGTTCAAGTAGCGACGCATACACCGGATGGCCTGGATCTCTCACGACAGCATCACTCAGAAGGAGTTGGACCAAATCATCACACGTGACAGGGGTCTCTGCAGAGTATATTGCTGTGCGGAATGTGCAGCGAACACAGATCACCACCTAGTGGTTGCCTGCATAGTGTTGACACTTTGATGAGCAAGTGAACTCTCTAGGATGACAAAGTTTGACATCGATGCACTTCTCTGCGTGCCGAGTTTAGCCAACAAATTTTGTATAGATGTCAGCAATAGATTCTCGGTCCTAGCCAACATGCCAGGCAACACTGAAGTTACCTGGTCTCTCTGGTTCGTCTTCATCCTCCGCCAATCTGCCGAGCAGACTATCGGCTATAAGCACGTCAACCATGGCACTCAGAGGAGGCCTTCCAGACAATTAAATTGAAGGTCACAGCCCGCCAGCACAGCAATAAGCGCATCCGTAATCAGCTGAAATGAAAGTTCAATGCCCTAGCACTTCACGAGCACAAGGCACATTGTAACCAAGTGGTGGATGATGTTGAACTTGGCTTACCCAGGGGAGAATTAAAGCTGGCATTCTGCACAATCTGCAAACTCAGCGGTCAAGAGGTAGTTGCTATGAATGGCATTTTGAACAACAGCCAAGGTGTCCATGTAAATCAGACGATGACATCCTCTCATGCTGGGTGGAACATCATCACAATGCCCTGAACCACCCTCTAGATGACACTTGCTCAGAGCTGGATGATTTGGCAGCCACTTTGGTTTCAGACCCAGACACTTGTACCAACATTGGATGAGGTGAAGCACGCCATCTGCAAACTGAAAAACAGATGTGCAGCTGGTGCTGATGGCATCCCCCCAGAGCTGCTAAAATGTGCTATGGACCCCGTGGCAGAGTCACTTCTGGCTATCTTTTGCTTGTTGTGCAGAATCATCTGGAAGAACAAACCGCCGGGAAGGACGATATTATGATTTCACTTTCTAAGGGCAAGGGACCACGCAGTGAATGTAAGAGCTACAGGCTGATCACCTTGTTGTCCATGCCAGGGAAGGTGCTTGCACATGTTCTGTTGGGGCATTTGGAACCCCTGCTACATCAGAAGCATCGCCCCCAACACTCAGGCTTCACCAGGAACAGGGCCACATTAGATGCCATTTTGGCCCTCTGCTTGTTGTCAGAGATACACCGTGAGTTCATGAAGCTTCTGTATGTGGCGTATGTCAATTTTAAGGCTGCATTTGGATTCAGTTGACTGAGTCGTGCTATGGAAGGCCTTAAAGGACATAGGTGTCCCAACCACTCTGCTAGACTTGATTAGCGAGCTGCATAATGGAACCACTGCTCATGTATATCTGGGAAATCGGATGTTGGCACCTTTTAAATCAGTATCTGGTGTAAGGCAGGTTTGTGTCTTGGCCCCTGCACTTTTTTGTCAGGCAATGGATTTCGTAATGCAGCATTCCACCAGACCCATAGGCATTGAGATCAGTGATCTCTTGCTTTCTGACCTTGACAATGCTGATGATGATTTTCTTCTAGTACAGACAGGGCCGGCTCTATGCACCAGCAAAGCAAGCAGGTGCTTGGGGCGGCACATTTGCAGGGGCAGCATTCGGGCCATCTTTTGTGTGTGTGTTTGGGGGCCGGCCCTGCGGGCGCTCACGCAGGTAGATGCTGTCCTGGCCCCCAAGCTGACGCAGAAGTCCAGGTGGAAGAGCCGCAGAGGGTGGCCAAAGCTGGCCCCGGGACTGGGGTCCAGCAGCAGCAGCGCGTCGTGCGGGGGGAGCACCCTGGGGCCGCTGTGGTTCGTGCTGCCGGCCACGGCCGAGCCATCCGGCGGGCTCCGACACATGGAGCGCGGGACACTTGGGCTGGGGGCTGCCCCACGGGGCACACGGAGCCGCCTGCAAGTCGCAGCCGGGGCTGGGCGAAGCGGCCCGAGTCGCCCAGGGGCTGCGGCAAGGTGGCCAGGAGCAGCAGCGGGGCCATAGAGGGGACCGGTGCCCGGGGCGCTGCCGTGCGGGGCCCACGTCCTGCTCTCTGGGGCTCCGTTCCCCGCCGGCCGCTCCCTCTGAGGCTGCCCTGCCCCGGCTCCTCAGCCCCCTGCCGGGGCGGTCCCTCCGGCTCTGCCCTCCCAATTCCCGGCCGGTCCTGGAGGCAGGAGTCCCAGCTGGAGGGACCCTGGGCTGAGGCGCAGCCCGGGAACCCCGCTGCTTACCCTGACCCTGCCAGCGCCAGATCGGCTGGAGGTGAGGGGGGAGCGGGCGTAGTCAGGGCCCCCCTGGGCGCCAGGAAGGAGTCAGGTGGATGCAGCCTCTGCCCCTGCTAGTGGCATGAGCAGGATGCTGATGACCCGCCCTGGGAGCGAGTTACCAGTGACCCAGGGCTGGGGCAGCAGGAGGGTGCAGGTGGGGGTGGGTGAGAGCCCAGGGCTGGGGCGACAGGGAGGTGCGGGTGGGGAGGAGGGCACTGGTGGGGGGAAAAGGGGGGAACCCAGAGTTGGGGTGGCAGGGGGTGCGGTTGTGGGGGGGAAGAGCCCAGGACTGGGGCAGCAGGGGAGTTGGGTGGGGGGGGGCCCAGGGCGGGGGGGGGCAGCCAAAAATTTTGTTGCTTGGGGCGGCAAAAAAACCTAGAGCCGGCCCTGAGTACAGAGCCCCAACAGGTTTCTCAAGGCACTCCAGCCAATGGAGGAGTTAGCTAAGGCTGGCCTCCACGTTTTGTGGTCAAAAACAAAGCTGCAAAATCTAGGATCAGGTCCACCTGTGACTCCAATCTCTTTGAATAATGAAACTATCAAAGCAGTCTCCAGCTTTTGCTATTTGGGTTCTATACTCACCAGTTCCTCCGACTCTCACATGGAGGCTCCGCACAGGATTGGCATCACAACGTTCGTCATGGGTTACTTACAACAAATATGGAATCAACATCGTTTCAGCATGACAACTACGTTCAGGATCTATTCAAGCTGTATCCTCTCCATACTGCTATATGGTTGTGAAACATGGACACTACACCACTCAGATTGGGCAAAGCTGGGGCTTTTCCAAACAAAATGCCAACGTTGTATATTGGGCATAAAGTGGAACTATTTCATTTGTAATGCAGATGTTTATGGTTGCTCCATTCTACAGACTACCGGGCCATTGTCGCTTTTCGGACGTGTTGCGAGAATGCCACAAGAATTCCGGCGAACGCTGTTCTCCGGGTGGCTTTTAACATCCAGGATAAAATTCCACCAGCTGAGGGGTGAAGACAGCCCAGAGGCAGACCCCCTATTACATGGGTGCATCAAGTCTGTTCCAACATTGGACTCTCAGCCCGTCAAGCCCTTGTAGCTGCACAGGGACGGACCAAATGGCGAACTATCACTACGGCCGACGTTCGACTAAGCGTTGAAGAAAAGAAGAAAAGAAAAGAAGGTATTGATTCTGGGACCAGCCACTACATTGACTGATATTACTAGAGACTCCAGCTGGCCACCCTTACTCACACTGGGCTCAGTTGTAAGTCCCCCTGCATGCCTGTGCTGGGGAGTAGAACCAACTGTCTAGGGAGTAAAGGCTCCCTCATTCCCCTGCACTGCCCCCACCCCAACATTGCCAGACCTTGCACAGACACAGAGCAGCTCCTCCTGGTCCTGCATAAGTGGGTGAGAAAGATTGGAGACTTGGCACTGCCCTCCCCCCTGCCAACATATCCTCTAGCACATGCTGAGTCAGCGAGTTAGGGAGGTGAAGTTAAGTTTGCCTGGAAAAGGGCAGGGACAACTTCATTTTTCTGTGGAAGCAGAGAAAGCAGGGCCTGACATGTGACCTTGAGAGTCATAATTCAATTCCTCTCCTCTCCTGGGGTAACAGCTTTGTGCTGCTCCTTACTCAGACTTGATTATAAGGTTTCAATTTAGTCCACTGAATAGCACCTTACTCCACAAAGAGTGCTCTTGAAATGAATGGTACTTCTTGCTGGAACAGTACTACTCAACAGGAGCAAGGGTGGCAGAAACAGACCTGAGATAAACAAGAAAAAGATCAAAATCCCCATGTATGATCTTTAACCTGTTGTGTTCTGCGCTGAAATTGGTTCAACACGGTTGGACAGAAGAAAAAGATCTGGAAAAGCAACAGAAGTGCCCCGGGCAATGTGAATGATAAAATGTAGCATTCACCCAACTGAAGTGGCTTTTATGGGAATATTTTTGAGCCCTGTACCAAAATGAATAACGTACTGTACATTAAAATAAATAATGCCATAAAACTGTCAGGAAAAATGCCAGAACTGTAATGACTTTGTAGCAGTCATAGAAAAGTCTTTGAAGGATAACGAAACTTCATCCCAAACAAAAGCAGACTATTTAGCTTGCTCCAGGTGGTATGTTTAACCACTGGGGCCATGTGAAGAGTCTATGGGAACTGCCACAATTGTAGGATAATTGTCTGGGATGACAGGTCTTTTGATTCATGGTAATGCTGGAGTTGCATTTGTATCAGTCATGTAAAGCACCAACTCTCTCTACCTTCTCAAGGAAGATCCAGGTTATGTGGTCTATTTGGGAAGGTTATATGGCATATTTTGAAGGATAAAGCTTCCATTTAAATTAAAGTGATTTCCCAATGGTTATCTCAACATCTAGTACCTTGCCTTTAGGACTTCTCAGATGGCTTCTGTTGCCCTGACCTGTGTTACCAACTCTTGACCCAATTCTGCCACTCTTACCCTCGGAAGTTCCATAGTCTGCAAGTATTCCCATAGTTTTCAGTGCAGTAGTCAGTGCAGATTTCCTAAATAATCCAGAAATTGTCTGTTGAAATCGCTAAGATTCTGTCATCCTCCCTGGTGATAAGACTGGGGCTACAAAGAAAGGGTATCTTCATGAGCATCTGCAGATATGAAATTAAGTGTAGAAGACAGTCCCTTGAATATATTCCAAAATGTACCTGCTACTCCTCTGTGATTAGTGCCCCATTCTTTTCTCTAACAGGTATATTTATTTATTCAAATAGTCACCTGTGGTGCTGTATAGCCCAAAGAGCATTATGTTGGTGCACGAAAACCAGAAAGTGAAATAAACTAGGAACTAAAGTGAAACTGGTTTGTTCAGTTTTATTGCTCAAGAAGACTAGGGAAAACATCATCAATGGTCAAAAGTATATTGGATTTTATTTATTTATTTAACATGCAGAATAAAAAACTGAAGCTAGACCAGGATTAGGAGACACTCATTTCTGATATCAAGAACTCAGTCTAATGTCAATTTATCCCAAAGAGATATGCATGAGTCCATAAAAAAATGACAATGTTCATCCCCACAGATTAAAAACAGTATGAGTGAAATCCTGGACTCATTAAAGCCAATGGGAAAACACCTACTGAGTTCACTGGGGGCCAGGATTTCATTCCATGCATAGAAAAAGAAATATTTAGGGCTACTGAAACTTCAAAACAAGCTTTCTTTGAAGAACTAATGCTGCAGGTTCTAACAAGCCAGACTTGTACTTGTATCAAGGTGTGACCATTTAAAACACAAAATAGGAAAATTTTAAAATTAGAACATAAACATAAGAACGTCCATACCAGATCAGACCAATGGTCTCTAGCCCAGTATCCTGTCTTCCGACAGTGGCCAATGCCAGAGGCTTCAGAAGGAATTAATAGAACAGGGCAATTATCAAGTGATCATTCCCCTGTCATCCAGTCCCAGCATCTGACAGTCAGAGGCTTAGGGACACCCAGAGCATGGGATTGCATCCCTGACCATCTTGGCTAATGGCCACTGATGGACCTATCCTCCATAAAAATAAAAAATGTAAATCTGACACTAAAATACAGAGCTTCTTCTGCCAGAGTATGAGTAATGTACTGGCCCATTCAGAGACCTTTTTGTACAATCAGAGATAAAGGACTTTATTCCAACACAAGCAGACACACTCTTGCTTTGTTAAAAGTTCTCAATTGTCATCTACAGTAAAGGCAATAGAACCAACTAAAAAACAACTCTCCAAGGAATGATGGATTGAAAAAGGCAAATTTATTGCAAATCCCCTAATGATAAGGCATTGTCTAAACACAGAGTGAAACAAAAATGGGAACATAAAACCTTCTTCCCATTTGGGGAAAAAAAAAGAGAGGTAAATACATAAAATGTGGTAAAACTATATTGCCAAATGTTACCATTTCCCACCGGAGCTATTCTAAAAACACACAGAATTCACAGACAGAAACTAAGCCTGATACTGCTTTTTGAAGACAGCAATACCGTTTGTGACCAATTATACAGTATGTGGATAAGCTGACAATACTACCACAGATTTAATTAGTTCAATGGAATTTACTTCACTATGTTCATCACTTGTTATCCAAACTGTCAGAAAAATTGTACCACTTTCTATACAAGTCTTAGCAAAAACAAAACCCACACCTTTTGAAACTATGTTAAACTAAGAATAGATGACAGAATGGTTAAACTCACAAGAACTGAGTTTCTTTTCTTGTCTTTGAGCCTCAATTTTCAAGATTTCTCATGAAAGGCACTCCTTTCCATATACTCAATTTTTCTATTGCTGATTTTTGTTAGAAAGTTTCCTCAAGTCTCAGATGTGTGTGCAATTGCCCAGAACATAGTAGAGGTCAATTTAATCAAAAATGTTATGATTTACCTGAATGGTCAAACAGAACCTAAAGGGGCAACTTTGTGCCATATTACAGAATGTAATGCTGGACCAATGGAACTGGTACCCAACCACCTGAAAAGGTTCAGGGTGGAGGTGGGGGGTGGGGAGTTCTTTTCTCTGCTATCATTTATATACAGCGTTGATTTAAAAGAACTTAGGTGTGGATATCATCTTAAGGACCAGATTCTCAGCTGGTATAAATTGACACTGGTTTATGCAAGCTGAGAATTTGGCCTTATTTTTTTGGTGTATTGAAAACTGTAAAAATTACAAGCTGTCACTTTAAATCCTGATCCTGCTTTCAGGCAAGGAGCTCTTTAGGAAACTGGGTGATCTGAGTCTTGCCATCACAGACTCATTTTGCAAGCAGCAAGCTAGCATAAGGCGGAGTGCCTCCCTGTTTTAGGAAGCAGCCTGTTTTGTTTCTCTCTGTTTTGGATTTTTTGTGTATTCTGAATTCTAAGACAATGTAGTGTTATTTTTAGGGCCCTACCAAATTCACGGTCCATTTTGGTCAATTTCATGGTCATAGGATTTTAAAAATCATAAATTTCATTATTTCAGCTATTTAAATCTGAAATTTCAGTGTTGTACTTGTAGGGATCCTGACCCAAAAAAGGAGCTGGGGGGGAGGGTTGCAAGGTTATTGTAGGGGGGGTTGCAGTACTGCTACCCTTACTTCTGTGCTGCTGCTGGTGGCGGCACTGCCTTCAGAGCTGGGCAACTGGCCAGGAGCCCAGCTCTGAAGGCAGAGCCACCACCAACAGCAGCACAGAAGTAAGGATGGCATGGTATGGTATTACCACCCTTACTTCTGCACTGTTGCTTGCAGAGCTGGGCCCTCAGTCAGCAGCCGCCGCTCTCTGGCCACCCAGCTCTGAAGGCAGCACAGAAGTAAGGGTGGCAATACTGTGACCCTCCACCCCCTAAAATCACCTTGCAACCCCCCTGCAACTCCCTTTTGGGTCAGGACCCCCAATTTGAGAAATGTTGGTCTCCCCCATGAAATCTGTACAGTATAAGGAAAAAGCACACAAAAGACCAGATTTCATGGAGGGAGACCAGATTCTAGGGTCCGTGATGCATTTTTCATGGCCGTTAATTTGGTAGGGCCCTAGTCACGTTGTAACCTTAAAGCAAGGGTATGTTATTTTTCTTACATAATTTCTCTGTTTGTATGCTGTGAAACATAACAGTTTGGGAGGACCTGATTCTACTATCATTTACACCCCTGTGTAATTCAGGACAATTCTATTGACTTCAGTGGAGTCAGACCAGTGTTTGTAAGTAAAGGAGAATCAGCCTAAAGCAACTACTGCTTGGGTAATATATGCAGAGCAGGTCAAACACCACTCAAAATTAAGAGGTTATAGGAAAGAGCCCCGATGATTCAGATACTGTACCAAAATTCCACAATGGAATTAGAGGACACCTTGCTGCTGGAGGTGCTATTTTTAGAATCATTTAAAAAACTGATCCCCTGACCACTTTCATCTTTTAAATATCCCATTGTTCTTTTCTGAAGGAAACAGGCTTTAACCACAGCATTCTAGCCATATTCTAACTCAAGCCATTACAGTCCACCTCTGTAAATTCTTCCGAGGACTTTAAATTTGAGAAGATTTTCTATCAAACCATAAAGTACCAAGTTAAGATAGCTATTGTGCATTACCTCAGAAGAAGCTGAATGTGAATGTGAACTGGGTGAAGTGATACATGCACACTTTATATAGAGGACCCAATCCTGCAACCTCTTACTTACATGAGTAGTTCTTACTACTATTGGTGGGAAATTTTCAAAGGCAAGAAGGGTAGTTAGGCACCCAATGCTCACCGAAGATCACTGGGGGCCTGTCCATCAGTGGAGGCAGAAGCTTGCTTTAAATGGAGGGGTGGAGCAGAGGTGCTTTGCATGGGGAGTGAGAGGACAGACTGAGACTCAACAAGGGGCCTCCTACCTGCAACCTATCCTGATACCTGGCACCACACTGGTTGCTCCAGCCTCTCCAGATCCCACACTCTAGGTCCCCACCCTCCACGCATGTGCACAGTTTACAGGGAGCAACACATGGGAGCAGAAACATAGATCTGCCCTGGTACTATGTCCACTGTGGGGGCGCTAGTCCTCACTGCCCCACCACCAAATTCTGCCAGCCCTGCTTTCTATTGTAGTTATAGGGCCCTATTACCCTAAGAGCTGAACACCTCACAATTGTTAATGTATTTATTCTCACAGCACCCCTGTGAGGTAAGGAGATGTCATTATTCCATTTTACAGATGAGGAACAGAGATTAAGTGACTCACCCAAGGTCACCCAGAAAATCTATGGCAAAGCAGGTATTGCACACAGGTCTTCCAAGTACCAGGATAGCACTCTAACTATGGAACCATCCTTCCTTTCACCTAATTGTCTGCTGTGCCTTGGAAAAAATCATAAGAACATAAGAATGGCCTTACTGGGTCAGACCAAAGGTCCATCCAGCCCAGTATCCTGTCTACCGACAGTGGCCAATGCCAGGTGCCCGAGAGAGAATGAACCTAACAGGTAATGATCAAGTGATCTCTCTCCTGCCATCCATCTCCACCCTCTGACAAGACAAAGAGAGGCTAGGGACACCATTCCTTACCTATCCTGGCTAATAGCCATTAATGGACTTAACCTCCATGAATTTATACATCCCTCTATATAGGCACTATTCAGAAACGTATTCCTATCCACGAAAGCCCTGAAGCAAGTGCTTAACTTCAAAGTGTGTGCTTAAATCAAGCACCTGCAACAAACATGCTTAGAGCGTTCCTGAATTGGTGTCTTGAATAGGTAGATGAGATCTTCGGCCTGTCTCCCTTTAGGTCTCTCTATGTAGCTTTCCTGGTTTGAGATAGCAGATGAATCGAGTAATGTTTTACAATCATTATTTGTAGTGAGTATTTTGCCTATGGCTCGGCTCTTCCTGTTACAATCTATGATGGTTTTAGGAAAATTCTGGAAAATGTAGCTATTTTTCTTCTAAAAACTAGTTTCCCTTAAAACAGTTTTTTTCACATTGTTCGCCCCATGCCATGTCCCATTGAGCTGTATTAGTTACACCCACAACAATTGGATGTGAATAATGCAGTGTAATGTAGCAACTGGAAGATATGGAAAATAAACATTTCAGAAAACTGTATTTGAGAAATAAAAAATATTTTCAGGTAAACCTAAAAAAAATGAAAAACTCCCCCCTAATACCCCATTTGGATCTGTTGCTTCCTAAGTAACAAGTGAATTGGGTGCAACTCCCCTTCCACCTTTCCTGCACACATGTACAGCCTGCAGGAGTGAAAAGCTGTCTGGCATTCTCAGGCAGATGTGCATGTTTAGGCACATGCACAACTTCTCTTTCTACATGCCAGGGAAACTGACATTTAATTTATTTATTTATTTAATATGCAGAATAAAAGACTGAAGCTAGACCAGGAGCAGGAGACACTCATTTCTGATATCAAGAACTCAGTCTTTTAGTTTTCAGCGTAAAACCAAAAAAAGGTGCCATGTTCTGTTAATTAATATTTTCAACAATTATTTTGAAAATGATGGAGTAAAACAGAGCATGGAATATTTGATGCAGAATGTAAAATTGGTCTATTTCAAACCATGCAACATGGAAGCAACTTTGAAATTTTTCACAAAATCCTTTTCCCCTTTTGCAACCAGCTCTATTAAATACCTTTCATTAATTCATTGGGTCTGCTTGCTATTTTTGTTGGAAGGTTCTGTATGAATAATGGATATGGAACTTGACTCCAAACCTCACCAGCTTCAATAGGCGTTGAAAGCACTCGGTGCCTAGCATGATTGGGCCTTTAAAATGCAATGTTCCTCAGGGAACATTGTCTATGACAAAATTCCATCAAGCTAGTCTGTAAGATCCTTCTAGCTTGTTCAGTATACATTTGCAGTACAGCTATTTCTCTCAAGATTTAATACACAGCTTTAAAAAATGGATATAAAAGTGTTTGCCTCAAAGCCTGTAATCTGTTATTTGGTGAATTGCACGTGGCTTTATAGAGTCGTCTACAGACCAACGGATTATCATCCTGCGATAAGTCACTGCTCTGCCCTGAGTAATATAGTTCGGTGGCAAACAAAAAAGCTATTCTTTTGACAAAGGAAGAAGCTAGTTATTGACTATACAATATAAAAAGATTTTTAAAAGTCTGGAAGTAAGGATTTGAGCCAAGTTTCAGATCCACTATTCACACAGACCCTTCCAACAACAACAATAAAAAAATATAAATTGCACTGATAAAATGAATTTTCTTGTAGAAGTATCACAGCTGCAGATGGTAAAGATTTGAAAATAGCTGCAAAAATGAAAATAATTACAAAGGGATAAATATATTAATGCTGGACTGCATTGGATGTGTGGGAAAATATGCTCTGATGCATTCCTGGGGTCCTGAATTCATCACTCAACTATATGAAGCAACCACTATTACAAACAAAACCATCGTCTCACTTGTTGGTTGGTGGGATTATTTTTTGTTTTGTTTTTGTGTGTGATGTGTGTAGGCTGAGATGTTGAAAACGATTTCTAAATTCCGGATTTCTGAATCACTCCTCAAAGTTGCCTTTGTCAAAATTATCTCCCAGCTGCAGACTTTAATCAAAGGTCATTAGATCACTGATTTCTGTCAAACATCCAGTGTTACTTCTTCCAAGAAAATACCTACTGTTTTGGAACTTTAACGTTCAAGGAAATGCAACATAATCCCAGTTTTTCCAAAATAAATGTCATTGCCAGGATGCTAAAGAGGAAGGGAAAAAATCTTGGATGACTCTACAGAGGGGTTGAGCACAAAGGCAGACCTTGAATTTCAGGGAGTTCAAGGGCTGCTTCAGGCCAGGATGACTGCCAGTACTATCTTACCCAGAAGAGAAAGGGAGAGGCTGAGAGGGGGCAGGATCATGGTTTTGAGGGCTGTGGCTTTAAGCCACCATTGAGTCCTGAATGAGGGTGGAGAGAGGTTTCCCAGAATGGCATCATAGTAATGGCCATTACTAATTAGCAAGTGCTGTTTGATACTTTAATCCTCAAGGGATTGTAGAGTAGCCATAGCATTCTCTTAGACATAGAATAGAGACATCATGGAACTGCAGTCAATATGGAGTGACAAAGGTGCTTTTAATGGCTCCCACTGTATAAAGATTTGCTTAATCTCATGTCAAAATCATGCAAAAATCACCATGTCTGTCATGGTTTCGACTCAGAACCTTAAATGGTTTCCTCAGAATTTGGTCCAAGTTGGATAAACATTTTGTGAACCTCAACAAACTTGGCCTGTGTGCTGGCTTTGTAATGAAACACGACAAAATGTTGTAAACAATTCTCACAGTTCTAACCACAGGCTGTCAGGCCTACTGCTACGAGGATATATATATAAAAAAAAAAAAGAGCAGAAATCTAACTACAATAGCCATAATTCGACTAGGAGCACAACAGAGCTCCGGAAGGCTCATGTTCTTAAAAAGAGGAAAACATGCCAATGAGGTGATGTGATGTTAATATTGGAAGGATTAGCATGGATATAATCATATGTTAAACTTCTGAGCATGCCCATTGAAAACTGTGTTTCTGGAAGCCTGAGCAGGTTAATATTTTGCTGAGTGCTATGCATTTACTAAGACTGCTGTGCCCTTGTTCCAGCCAACCTGTCTCCTGAATACCTACTAAACATGATATCTGAGGACTTTATATCACCACCAAGCAAAGGTGATAGGCAAAGAGTTTCCTTCGTCCAAAGCCAAGATCAAAACATACTGGTACTGGAAGAAAAAGGGCTTCTGCATTAAAAATATCAAAGGTTCTTGTTACTACCCATTAGTATAACTAGCTGCAGGGCCAGTCCTTTGGAGATGTGGCCAGAGACTGAAGTAAGGGAGAAGTGGTAGGGATCACAGTTTCCCCACACACATACACTCCACCCCCCGCCGCCCTCTCTGGCTTGAGTAAACCCAATTCCCCATGGCTCTCGTTTCCCCGCCGCACCACCACCTTTTTTTTTGTGTGTGTGTGTAAGATGTGGTAAGGGCTTCACCCTCCTGCTTCACTCTACTTTCAACCCCTGGTTGTGGCTTTCTTGAACCTAGCTATCTTCAAGTGCTTATTCTAAGCAGATACTCAGCAACTACTGAAGATAGTATTTATAACAACAATTCTACTCAAAGGGGGGAAATGTCAAGGGTTTCATGCTCAGAAATTAATTTTAAAAAGCCACCCCAAGCATACAACCTCTTCTTGACCATAAAGCTACCCTGACAAAGTCTGAATGAACTGAGACTGACCTACTGTAATATCAATGGGTGGTTCCAAATATTGCTTGCTACCATGCAACATAATCAGTAGCATCCCTGTAGCAAAGTGGCATTGATCGATCTCCATGCTGACACGCATACATTATCACATGGAGCCTTCATACTTTGTTGGGTTAAATTCATTTTTTCCATAAAATATTCTGTGTCTCTTGCATGCATAAGATAAGAGAAGGACATTTTAACTTTAAAGTATAAGTTTCAAAATAAACATATTTCTGGACAAGACTGGGACTCAAGCAGGACCCAAAGGTGAACAAATTGTTCCATGAAAGTCAAACAATGTCATCCGCTTCAAATATAAAGTGTGAAGAATTGCTGGTATATACAACTCTAATTGGAGCAGTCAACTGTAAGTGCCTTAGCATAGTTTTCCTTAACCATAAAGCATCCCAGCTATGCCAATGTCACTCCTTCAGAAGATGAGCAAATTGGTAACAAATTCCTGTCCTGATGAGATCATTAATTGAGGTAAAGAAAAAGAATGCTGGCACCCAATGAAAATCCCATTTACGCTCTGTCTGTCTAACTCTTATTTTTAAATTGGCACTGGACTTCTTAGATCTGCAATCCACAGAAATTTACTTGATAGGCAAAGCGAAGATTTCCGTCAAGGCTGAATATAAAATAAAATCTTTTAAAATAATGGAACAGAACAAAACCCAATCTTCAGCATAGGGTTGTTTGTTTTTTAAAACTAGTTGAAAAATGTATGAAGAACTTTCTTGAAACTAACATTTTAAGCATCAAAGTAACTGAGAGCAGAATTTGGTCTGAATTCTTCAGGAGGATGCATTTCATCTCTACAGGTGGACAGCTAAATACAGAAGACTCCTAGGAGGAAAGCTTTGAGGGGCAATAGCTTATGTAACACCTCTGTAACCCTTCTGCCAGGTGCCAATAGCAATAGCCTGATTCTATGGGTGACATCCAGTCCTCCTTCATGTTAACGGCAGATTTTCATCCAATATGTCTAGGGATCCCTTTTTAAATAATAAATCTCCTTGCTCAAGTCCCACCTAAAAACGTATCCACTCTCAGACTTGAGTAAATTAAAATCTAACCCCCCTGGTCACCTTTCCAGGCGTTTCCTCCCCACTCCCAAAGCCCACAGGAGAATACCTTATACTTGGGGAACAAAATAAGCATCTGTTTACATGATCAAATTAAATGAGCAAACCTAGAATGGAGGAAATGAGGGACATGGCAGATCCCACAGCCTCAGTCATTAACTGTCCAGCTTGTTAGGGTCCTGGTTGTCAAATACAGCCCCACTTCCCTGCCTTCTCTTACGCTCACAAACCCAGTGAAGCTCAGTGGCAGTCAAGTTTTTGCTGGAACAAGGTTCCCTGCACTCTGTCCAGTCCTGGGAAGCCAGCACAACCAGAGCCTGCTCTCACCCACCCGTTGATATAGAGCTGTCTACACCGGGAGTTAGGTCGGAATAACTGTGTTGCTCAGGGGTATGGATTTTCCACATCCCTGAGAGACCTGGGCTAAGAAACAACACTCTTGCAAACAAGTGCCAATTTCTAATGCATCTACAGTTTGAAAAGAAAGTAATTGGGCTCATATGAACTCTCTCCATTCTCAAGGTGTTTTCACTATTTTTACGGCTTATTGGTTGGCATTGTTTGTCCACAAGCTTCTCTCCTCACACTGTTGCTTAATTACTTATATATTACATTAAGATATTCTTAAAAGTACAGGTAATCTTCCCTAAAGCAAAACCCTCTGGGCATAAGAACAAAGAGGGATTCAGAGCAAGTTTTTCTTCCCAATCATTTGTACCTGTCTTACTAAGTACAGTATGTCAACCAAACCCACATCCTGGATTTAAATTTATAATGCTCACCGCACCAGAGGGATTTACCTTTGCCAGCTGAAAGGAGGCCTGTTTGGATGTATCTTAATGCCTGAATCATTTTCAGAAAAAAAATCTGATCATGCAAATTAAGGTGAATAGTATTAAGAAATAAATCTTAGTGTTTTGAATTGTAATTGCAAAGGTTGGGTTTAGTAAGTATCTCCTTTTTCAGTCGATGAACAATGCTAGACACTACAGTACTGTTAGTATTGACCACTTAACACCATGATGGAAGGAGGCACTGCTATTGATCCAAAGAGAACTAATCTAGTTTCTTCATTTGTTCTCCCACTTCCTATTACCCCCCCCTCAAAATTGCCCATGAAAGGGTAACATTTGTATAATTTGGATTATACCCATAGTCTTACATTTTAATCTCCTGGATGCTAAACACCACTCACAGAAAAGCATGCAACGTTCTCGGGAAGGTGTTTACTGAACACAACCTCATTGAACTGACATAATTAATTAATATTAATCCAGATGATAACTCAGTAAGCAGACAGGAGTGCATGGTCAGCACACAGCAAGATGCAATTGGGATTTCATTGTGTGTGCAAATAAAGAAAAAACACTTTCATAAAAAGAAATCAAAGGGTTTAGCAGAGGTGGAAACAGGAAGCTTTTTTTGCACACTACCAAAATTCAAAGTTACTAGTCACTTTTGAAAATGTAGGCCTTACACATTCATCTCTATAAGCTAAATTCAGTCACACAAATAGGTGTCTATTTTTGGACTAAATACTTGCAGTATCAAATAGATAAACAGGTAGGTAGGCCTAGAATCACAGCTCTGTGTCCTTATGTAAGGTATTCAGTAGTTTGACTTCAGTGGGACCCCAAATTAAGTAGTTGATGTTTTATGTTTGCACTGACATCATAGGAGTTGATGATGTTAAACATCTTAGCACCTTCAGAGGCCCATAATTACCAGTTTTAGGTCTGCAATATAGTGATTTTTTTAAAATGTAGCCCACCTAGTACCATTGATAGTACCACTATAATAATGTTGTTCGATTTTTGGCAAGTTATTCAGTCTTGGAAATTTAAAAATGTCTAACTTTAATAGTTGCTGTTTTCATTCGCCCTAGTTACTAAGGGAATAGAAAGTATTTTATGAGTTCTCAGCTCAACTCTGGCACTGACTCCCTCTAAAGATTTTTTTAGAATCTCTCTGCCGTAGTTTTTCCAGCTGTAAAATGGGGATAATAATGATTATCTACATACCTCATAGTGGTGTTGTGGAGGTTAATTAATATTTGTTAATAACTTTTCAGGGTGTTATTAATGTGAGAACTCAAAGTTCAAAAATGATGGGGATTTTCCTCTCTAAACCCACACAAAGTAAAAAATTTGAGCTAATTAATTTACCCACTGAATAATAATTTTCCTACCTGTGTGTTAAATTAGACAGCTTCATCCCTGAACAATGAACAAACAGTAAAAAAAATATTTCAAGATAACAGTTTATTCTGTAAATATACAACAATGGCTAGATCCTGAAGTTCTCCCTCAGGCAAGACTCCTCATTGATTTCTGTTGTACAGGATCAAGCCCCTACTCAGACTAAGTTCAAATACATTGGAATTAAAATAATCTACTCTACAGACTAAAGTACATATTTACATTCTCAGAACTTGGATTTGGACACGAGTTATTCATTCAATGATCTGCTAGAGCTAGCAATCAACCATAACCTTTTCGCTATGGCAACTGGATGATTTATATAGTAAACAACAGCATGTCAAACGTGATGGCTTTATGACTGTATCTTAAGCTATTCATCAAACTAGTTTCTGAAGGATCTGTACTTACTCTATTTTTATTTAGACTTCATTTCAGATATGGTAAGTCAGAAATAAGTAAGGTTGCATCTCATCTGCACGCAGCAGATAAGTAGTTGAACTGGATATTCAATCTGCAGAAAATAAATTTTAAAAACCATTGTCACCAAAGCTAAACAAGTCCATGTAAAAACATATTTCTGGTTATTCTTATTATCAAAGCAGAGACCCTTGATACCAGTTTAATTTGTGTCCCAGATCTATCATCAAGATGACCGTAAGGCTGCAATATATAATTACTATTATTGTATTTATTATTAAATACAGCTATATTTCCTACTTCAACTATGCCACTGTGACACTGGCAGGCCAGATGCCAGCTTCTTGTCAAATCTGGAGGCATTAGCTAAACACTGACAAACTCATCGCTGGAGACCAGATCAGTTCACCTGTATGTTAGTTTTGCTAAAAATAGGTATTAGTCTTATAAGAATGTACTTAGTGTTGAGACTATGTAATGCTTGTAAGTTGCTGCATGCATTAATCTCACTTGTCATGTCTGTGTTCCATCTATAAGAAAATATGTAAATTTTGCTTTATACCTTTGAAAATGTTTGCTCTGAACTTGTGAACCCAGGCATGGGATTCATCTCTCTGCCCCCTTCCCTCCGTGCCCAATCCAGGAGAACTATCAAAGTTTGAGTGGGCCATTATAAGACAAAAGCGTTGTTAACTGACCCATCCACCCACAAAGAAGTACATACAGAAGGCCTCATGCCATAACTTTGAATGCTGGAAGAGGGAAATAAAAATAGTTGATGTGAAGATTTTTCATCTCTTTGCTCTTACAGGGCCAGAGAAACCAAACTGAAGCCACAGATCCCCAGGGGTTATCTTCTGGGTCTGCCCTGAAAGACACTTTGAATTGACAGATCTCTACAACTCTGTCATTCTTAGGATTTAGATGGTAATTCATTTATGTGTATATGTTTGCTTGCTTTAAAATGTAAATAACTCATTTCTTTTTCCTAGTTAATAAACCTTTAGATAGTTAATTACAGGACTGGCTATAGGCATTGTCTTTAGTGTAAGATCCAGGGTACCAGATGATCTGGGATAAGTGACTGGTCTCTTGGGACTGGAAGCAACCTGAATATGGTGTAATTTGTGGTGTAAGTGACCATTTATCATGAAGTCCAGTCTGCCTGGGTGGCAAGATAGACTGGAGAGTCTGTGACTCCATGGTAAGACTATGACAGTGATCTGGGAGTTTGTTACTGGCTTGGTGAAATCTAATTAGAGAACACACCACCAGATTGGAGCATCTGCCCTGTTTTTGACAGCCTGCTCTCAGATAGGCACTCACGGTAGTGAGCCACTCCAGACAGCATGACAGACACTTTGTGCTGTGGTACTATCAGTCTCATCAACGAAGCAGGGTTGATCCAGGTCAGTACTGGGATGGGATAGGATAAGATAGGATAGAAGATCCAAAAAGGCATAGCTAAGTGTGGCAGGAAGTGACACTTGTGACTCAGGAAGTGGAACTGTTCCCCTTTCATCTGTATTGCACTAACACCCAGTTATGTTGTTCAGTGCTGTTGGAGATCATAACTTTCAGTAAGATGTTAAATTAATGTCCTGACCCCCTGTGGCACTTTTTGTATGAGTGTGGATGTTAATCCTGGTGTTACAACCAAATTCCAACTCAGGTAATTACATTCTGCCCTTCTAAATATTCCCTGGCAGTTTCAGTTTTGGCATTACTCTCCTCAGCGGTTATATAATGTTACTAAACACTTGTTGTGTCCCCCAGAAGTGGCTGCATTTCAGTGATGGGTAAAATAATGCCTATAGATTCCTTACCTACTCCATAGTAGGAGGGTATAATCAGTGGTGTCAAAAGGAAGATGAGGATGGAGGAGACGTCCCAGATTTGGTGAGGAAGAGGTCATTAGAGACATTGGTGAGAGCAGTTTCAGATGAAGGAAAAAAGATCTTGCCATTAAGACACTGGACTTGGAGTCAGGAGATGTGCTCAGTTCTGGGCTGTCACAGAAAGTGATCTTGGGCATGTCACTAAATCTCTTTTTGTTTCAGTTCTTCAGTGCCAATATGAGAATTGTGATTTCTTGCGAGGACAAATTCATAAATAGCTGGGAGGCCCTGGGATGCTACGCTGAAGGAGGCGCTAGAGGCTGTAGAAATTGCATTTTAAAAGGATCCAAGGATGAAGTTGGATCAGGTTTCTTAGTGCCAAAATGCAATTTTAATTTAGTATCAATAGGTGCTTATTTCTAGCCTCAAAATACTTTGTATTATATTTGTGACTGTTTTTAAAATCCTCAATGAAAAACTAATCTTTTTTAAAAGTTAAACTGATTAGAGTAATTCATGTATGCAGTGTAGCTGTAGCCCTGTCGGCCATAGGATAGGAGTATTTTTAAACTTATATGACTCCATAACTCTGTACAGACATTCTTATTTTGGTTTAAGAGTAGTTTATATTGATCCAGCTTAGGTCAACTCCTTACTGACTGAAACTAAAGCAAAATAAGCCACTCTTAGGGCTTGTCTACACAGGGAAAGTAGCTGGCATAGCCATAGCAGAATAACTATTGTATTATAGCTATTCTGGTAAATCCTCCTGTAAACACTCTATTCCAGAATAAAGTCACCTTTATTCTGGAATAATTTCATTATTCTGAAATAGTCATTTTTATTCTGGAATAGAGTGCCCACTGGGAGAGTTATATTGGAATAGCTCTGGTGCAAATAATAGCCCCTATGTAGACAAGACCTTAAACTGAAATCAGAGTGCCTACACGAGGTTTTTTGCTGGTTTATTTAAATTAAACTGGTACAACTTTCTCACATAGGCAAACCCATACTTGACTCAGTGTGAAGGATCCCAAGAGACAATAGCACTCATGATCACTAACTATTTGGCAGGAACCCTTGGGAATGTTATGTTCCTTGGGCATTGAACACTCGTCAAAGGGAAGTGTTACAACTACTGAAAGGCTATTAAGACAAGTTAAAAGAAAATAAACCTCTGTGGAAAAATGCACAGGTGTTTGACTGGCTGGGGCTTGTTATTGCTTCTCCTTAACCTTTTCCCTTGTTTCCGCTGTCCAGATTTTTGTTAAAAGGACGTTAGTTAAAAAGGGCAGTGTGCCCAAGAGAATGGCTCTTACCTGGCTGATTTACGTCTATAACAACATATACAAAATACACTGCAGTCCTGTAGCCAGCAACAGCACAACTTCTAATGAAGGATACTGCATTATACAGAAACATGTGAAGCCATTACATAAACCCATCAAAGAGTTCCAGTTGTTACTCACCACTTACAAAGGTGCAGGATTTAGTCACATAGCAGCTTGTATTCATAAAATACACACACACACACCAAATATAAACTGCTGTTTGTTACTAGTCTCTTAAAACACAACCAACATACACTAAGGGACAAATCTTCAAAATTGCACATACAAAAATGAATACACACAAATATCCTAATTTACATGTGCACAAATACTCTGACCAGGTACATCAAAACAGTTTATAGATTCGTGGATTTTTAAGGCCAGAAGGGACAATTATGATAATCTAGTCTCACCATCTGCATAATATAAGGCATAGGACATCACCTAATAATTCCTACATCAAGCCTGTACCATCTGAGAGTCACTGTGCCCGAGCAACGAACCACTTCAAGGACAACTGATGCAACCAATGTTATGTAGGCACCACAGCAACAGTTCACTCGCCTAGTGCAGATGTACCCATCGTCACAAGACACAATCTAAGCATACTTTCTGATGACCACTACCGGTGACATGACATCAGGCATGAGAATGATGTGATAGAAGAAAGCAAAGACCGGCACACCTGCAGTACAGCACCCAGGTAAATATTTTGCTGCTGCTGCTGTGCCTCCTGAGTTAAGAAGGTAGTTCCCCCCAAACAGTACCAAGGAAGGATGTGTTCCCCGTGCAACCCACACACTTTCTAGGTGTGGTGTTCTGGCCCATCTAGGGGGAGGGAAGGAGAGAAAGCACACGCGCCAGGCATGTGGCTTTTAGCTCATGCAGTAGAGGCTCATGGACTAAGCTCCAGAGGTCCCAAGTTCGATCCCGCCTGCCGAAAACCAGGGTCTGTCAGTGTTACACCCACACCAATAGCTTATTTCTGTCTACAACTACTTCTCTCACATCTCTTCAGTATCCTCCTTCTCCTACGTCAACATGCCCATCTATTCCCAGAAAAGTTAAATCTGGCAATAGCAGAAGCAGCAGCATCTTTTCAGTGGGAGAGTCTGCACTCAGCCTAAGGGTACGTCTATACTTACCTCCGGGTCCGGCGGTAAGCAATCGATCTTCTGGGATCGATTTATCGCGTCTTGTCTAGACACGATAAATCGATCCCGGATCGATCCCGGAAGTGCTCACCGTCGACGCCGGTACTCCTGCTCCACGAGAGGAGTACGCGGAGTCGACGGGGGAGCCTGCCTGCCGCGTGTGGACCCACGGTAAGTTCGAACTAAGATAGTTCGACTTCAGCTATGTGAATAACGTAGCTGAAGTTGCGTATCTTAGTTCGAAGTGGGGGGTTAGTGTGGACCAGCCCTTAGCGTCTGATTAGTGGCTCCCCAATTACCTAGTTCTGTCTCTTAAGTTTAATCCATTAGACCTACATTTTGAGGTCACAACTCTATGAGGTCTTCAGGCAGAACAGCCTGGTCAAGAGATGGCCAGTCCAGAAGAAACTACACTCCAGTCTATGTCTTTCGATCCCTATGTCTGGCTATGACCCCTGGATAATGACATCTGTTGTATGAAGAACCACCTTTGCTACTGTTCCTGACCCCCCTTCACTTTTGGGGAAAGTCCTTTTATGTCATAACTGAACCAATGAGAACTCTGAGCTTTTTCAGGGGGCTGGATTAATCTTTTTAAAAAATGCAAATCTTAATTAGAATCTCAAATAAATGCTGGAGAAAGAAACAGTTCCCAGGCTATTTAGTGAAGGACTCAAACAGGGCAGTAGCCTAAAGGAGCTCAGGCCTCAATAAACAGATTGACACTAGGCCTTTGATGCCACAACACAGCAGATTCCCACAAGGCTGTTCTGATTGTAAAATGGAGCTAATAATTAATGTAAGGCTTAATTAGACTCTTGAATACTGGGAAGGGGGGAACAGTTCCCAGGCTGTACATTTATTTAGAATCTCAAATGCTGGAAAAATAACCGAGACCGGTGTGGACTGATTCTCAGCGGTGCTCAGCAAATGTAACATGCAGTCAGGGTTATACTTGCTGGCAGAGAAATGCATTTTAAAGAGTTTGTAGTCATTCAGTGGGGTCCACTGGGTATAGCTATATACCTACAACTAGTCAAGTCATTCCACAGCTTAGCAGCCTTTCAGGACTTCACCCTGGCCCCAAGCTCTCTCACAGCAGTGTCTACAAGAAACACATTCAGTCTACCATCTCTGTCTGCCAGGAGACCGGCCTCAATAATATACATCTTTGGTACCTCCTGGCTGGGTAACAATGCTGAGCACAGTTGGGCATAAAAGCTATTAGCCCTGAGTTAACTACAACTGGTACAGCGTGCAGCAGTGAATCCCAGCAATGGTGGTTACTGTGAGCACATCAAAGCTGTGTTCCATTGGTCCTAGAAACACTTAGAAGTCAAGAATATGCAGCATTGTTCAGTCTCCTAGCACATTATCTATTAATTATTTACATAGATACAGGCATCTTTTGTAGATCACTCGTGTAACACTTTCAACCATGTTCTTCAAACTAACTTAGTCTCAGGGGCTCTATCTAAATTTCCATATTCATAATGCCAAAATTCTAAGGGATCATCTATCAATGAACAACGTACAGATACTGCTGCATTATGAGAACAATTAATAATAATACTTAGCATTTATAGACCACTTACATACTCAGTGCAGTACACAGACACAGACACTAACCCCACCCCCCCCATTTGTAACGTGCTTCGAGATACATTAGGTATTATTATATGATTAGCTCATTAATTCTCAAAACACCATAGGAGGTATGAAAAATGTGAGAGAGCGGTAAAGTGACTTACCCAGGACCACATAGCAAGCCCGTGGCACTGCCATGATTAGAACTCAAGAGCTCTCAACTCAGAGACTATCACAGATATATCACATGTGGTAGAGGTGGGCAGACACATACCGGTGAGACTGTATCTTGTGCGCTGATAGTTTAAATCACTTTTATGTAAGCATGGATCCAAAGGCAAGGAAAGTATTTCGGCAATACTTGTAAAGGAGCTGAGATGTCAACACTGGAAAGAAAATACATTTGCATTCTCAGGAAAGGAGGAAGTTTAGATGGATTCTCTGGGGAAGGAATAATAATTTCTAGCTCTAATACAGTGCTTTTCATAGTAGATATCAGATTGAGAATGAAGAATTTAAATACCAGCATGTAGAAAATTATTCAGTTAATCACACCGCATTTTCCATGGCAGTAGTGGGTCTCCAGGTCATTCCAAGAATTATGTTGGTAGAGCAGAGATAAGAACCGAACAGGTAAATGGAATGGCTGGATCCAGATTTATTGTGATCCTGCTTGTGACAGAGGGGGGCAACTCACCATGCGCCTCCTGCTGGTCGTCTTGCAGATCAGCTGCACAGGTCGGTATGCCGCCTCTCGGTGGTGTCTTGCCTGCCATCACTTCTGCTCCTGGACCCGTGTCACTCTAAAGACTGCAGCGTCCTCTCAGAACACAGCCCTCTGGCTGTGCCACATTCTGTGCTCCCCCTTCCAGGGTACAGTACCGCAGTCCAACAGTCCAGCCACTTCCTCAGTGGTGAGTTGGGGGGGGGGGGGGAAATCCAGCCCCACCCACTACTCCGTTCCCAGCCCAGGGACCCTGTAGATGGCAGCCACATGCTGCGCTCCCTCAAACCTCTCAGTCTACTTTGCTGGGGCCACTTCCCTGCAGTCCCAGCACCTTCTCTGCCCTTATCTCAGGGCCTCAGCGTGCCAGTCTTAGCAGCCAGGCAGGAACTCGCGCTCACTCCCGTGATCCTGCCCAGCACTGCTCTGTTCAAGATTCTAGCACCCTTCCTCCTGCAAGGCAGGCAGCCAGTCCTCCCTCCTCAAGCCCCAGGGAGCAACTGAACCTGCTCTGCAGCTCTTCTTATATGGGCCTGCCTGGCTCTGATTGGCTGCTCCTCACAGCCCCTCTCTTATTGGCTGCTTTCTGAGCTGCCTCCCTAGCATGTCATTAACCCCTTACAGGCCAGTGTGGGGTGGACGCCCCATCACAGTGCTAGTGGTTGCAGCTGTAGTATCTCTGCAGGATGTTGTGCAAGATCACAGGTGCAGAGAATGTCATTAAGTGCTGTGAGGTCAAACCACCTTGTCTCAAAAGAATAGTATTTTATTAAAATGATGGACATGGAGTTTTGCTTATATATCAACTGCCTCACATCTTCAGATTCTCTGCTACTGTGACTACTAGGCAAAAGATGGCCACGTACCCTTCTTCCTCTTATTTCCTCTTACTCAGTTTGAGATTAAAAGCTATACTAACTATTTGAAAACTAGAAGTAAACAACAATATCCCATCATATATCATTTCTACATCAATGCTCAAATCAAATGCTCGGCCTTCATGAAAGCACTGGCTCTGTATTAGGAACTAAAATGCTGCCAATGTCCTTGGTCACAGTCCAGTTAGTTCCTCACTGTGGAGTGGTACCATATCTTCGCCCAGTAGCAGTAATGCTTTACATCTGTTTTTCCCCCTCCTCCATTCATTTCCTTTTCCAGGCCAATATGCCTTGGTGAGGCTGTCTAGCATATTTTTCCATTTTTTAATGGTTTAAAGAAAACAGATATATTTCATGAAACAAAAGCTCTCAAGAAAGAACCAATAAAGAGCCAGAAAAAGATTATATCTTTCTCCTGGAGTGTCAGTTTCGTAGAGCATTAAATTTATAATTTGAGGTGTCTAACATTACTAAATTTAGAAAGCCAAGTAATAGCACTTCTGTGTGTGCCAAAGGATGATCTAAGGATGAGAGAAGCAATATATCTTTTTAACAATTGAAGGAGCTGGGAACATTCCCATACTGAGAGCATGCTTTGTAAATTTCAGTTTGAGTAGCATGCTTAGATGTATGGAATATTTCAGCTACAACAGCAATACCTCTGTGTTCTGTACTCACAGCACAGATTATCCTTAAGGGAATTATATTAGACATACAGTCAGACAAAGCTGACACATCAGGCAATAGCTCTACACACAAATAAAATGCCAAGAAATGTGTAAGTTATTGGGACTGATGCCACAACAATTCCTTTTTCCTGCTCTTCCTTATGCCTGTCATTCACAAAGATATTTACAAGTTAGATGTCATGCTATTTTAAAATAGCAAATCTTTCATTCCCTCTCCTGTCTTCCTAGTTAGGGGCTAATTGGCACAAACAATGTCAAGTTAAAGCAAATAGGGAACAGATGCAATAAATACAATTATAGCAAAAACACCGACAAACCACTTACAGCTTCTTCTCATGTTCTTCCACCGCAATTCCTGCCACAGCTCCCAAACTCACAGGGAGAGCATGCCCAATGTTACACCTTTTCAGAAGGTGCAGCACACTCTCACCTGTGCAGCTCTGCTGGCTGGTGCACATTGGGGGGGGGGGCATGGCTCCATTTCCCACCTGCCCCTTTGAGAGAACATGGAGGGATTATAATTGTGCTCTGTTGCTGTATAACAGGGGTGGCCAAACTTACTGACCCTCTGAGCCACATACGACAATCTTCAGAAGTTTGAGCCGGGACGCACCTGCCGGGGCTCTGGGCTTCAGCTCTGAGAGGAGGGAGGTCTCAGGACTCCAGCTGCACAGGTGGTGCCTGCTGGGGCTTGAGGCTTCTGCCCTGCTCAAGCCCCGAACCCCAGCAGGGACACCCCGTGGGGCTGAAGTCCCGAGACTCAGCAGCGTGCCCTGCAAATTGGCAGGCGTGCCCTGCGGGGCTGAAGCCCCAAGGCCCCATCCCGCTGGGCAAAAGTAGAGGCGACCTGGGGTGGGGAGAATTTTTGCCAGGGTTTGCTGGCTCTGCTCAGTCATATAGTGCTGCCAGGCCCCCTCCCTGCACCGCAGCTGCTGGAGCCAGCAAGCTGGGAGCTGAGGTCGTGGGGAGACTCAGCAGCAAACAGGTGAGAGCTTCAGGGAGAGCCACTGCCTCTTCCCACAGAGCTAAAGCAGCGGCCCCTCCCTGCAGCTCTCACCTGTTTGCTGCTGCCTCCCCACCCGGAGCTAAAACTTGGGAGCTGCAGGGAGGGGCCGCTGAGGATAAGAGGGTGGCATGCCTGGGGGGGGGGGCATGACTCAAGCTGATGGGTGGGTGAACCTTTAAATTGTGTCTCTGCCCTCACTCTCAGCAGGCACCTGTCATCTCTCTCAGAAGCACCTAAACCCACCACCCTGCCACAGGGCAGAAGCCCCGAGCTCTTCACTCCCCAGTCTGGTAGGAGGAGAATGGGGGGGAGGGCCGCCACAAGCCGCACTTTAACTGTAAAAGAGCCGCATGTGGCTCACGAGCCATGGTTTGGCCACCTCTGCTCTATACGGAGTCAAGAAGAAGGAGGACTCTGTACATTCTCTAATCTCTATGCACTTTTGAAGCAGTCAGGCACAATCTGGCCCCTAGTAAGCAGCAAACTGACCGAAAAGATTTAGAAGTTCTTTTTTGGGCTCTGTTTAAGACCAACTTTCAGATGGTCTTGAGTTACAAATGCACCAATGCAAATGTCTCTGAAGACAAGGGATCTTGGGATCCAGGAGTCAGATCTTCAGTTGGTGTAAACCAGTCTAGCTTCACTTTAGTCGGTGGAGCTATGTTGATTTACCCCAGCACCAGAAGTTTCAGGAAGAAGAATTGCAGACGGGTGACATGCTGATCTCCGGTCATTCTCTGTACATGGGGTGATGGTTTTACCCAATTACTGTATCTGTGCTTTGGCATCAGTGCACTCTGTTTTAGTGTAATTTCTGGCTTCTTCATGCACGTTCTCAGAGTTTAGGATTTGCTGCTGGGGCTTTTCCCGGGGACAGCTCTCTCCTGCCAGAGAAGGACATACCTTTTTAACCTCCTTTTCTGTTCTCTCTCTCACTCACTATTTTTTGTTGTGTTTCACATTGTAATTTTGGGTTTTTCCCCCATAGAGCTTGTGGAGGAAATTCCCCACATCACTGTAATTGTTTCTCCACCTTCTCTCTGAGAATTTTTGGATTATTTTATTTAAGTTTGATTTTGTTATTTCTCTGTCCTGTGCATATGCCCAAAGGTTTCCATGGCAGACCTAACAGCAACCCACTGTTGGAGCTGCTAAGGGGGCACAACATAGTTGGATGATATTTAGTTATGCTGGAATCTACTAGCTAGAGTTGGCCTACTTGCTGCTGAGATCCATTTCTCTCAGGAGATCATTCCTTTCCAACAGCCACCATTTGTTTCTTATCTCAGCTGCTGGGTGCAAGACAGCTATATTTCCCCGATCCTCCTTTCCCAGCATGCCACATATCTAACTCAATAATCTATGGGGGTCCCTCCTTAGTGGTATCTACTCCTTGTTCTGGTGTGGTGAGACCAGCTGCTAATCATCAGGTGCAAGACTGCTGGGAAGGCTCTCACGGACTGAAACTTGTTCTGTACTGAGGCCCCTACATCAACCTGTCTCACACCGTCTCTTAGTGCATGGGTTGTTTTTCACAGTGCCTTTGCTGCCATCAGTTAGTTGCACAGCCTTTGCTGAACTTGCTTTTGCAATCTGCCTGCTACATTTTTCAGACATCTAGGCACTCTTCAAATAAGATGGGTGACCAGTACTCTTTGGTATGCACAGAACATCATCCCTAAAAGTTATCTATCTCTCCTCATTCACATCTCTGTGAAAATTTACTCTGCCATGTCACCTACCAGAAGAGAGTTAACATTACATGATAACACACTGTCAAGATGTGTACATGTCTGACCCAGTGATCATGTGATATTACTGCAACCCTTGTTCTACCTGTTTCCTTCCTCCACATACAAAGGAGGAGTGTGTATGTCTGTTTATAACCGGTAGTCATCGAACCACATCTGAACTTAGGCCCTGATCCTGCAATTGGATCCCCACAGGTGAATGCTTGCGCCTACATGGAGTCTCGTTGATTACAAGGAAGCTCTGCATCTGTGCAAGGGTTCATAGGTCGGATTGGTTCAGGGCCTCAGTCTCTAAACTCAGGGTTAGGGAAAGGACTGTTTTTGTTTTGGTGCAAGGCCTAGCACACTTTTGGGCACTCATAACAAACAAACAACTGTACTCCCACTTCTTTTTGGTCTTTTCCCTTTTGCAAATTTGTCCTTATTGAAACATCGTTTTTGGCTGAGAGTCCAACGGAAACTTCCGCCTCTCCACACTCAGCAGAGGGATAAGCCCAGGTGAACTTTCATCCAGATCAGGCTCAGGGGCAGCAATGATCAAGCACAGGCTGAAGCTTGTTCTGGTTCTTTAATTCTTGACTCAGAGGCAAAGCACATAAAAAAGTAACTTGAGACAGACATTTATGTTGGCTTCCGGGGAGCACCACAGTCATGGCTCACTTGGTTTCCCACCCTTTTGTCCCCTCCTCCCCAACACAAGCCCTCGTCTTATGACATCCAACAAAAATTACTCTTTTATAAATAGTACAGTGTCAAAAACCCTCTGAACCCTGAGGCTGAAATGATATTTCCTTTGAAAAAGAAAATTCACAACTAGCCTTACTCATTTTTACCATAACCACAGAGCAGGAGCAGGAATGCAATCAAGATCTAGAATCATTCCATCCAGATGAAGGATCTCAATCACAACCTACTACTGCTTTTACTCACAGTAATTTCAAGTAATGCAGCTCCGATACAGTATCTGTTTTGCAGCGACATCTTGTTGTTATTTACATTTACAACAATATTGTGTAAAGTACAGGAAGGTCAAATAGCTTAACCAAACGATGAGACAGTGGCTCCATCTGAATTTGAACTACAGGGCCTGGCACACTTATTTTTGCTAGTGGTATAGGCCAAAAGAACCTAAACAAATTAATGATAGTTTATTAATTTATACTTGTATAGACTGTATTCATTACTAGGTGAAAACCTGTGCTGTAGGATAGGTGTAAAGGGTAAAAGACTGAAAATGGCTGGAGAATTTAAAAACTGGAAAGTAACAGACTATGAATCCCAGTGATGATTGAACCAGGTAATATTCTAAGCTAAAAGAGCTCTCAACCACGCCTGCAGCTGTTTCCATCACTTCAGACTGACTCAACTGACATTCTAGGCTTCAGAGTGATACACAGACAGTGACAGTCCTGGAATCTTATTATATAGCTATATTTGTAGAACATTTTATTAACAGAGAGACAAGAAGTTAGAACAGGATATTGAGAGTCAGGACACTTGGGTTCTATTCCTGGCTTTGCATACACTTGCTACATGACCTTGGGAAGGTCAGATAACCAGGGCTGGCTCCAGGCACCAGCCCTCCAAGCATGTGCTTGGGGCGGCACCTGGAGGGGGGCGGC
>NW_020664409.1:8422732-8440547 GCF_002925995.2 Terrapene triunguis
CCCCCCCCAAAGATTGAACTCAAAAGCCTGGGTTTAGCAGGAGGGAGGGGGGAAGCAAATGAATGGAGAATAAATCTATTTTTTACATCTTAAGACGACGGCGCAGCATGACTGATAGCCCTTGGCATTTTCTGGGTGCTTGGCAGCAAATACTGGGCGCTTGGCAGTAAGCCTTCAGGTCTACTGCACAATATGATGCCCACTGCAGTATGACAACGATGGATACCAGTCGTAATATACTATCTTCTGCCCAAAAGGCAAGGGGTTGCTGCTGTATAGCAATGTTGCCCCATCCTGCGAATAATACATCTGATAACCATCATCATCAAGGCAAGGGGGCTGGTGCAATGCAGCCCCACGGCTGCCAGCCCCATGTCTGCCAGCACCCAGATAGCCCTCGGCCTCTTCTGGGTGCTTAGCAGACAATATTGGGCACTTGGCAGAAAATAGCATACTACGACTGATAACCATCATTGTCTGCCCGGGTGCCCATGATCGACAGCCACTGCAGTACGATGACGACGGTTACCAGTTGTAATATACCATCTTCTACCAAAAGGCAAGGGGCTGGTGCAATGCAGCCCTACGGCTGCCAGCCCCACAGCTGCCAGCACCCAGATCGCCAATGAAGGCTACCAGTCATGCTGCACCGTCTACCGCCAAAAGGCAGTAAGCTGCTGCTGCTGTTTAGCAATGCAGTCCCACGTTTGCCGGCACCCGGAAGAGATATGGTGACGGTGAGCTGAGCTGAGCGGGCTCAATGCTTGGCGTGGTATGTTGTCTGCACAGGTAACCCAGGTAAAAAGGCGCGAATCTATTGTCTGCCGTTGCTGTGACGGCGGGGGAGGGGCCTGACGCAATGTACCCAGAACCCCTCGCGGCACTGCTTTGCATCATCCGGGCATTGCGATCTCAACCCATAATTCCAATGGGCGCCGGAGGCTCCGGGAACTGTGGGATAGGTACCATAGTGCAATGCGCCGGAAGTCGACGCTAGCCTCGGTACTGTGGACGCGGTCCGCCGACTTCATGCACTTAGAGCATTTTAGGTGGGGACACACACAATCGGCTGCATACAACCGGTTTCTATAAAACCGGCTTCTATAAATCCGACCTAATTCTGTAGTGTAGACATAGCCTCAGGCCACTCAAATTATTCTGCTATTGATGTGGAAAATACATAAGGAGTTTTTTCAACAGTGGCCACAACTTTGCATCAGAACAACTGCTTGGCCAATCAACCCTTACAGTTTGTGTTGAGGATCGTCCACTCCCTTTCCAGCCAGTTGTCACTTAATTAGGAGCATACTGGACCACAGTCTAACATACTAGTGCCATCTACAACACTCAAATAAATAGATCACATTCCACTCTGTCTTGATCCAGAAGTTAGTCTCGTGAGGAGCAGAGGCAAATGTTCTATGAACCTCAGTCCTGTGATTTCAGAATATTGTTCAGCCATTTGGGGCAGAAATCAGCACACATATCTCATTGATTCAGATCTGAATACAGCCACCCATATAATTAGCCACATATTAACATATGTGCTGGTTCGTATCGCTCCCCCAGAACTTCCACGACATGCCATCACTCTTAAAACTGCATGCAGAGCTATGACAGATGAAAACAACCTGCTGTACACAAGACTGACAACAGTTCCAATAGGTGCAAATAAGCAACACACACTTCCCACCTCCAGAAGAAAATACCTACACCTTAATTCTCTGTAAGCTACGTGGCCATGCAGCAGCCTATTTAGTGCCATGCAGACACTCAGGGAACCTGCCCAGGGACCTGCCGTGGCCGGGGACCAGCCGGGGGAGGGGTGCCCCTCTCCTGGCCCACACCTAGCTCAGCCATGAACCTGACGTGGCCGGGATGCCCCTCTCCCAGTGCCAACTCTGCTGCAGCCCGGACCTGCTGTGGCTAGGGTTGTATGGTGTGGCCCAGACCCAGGCGCGGCCCGGACCCAGGGAGAGCCCTCACACTCCTGCACCCTAACCCTCTGCCCCATCGCTGAGACCCTCATCCCTGGCCCCACCGCAGAGAATGCACCCCCAGCCGGAGCCCTCACACCCCTGCATCCCAACCCTCCACCCAACCCCTGAGCCCTCTCCCACACTCCGAAACCCTCAGCCCCACCCCCACCACATGAATTTTGTTATGTGCACCAATATGATGTGTCACACATCACCTCCATATTGGTGCATATAACAAAATTCATTCCACACATGGGATGGTTGGGAAAAATTAGCAGGAACATTGACCCACACCTGCAGTTCCTGCTGACTTGCCACAACTGACTCTGCTACATCCTTTTGCAGCAGCCATTCATGTACAGTGCTGCCAGTCCAGTGCTGCCAGTCAGATGACAGAGTGACAGGCATGCTGAGGGACTTCAGAAGCCCTAACTTACACTTACCAGTTTGCAACCTGGGAGGCAGATCCTGGACTAGGCGTAACAGACAGCTGAGTGGAACAGCCAGAATTGCTGCCACGATGCAGAAATTTGGCTTAGCCCAGTCTTCACAGTGTGACTGCGAGACAGTGACACAGGTGGTCAAATGTGGTGGAGGAGTGCATGAGCAGAAGATTGGAGGATGGGCAGCAAGACCTTACTTCCCTCGATGCAGCAGCTAGATGGTTGAATAACCTAATTATCAATTTGTGAAGACAATGATGACTCCGAAGTGAGGTATAAGGAGATGTAATTTACAAATTAGTGAGTTTAAGACTAATATACATTGACTTAGACATGCTCAGCGGCTGGAAGATGATTTAAAAAAGCGTAAGTTAAAGAGAAGTGTGGGGGCTATTTTAAGTTGTACCTTATCCTGATAGATGCTTATCTGGCTACAACCCCTCTCTTCTAGCCCCTTGGCATGCTTGATTCTATTCTGTTACCTAAATATAAATCCACAGTAACTCTACTAAAGTTAATGGAGATACTTTGGATTTGCACCAAAGAAACTGAGATCAGAATTTGGCTCTTAGACTCCCAGATCTTTTCTTTGATGCTCTTCCATCCAAGTACTGAGCAGGCCTAACTCTGCTTAGCTTGTAAGACGTGGTCAGAGGTGATATAGTTACATGTATTTTCAAAAGTACATAGAATGTACCAGAAGAATATTCTACTTGATGTTGGTTCATTCTCCTTGAAATACTATATGCAGTGTTGCAATGTTCTATATGAGTAGCATGACATATTACCCTTTGAACTTTGTTATTGGGTGGAAGTCTGATTGAAATTGGTTCTTCTGGCATAATAAGCGACCGGAGAACATACCTGTTTAAGTATTCAATCAAGCAGAAAAGTTTAGTATTTATTACATAAGCCAATGAATGGTTGTAAAGTGTAACAGTGACCACTGGAGTCTGAATCACATGACACGGTTAATAACCTTTTGCAAGCCTGATATAACCCTAACCCATATCAGGTGACTAAGACCAGCAAATCAAATTCAGTCTCTTACCAGCACTCCTGTGTCACGACTTTTGTTATGTAAAGGAGAGAGTGATTATTCTGTACTTGAATGAGAATAGGAGACAGGCACTGTTACATCTTACACCGTGCAATATATAACAATATTTGAACATGGAGGAGAAAGATTGCTGCACAATAATAAGAGAGAAGGAGAAGGACACTAATGAATAAGCTGTTTGAGAATTCCTGCTGACAATCATACTAAACAGGTGTGCAGGAGAATATAAACATAAGAAAAGATAAACCTGGGAGCTTAAATTCATCACTTTGCTAGACACTAAAAATCATGGTCTTAATAAAAACACTGGATTTATGACTTATTACAACAATCTGTAACCCACTAACCCCCCCTTTCTGTCCTATGGCTACAGGACTGTTATTGGGTCACTCTACCTGGACTGGTGCCTTAGAATATGTGCTAACTACTTATGCTAAACTATCTGTTTGATCTTGCATTTAGCTTTGACACTAAATACCTTTCCCAGTCCAGAGAATAGCTCCGTGTAGCTTAAAAGTTTGTTTCTCTCACCAAGAGAAGTTGGACCAAGAGAAGTTGGGAGATAGTACCTCCCCCACCTTGTCTCACAAGAAAAGTGTGTCAGACATAATCCTTCTAGGCATATTCTGTGGGTGTGAAATTAAATCAGCAAAAGATTTGAGATGAAGAAAGTAACTCCCTGTATAGGAGAAATGTAGCTAATAGTGGCTTATTATGTAGTCTTTGATTCTATAACCACTCTGCAAGCAGAACTGCCATTAATTGCTAGTAATGTAGTTAATATTAATAACTGAACATAGCATATAAGTATTTTTAAATATTCCCCTTATGCTCCACCAGAATGAAGGCTACTACTGAGACAAACAACTACCTCTTTATATGAGCAACACAATGTAAATAACCACCCAGGATACTGAATTTGTGCCACAGAATGATTAACATATCTGTAACTTTAAAAGGATGTGTGACAGGGTTACTTTCGCTGCCCTTGGGACCATCACAAACAGGCTGGATGCTTTCAAGTTTATAAGCACCCCTGTGTTATTCATGAGGGTTCCCTCCACCAGTTCATCAGAACAGCTTTGTGCAGCAGGACAAAAATGGACAGGAACTTCTCCCTTAGCCCACTCTCACAGGAGGGAGGGGGAAATTTTCCCCTCATCCTGAAATCCTGCATTGATTCCTTGGCCCCTGCAAAACTTCCCCTTCATTTCCATCCTGTCTTTAACTGTTCCCAGCTGATGGGTTGATTGCTCTCTTTAGCTCATCAGCCCCCTGCCTAACTAAGTCATTGAGCATCCATCTCCCAATTAAGTCCACTCCAGGGGGCAGGAGAATAACTAGTACCTTAGGCCTGGTCTACACTAGAGGAGGGGGGTCGATCTAAGTTACGCAACTTCAGCTATGTGAATAACGTAGCTGAAGTCGACGTACTTAGATCGACTTACTGTGGTGTCTTCACCACGATGAGTCGACTGCTGCCGCTCCCCCGTCAACTCTGCCTGTGCCTCTCACCGAGCTGGAGTACAGGAGTCAACGGGAGAGCACTCGGGGATCAATTTATCGCGTCTAGATTAGATGCGATAAATCGGTCCCCACTGGATTGATTGCTGCCCACCAATGGCCGGTAGTGAAGACATACCCTTAGTGACCAGAGGGCTGGGTCAGCTCTAGGCCCCAGCACTCTGTCACAGGAAGGATAAATGAATTTCCCTTTACTGCAATGGGTGCTGGGGGTGGATCAAGGTGACAGGAATAACTAAGCAAGTGTGGCATAGAAGTAGCACTATGAAAGGAAATGTTCTTAGGCCTACTAAATATCATGCTAGTCTCTTCTGGTGCTATAGATCTCTTTTAATATATAGCTGCATTTGTTGAAGCTAGAACACCCAACTTGTCTGCGGAGGTCTCGGAGCACTTGGTGTGTGCAGGGACAGCCGACTGAATAGAAATAAAAAGGAAGATTTTGGTTGCTTTAGAGAGAGTTGAATTTGTTTGAGCTTCACTGAACTATGTGATTGTCATGGACACCTAAACACTGACCTCAGTGGACAAAAGACAAAGAAGGGACCGTGACATTGGCAATTGTGCTGTAGCAGAGCAAACTGCAGTGAGTCATCTCTCTGCTCTGCTTGTCTGCTATGCTCTTGTGGGTATATATCACAATACCCTTGTCTGTCCACAAGCATAAAGGAAGTAGAAATGATACTACTAGACCAAATCCTGCAATCTTTCTGGTCAAAACTCTCACTAAACTCAGAATTTTGATTGAGGACTGCAGCATTTCACCCACTTACCATTTACATAGCACCTTATAACTTCAAAGCCCAGACATTAACTGAAGGAGAGTAGAAATACACAGGCATATGAATCAGAATAAGACTACCATTGTCTTGGCAGTGTCTCTGTAATCCATACTATTTAAATTATCCATAATATTTAATACTGGATCTGGTGAGTCAATGGGTAGTGGTCAGGCAGACTATGGGGCAACCGCTAATGCTGCTTTCATAAAGTCCCTGTGCACTACTTTGGCACAATTTGCCCTAAAGTTCAGAATTCAGGATCTATTAGAATAAGCTCCTAAAAAGTCAAAAGTTTATCTTACCTGTCTGAACTGCTGGAGGTTGCAAAAACGAATACTTTTCTAGCACCTCAGCTCTTCCACTTCTGGCCTCAGCCAGAAACTAAACAAGCAGAAACATGCAATAATAATAAATAATAATAATAATATAATAGGGGGTGAAGAGGGTGGGGGATTTAGCTAAACATTTAGGAACCTTCCAGAAGGTCCATCTGTAATGGATGGACTCATTCCTAACTGTCATATTTGGGAGACAGTGTGGCCTAGTGGACAAAGCACTGGACTGGGACTCACAACACGTTGTTTCTATTCCTGGATCTGCCCCTGACTGGCTGGGTAACCTGGGCACATCACTTCACCTCTGTGTGGTCAGTTTCCCAATCTGTAAAATGGGTATAATGATACGATCTTCTTCATAAAGACCTTTGAGAACTAGTACAGATAAGAGCTAGGTATTAATTATTATTGTGAGCCACCTGGTTTTCAGAGCACTATGGTTACCTTGTCAGACTGTAGATATAGGAACAATCTGCCCATTATTGCATACGCTGCAATAATACATGCATATTTCCAAAAAACAGTTCAACATTTCACATTGTTTTAACCACATAGATGAATAAATACAACAACTTAGAGAACAATGAAACATCACTGAAATGTGGGAAATGGGTGCATTTTCCAGTGTTTCTCTCAAGAACAGGTTTCTGGAGTGTTGATACATCTGGCTTTGCCGTGGAGGCCTGGTACTGTGAGTATTTTTCATGCTTAAAAGCTGAGTCATAAATTCAGCACACAGAAGCAAACCTAATGAAAGATTTTTTTCTGGATACCCTTTACGTGTTTCTGTTAAAATGCCCAGTTATTGGAACAAGTACAGCCAGTGAGCATCCACTATCACAGTCCAACTAATTAGACAGAGGTTGTTGCAACATGGGCTTTACTCAAGCACATTTTTGTACCTGAACCGTTCTGAGGAAGCCCCGGGAAGCTTGATAACAGCAAAGGTAAGGTTTATTCCTCTCATTCTTTCACAGAGCTTATATTATGTCTTTCTCTCTCCTTTCTCTTGTCCGGCACATTCTGGGAATAGTAATTCTTGGACCCAAAGCTACAGGAACCTCCTTGGAACACATTTACAAACACAAATGGTGGTAGCTATCTGCACTAGCTAGAAAAACAACAAACTTCCCGTTCAGAATAATCATTGTACAAGGTGAAACAGTCACTTCTAACCATCATTCGAGTCCAACAACAAAATCCTCCAATCTTTTAGGCAGTCTTCTTTGTCTCATACTTCTACCAATACCAGGAGAGTCAGGAACGAGAGTAGGCAGTGGAGCAATTCCTACTACTATAGATAGTCCATCATCACTATCGGTGTCATCAGTGTCCTCTGGTCCAAGGTGGAAACCAGACTCATTCCCAATTGTCCTTCATGTGCCAGGTAAATCAAATCATGCTCGCAGAAACGAAGGTACAACATGAAGTCAGTTCTCAAAAATCTATTCATTGTAAGGGACAGCTCATGTGATATGTGTCTATGTGGTTGCAAGTGTTCTGGTATCATTGTCTTGTAAGGCAATGTGTTGGCTATGTAAGTCTTTAGATCCTGAAGTACTTTATCTTCTCTACAATACAGATGCTGCAGAGGCCAACCCAAATGGCATCCATTTGAATTGCAACAACCTTCCGGAGTGATGAAAACTGTGTACTTCTGGGATTCTTTCATTAAGGACATCTAGTGGTAAGCTGTGGATAAATCACTGCTCATAAATATTCTTGCCTCCTTCAAGGTGGGCAGCATTTCATTGATGTTGTGTAGAGGATGATAATCCATAACAATGTTGAAGTTTAGATCTCTCGAGTTCACACACATTAGGTTTCCTGGCGAGAACAGGAGAAATCCATTCTGAGGAATCAGTAATCAGTCTGTTCAATAATACCTGCTCTGAATAGTTTCCGAATCTCCTCAAGCAGTTGTCTCTGTGAAATTGGTACATTTCATAGTTTATGTTGTACAGGCACCACATTGTTTTTTAGCTAGATATTGTGCTTGAACTTTTTTGCAACATCTGTAATACTGGTGAAAACTTTTGAAAAGTCAGAGATGATTCCTGGTTGTAGTCTACCCTCAGTTTACAGGGTAGGTTCTGTACTATTTGCATCTAACATCATCTTTGATGATTCCATCCTAAAATAGAAACTCCCTTTGGGTTATATAGATTTTTATCCTTTGGGCATTACAGCCTTTATACTTGAGGGAAGCTGTAGAATGGCCATTGATGGGGAAGGGCGATCCACCTTACCCTCTGACATATATGTCTGGAGGATCCAAGTCAGGTTGGGAGCTGGTGAATAGTGTAGCGATGGTTGGGAATTATAGTGCAAGACAAACCAAAATCTGCTAATATCCTCATCTCATGGGTATAGACTCACACTTGGCAGTGTGGAGTGGTATGGTGATCTCCCGTCACATTCACAACACCGTCAGGATTCACTTCGCCATCATCTTTATCTTTTAGAATTTCAAATACAACATTGATGACAGACTCACAGACTTTAGCAAAATGCCCTTTTTTGTTGCACTTTCCTGCATACCAATTTGTTAGCAGTACACCCTTGAAAACCTGCCTTGTGAACAGGGTCACTACATCGGTAGCACTGGTAGCAATGTGATGTGTGGGAGGGTAAAGGCACTGTGGATGTAGACTTAGGAGCTTTCTGGGTTGCAATCTTGTATCTGACTGCATTAACCTCTGTAGTCTGGAAGACATCTGGTGTCATGGAAAGTGACTTAGCACAGTGGAGGGCGCTTTTCACTTCTGGGGCAGTTTCTATGATTTTCTCCAAGGGAAGGCCTTTTGTCATGAGGAGCTGTTCATGAATAGGGCTCCGTGTGTGTCACAGAGGTTGCGGAAGTCATGGATTCCGTGGCTTCTGCAGGGGCCAGAGTGGTTGACCCCAGGGCCACCCAAGCAGCTGGCCCCCAGGATAGCCACAGTAGCTGCTGCTCCGGTGGCCCCAGAAGCGGTCCCCGGGTGGCCAGCCACAGCAGCTGTGGTCCCCAGCCCTGGGCAGCAGCCCCCGGCCAGCCAGAGCAGTCACATGGCCCCAGGCAGCATAGACAAGCCCTGAGATTAAAGATATAAGATTTCAGCCTGAAAGAGAAGTGTTTGAAGATAGCACTAACAACTCAAAAGAAGAGTGGTGATAGGATGTAGTATCACTATAATTATCACCACATAGATTTAAAGGGCAAAGTTTTCAGTGTGTGGAGGTACACTTGTAATAAAAAAAGTGTACACACAACTGTGCTCTTAAATTAACGTGCTCATTTACTGAAATAGCGCTTACAGTTGCGCACACAATCCAAAGACCCATTATATACACAGGTGCAAGAACTGTACATACAAATCAGTAAAATACACAACCTACATAAGAAACACAGTTGTACTAGCATTTGTGCACATAGGTTTTGGACAACCTAGTTTCAAAATTTGGCTCAAAACGTAAAGCTTTACACAGTAGATGTGATGAAACATAACCCATATGAAAAATGTTTATTTTATTGCAGGTTTGGAATCACCAGTGTCCCAGAGACTGTTAAAAGCAGTGAGTCCACTTTGATGTGTTAGTTTAAAGCTTGCTGCAGAAACTCTTTTGGGCTGTCTACATAGAAACATCCTCTGCAAACATTATCCACTCTCTTCAGAAAACTCCTTTTATAAAGGAGACATGATTGTTTTGTGCTGCCACTACCAACTCTCCCCAACTATAAACAAGTCTCATTTCTAAAAAGAAGATTTGAAACCTGGACAGCTTGAGAAGAAGTCTAACTCCCATCAGCATGCCGCCTGTACCAACATTATATAAAAAAAAAATAGCCCAACCATAGATCAACATTATTGATGATAGCTCAGGAACTGTAAGGCCTCCACACATATCCCTGGGCTTGTTTTGAACAGCAGAGGTTGACTTGACTTGAAAATAGACTTAAAAATAGACCATGGCATAATCTGTGCTGTCAATGATTCTTTTTACCTTTAATAAAATAAACTAAATCCTAATCTTTCTGGGGATGTTTTTGTGTAAACTGAAGAGAGTAAGGGAAGTGATATTTTGGGAAAATAATTCCGGACATGGCAGAGATATAGAAAATTATTATACTGATATCTGAATTGAGTTTGCAAAACTGAAGATAAGACACCGTCGTTTAAATGTGTATGTGTATTTTTGCTGATCTGGGCTCTTGATAAGATCTCAGAGAAAGTTGGAACAGCACAGAATTGGTAAAAAAAAAAAAGAAGGAAGTGGGAGAAACAGTATAAATAAAACATGGAGAAAGAGTCAAGAAGAATTAAAATCATATCTGTATATAATCAGAAGAAAACAATAAGTTAGACAATGGTTTTATCATTCAGGCTAAACAGCCGTGTTGTAAGTAGAGCAGTGCAAGAACTTTGGAATTAAAAAAAAAAATCATTCTGAATCAGGACTCCTGCTCAAGAGACCAGGGAGTTGGTCAGGAGGTTGTTCAGGGAGTATAGACTGAGATAGGTACCCACCAGTGTGGCAGAAGAAGCTAGGCCTGCCTAGGTTACCATGGCGACAGTTGGGTTTTAAGTAAGATAGACATGTGGAGATCGTTTTAAAATAATGTTTTATCCTATGTGTTGTTTCTACTGTTAAAATAAGCACTTGGGTTTGAAGAAGGCTGTCTATTCACCACTGGTCACGGACTCCTGAAGGGAAGAAACAAGTGCCAAACCCAGCTGACCTCCTAGGTAAGCATGGTTGATACACAGGGTACTGCAGCCCAGGGCACAGTCTAAATGTGCGAGAATGGCAGAATTCTACCACAGAGAGCTGAAGACACAAGGCCTGCCACCTGAGGCAGTACACTCAGAGAGACCAGAGGGGGACAGAGTTGCAGCTAGTGTATATGATGATATTGTGGAATTCAATGTTTATGGTCTTTCACTGACTTCTGCAATAAATTTGACCAGTTTACATCTTAATTTAACAATTCCATGGATGATGCATGAGCCAGATTAAAATCCACCTCATTCTCCCCCAGTTGACTCTGAACTACTCACAAAAATAAAATAGCTTATTTTTTCCAATAAAGCAAACAGATATGATACACAGACCGATTGGATGAGCAAGAAGGTGCAATTTTTATACAGTTACCATTCTGACTATGGCTCTAAAGGAGATTCACTTTCTAGGAGGAGAAGTCTGCCCCAAAACAGCTTGATAAACCAACTTCTGAGTCCTGAGTGTATGGTTTAGGATTATTTTTAATAATTTGCTATTGAGGATTTTAATTTGAAGGTTTGTATCCTGTTTTCTTCTTCTTCAAGACATTCTTCCTGCACTAGTATAAATGTATTTTGTGGCCAGTCTCAGGTGTCTGATGTTTTCTGTTCAATTTGTTTTCACCTCTAAGTTACTCTCTCAGTTGAGAAATGTGTATGTTAGAAAAAAATGGTATCGCTGTGCCCTGTGCAAAAAGCCTGCTGTACAGCTGTTGTATGAAGATATTTATAGTCACTCTGCATACATTGACCACATAATTACATCATGTGCTTTTGTGAATACTGGTTGTTTAGTATTCATTATTGCAGTTAGTGATCCTGAGTTTTACTGGCCTTGTGGTTATTTCAAATACTGATTTTTAGACCCCAATTTACCACTCCCCCCACTAAACAGATGATGGACATTGCTGTATAGAGGCTTGTACTTTTGTTCTCATTTCCTCATATGCATGAATCTCTTCTAAGTTAACTATATTCAGTCAACAACTGGAATCAAAATAAATCAATCCTTAGGCCACACTACTATAGAGCTCACATGATGCCATTTCAAAATCCCTTCCTGTCCCATCACCATCACATCCAGCCATCATACACATAGAGGGCCAAAAAAGTGTCAAAGTCTCTCCTCTTGAAAGCCACAGTCCGCTCTATAATCTTACGGAAGAAGAGGGAGATTATTAGCCTCTATTTTGTAGGACTAATTCCCAGGGACATTTTGCAGGGAACCTACATGTGGTTGGGAGCAGGATACAGGACACACAGTAGCACCACAAAGGGGATGAACACAATGTATGGGCTGTAGTGTGCGCCACCCCTTTGCTCCCCCTACATCAGGGTTTTTCCCCAGTTTATCTGCATAGGTACAAATCTGCTGGCCAAACCCTTAATCTTTTCCCAACCCATCCCTTCCTCACCCCACCCTCACCTCTCTGTGGCCTTGTTCCTCTGCCCCTGCACTGCGGAAACTTGCCAGTTTGGGAGCCTTCCATTGCCCTGCCATGACTAGGGGGATGTCTCCATTACTGGTTAGTTTTCAGAACTTCTTAAGCAGAGGTGAGCCTGTACCAAAAGCCCGGATCTTAATACCCTGCACTTCAATGAAATTCCTATGTGGATCAAAACTTCAGAGTTCAGGCCCATCTCTACTCTTAAGTATATTAAAGTTAGTAACTTTTTAAACATCAAAAATTACAAACTTGACACGTAACTGTTAATCACAAAGAACTAACAAAGGACTATGTTCAGTTCATCTTCAGAAAGCTATGCATAAGTGCTCTGCTCAGTGCTCCTACTATGCCATGGAGCTGGACTAACTCCTACTGGATCTGGACTGTCAGGAGCAAGTCCTCCTGTTGGAGGGAGTGGCCAACTCTTACTGCATGTGATAAAGGAGCGGCCAATCCATAGCAAGAAGGCAGAGATGGCAGTTTGCCCTGTGCAAAGCACAGGAGATGTAACAGACACCAGTGGGGTAAAGAGAGCTAAGCGGGAATTGGAAAAATATCTGTTGCACATACAGTAATGAATGGTGCCTTGACACAGAGGGCACTTTGGTCCTGATTCAAGAAAGCACTTAAGAACATGCTTAGGTCCCTCCCTGTTCAAGGCAGCACATAAGAATAGACTCCAATTGGACGTAAGCCTGTGATTAGGTGCTGTCCTGAATAGAGATGCTATCCTTAAATCAGTACCTGTAAGTGTGGACAAGGTAACAATTTGCCAGGTACATGTCTGGTGTTCTCAGGTACAATGCTCCCATATGGCTCTGGGAATTTAGGAGCAGCTAACAGATATGTAGAACCAAGCACAAAGTGGGAGTTGCCAGGCGCTACCCTCTGTGTATTTAGCTCCCTAACATCTGCCTGCAATGGGGATTGCGGTGTGGCCATCCCACAGACAGAATGGATTGGTTATCTACTGCGATGGTGCCCATGCTCCCACAGGGGCTATGGGAACACAGAAAGCTTTGTGCAGTTCCTCTTCTTCCAAGTCAGTGCTTGGTGTGACTTTTCTGACCAAGGATCCTTGCTACCCAAGGAATAGAATGTTTGGTGCCTGCATTCTCTCCCTCATTTCATTTTTCCTGCCTATAGAGGCAAGAGCACTTCCTTCTATGAGGGGTGTGGGGGGGAAGGTGCCTGCGCATTCCTGTGGTGAAAGTGGAGCACAGTTATTTCACTGCCTTTCTGGAACAGTGTGAATTTGAACAGCTTCAGGGAATGCAAAAGCTCTGCATCTGTGCATCTCTAAACTGAACTGGGCCCAAAGGTCAAAGAAAACAGCCTGTAAGTAATTAGCAAAGTCCTCTAAACACTGAGAGCATATGTAAAATAAGAAGCATTTATTCCTTTCCCTCTTCCAAAGAAAAAAAGATAAATGGTAATAAACAGCCAACAGTAATCAAAATTAATCCTTTGGCAAAAAAAAAGTTACTTTAAAAAAAATAAAAATAAAAATGCTACATTGTTTGCTGGCCTGTCTCCAGCAGTCTTATTAGAACAATCTCTTGCTACTTTCTTCATTGTTAGGTTTATATACTTCGTAATTGTAAACAAACAAGCCAGTTGTATGCTTTTAGATACTCTACATAAAAAAAATCAACGACAAATCATTAACTGAGTGCAGAGTTAATAGCTTAAGAATATAAAGCATAATATATTGCAACAGCAATGATAGAAAGGAAAAGATTTTAAAAGCATGGAACTATTACAACTAGTTTTGAGAGAGCGAAATGTGAAATCAACCAGAAAATGATCGTTCCATGACTATAAATACCGAGCACTAAAACCAAAACAAAGTTTCTCACATTGTGAAAATCCATAAATAAAAACAACCTTCCCCAAAAGCATTTTAGGGGAAAGTATTTAGTGTGGCTATAAAATAAAGAATTTGTTTTCTTTATATTAAGTGTAGCTTTGATTGAATCTGTAGAATTAAGTACTAATGTTATTGTAAGTAAAACACAAAGAACTGGAATTTGTGTTTGGCATATAATCAAGAAATAAGTGAGTCACAAAGTCTAAAGATGTGATATGCCTTTATATGGCTTAGTTAGGGTTACTTTTGATACACTGCAAAATGAAAGTATTCCTTACGCAAAGAAACAAAAATCTTTCCTCTTTAAATACACACAAAGAGAAAGGCGCACACTGCAGTGATCTGTATACATAAACTCTCTTTACAAGTACAAACAGATTAAGATATGTAACACATTTTAGGTTGGGGTCAACATCTTGGATAGGCACGTCCGACTGATAAGTAAGTTCTCAAGTAGCTTGTAGTTTACTGAAGTATATATCACCTTGTTTTATTTTATGTAGCTTTTTAGAATAAATCAGTTCAATAACGATGGCTGTCTTTAAGCAGAGGTGACAACTTCACCAGTTCCTGGGAGGTACTCCACCCCTGCTCCATCTCTTCCCACCCCCACCCTGCCTCTTCCCACCCCTACCCCGTTCCGCCCCCATCGCCTACCTCTTCCTCCCCCAGCTCCTCCCCCTCCCCCCCAGCACCTCCTGCACGCTGCTGAACAGCTGATCGTGGCAGATGGGAGGTGCTAGGAGGGGGAGGAGCTGATTGGCAGGGCCCGCCGGTGGGCAAGAGGGCTAGGGGGGAGCTGAACTGCAGGGCTGCTGATGGGTGCTGAGCACACACTATTTTTTTCCATGGGTGCTCCAGCCCTGGAGCACCCATGGAGTTGGCACCTATGTCTTTCAGACGCGTTGAGAAACTAACAGAACACAACCAGAGAGAGGCAGAACCCCTGTGCCAATGTTCACAATTGTATTATATATGATGTTTTACTTAAAGTCCGAGCTCCTGAAAACTAGTGATTACACAAGAATCACAGCTTTCATTTAACAGCAATAGTTGCAAAGAAAATCTGGAAAATGTGACCCAAGTGCCCCCTGAAAGTTTCAAAAACCAGAAAGGAAAGAAAAAGAACCACAATTTTACTATTTTTAAAGTCTCATGATTTTTAAACCAATCTCATGTTTTTTAGGAGCCTGACTCATGATTTTTTAATGTTTGGGGTTGGCAGTACTGAGACCCATACCAAAAGAGGACGCAATAGCAACACAATGGTATTACCCAAGGATCAGATCTTGTGTGGTGGTGAGCACACTCTCTTCCCTTTGAAGCTAACAGCAGCTGGGGGTGCTCAGCACCTTGTAAATTTGAGCACCAACAATTTACACTGGTAACACTGTACTGACCTTAGCATAACAGCAGCCCACAAATTCCAGTTTGCTGAGCCTTTGGAATAGATCCAGTTTAATCTCAGCCCGCTAGCTCTCACCCAAGCCATCATTCTCACGCAGACATAGGGTCATTTGTTCCACAGCAGTGGCAGGATTGGCTATAATGGATACATAGAGCTGGATACATAGAGCATATTTGAGACACTGCAGTCCATGTCTCCTTCCCAAGTCTCCCAGCATCAATCAACAGGATTGATGACAAAATGGACTCCTGAGGCACTGTGCATAAGAGATCCCCATCGGGCAGAAGAGCAGCTCCCCAGAACTATTTGCTGGGACCTCCCATATAAAAGAGGATCAAGTATATTTACAGGTTTCCAATATATGATCAGGTAATACCAGGACTAGAGCACTAACCAACAGGCTCTAGGTTATTTGGATGATGAAATACTTAACCAGTCTAGGTATGCACACGTACCACAAATGTACCCACAAGTAATCAAGCAGCTAATTATCTTGATCTCAGAACCAATGCAGCTTCAGCATTTGATAAACTCACTTTGCCACCTGAAAATGATTGGGGATAAAATAAGGACTGTATTTGTCTTTTCAGCATTCATGATCGACTGCATTAGCATGAAGAAAGGAAGTGAGGGAAGTAGAGAGAGGACAGTCAAGAACCATTACGAAACTGAGATGAAAGAGGAGCTGTAACAGAAAATAGGCATCTTTAGTTTGTGCTGAGGACTTGTGTTCCAATCTAATGGAACCATCTTTGAACTCAGTTCAAATAATAGACAAGTTGTGATGGATCAGGAGTGGCATACATAAACAAACATATAATTGTATTGTACCTACTCTATGTGGTGTCCTGGTGTTCACATTCATTTTTCCTTGCTAGGCATCCAGCAGCTACATTTTTGCTTCAAAGGGAACATTGTCTGCAGCTGTTGGCACTAATTAGAATTTGAAATGTAAGTGACAAGGATGTATTGGTAGAAAGCTTGTTGTTAAGACAGTTTTGGTTTGGTGGTGCTATATGTGGAGCTTTAGGAATCTAGGTGGATTGTTGTGATGTTGTGAAATCAAAAATGATGCCGCAGAAGTCTGTACAGGAGATTACAGATAATTAAACTATTTTTCTTTTAGGTTTAAGGGATGTGTAACTGACTGTTCTCAGTGCAGAAACTGTAAATGATGTAGTGTATTCAATGAAACATTCCTTCCTCGTAAGCTCTGACGCTAAAATAAAATCCTACCAAGCCAGGACATCTCAGTTTTGGTTTGTTTTTTTAAATAGAATGAGTGGGGGAAGGAAAGTGAATCACTCAGGATTATGAATCTTTCTGCTCCTGGTGATCTGATTAAATCCACCCTTGATTAGTAGTGACCAAACTCTCTTTGCCATCTGATTGCTGTTCTGTGGCCTGTATGGAATAAATTGGTTCAATTTCTTCTGGACAGGCTGTAGAGAATAAGGAAGATAACATCTGTACCTCAGTTTACCTGCTTGAGATTATTCTGTCTGACTACCTGGAGCTGAATCAAAAAGGGCTGTTAGGAAGAGCAAGCAGGAAATAAAACAATCATCAAAGATAAGATAGCCCTGGGTAAAAAACGTCAAGGGAGCTAAGGGAGCAAAGGCTAGGCCATTAATTGGAAAGGTGCTCTCTTTCTAGGCACCTGCCAAAGGTTTCAGGGCTGTTTTACCAAGGCCAGAGACTAGAGATCTAAAGGACTATAAACACTTAAAAGCACCCCTCAGAAAAAGGAAAGGGGAAGGAGGATGGAGTTGCAAGCAGCTGCCTGAAATGAGATGCTGACCAAGAGAGACAGAAGGGCAGAGAAGGCAAGAGGGCAGTTTGGTACACACCCTGTGGGATGTGTCTGAGGCAAGACTAAGGCATGCAGCCTTTTGCTAGTTCTGTTTAGTAGCACTGTTTGTTTTAACCCTTTTCTCTGCTTGCTATGTACTCGTGGGTGAATAGACAAGGTGTCTGTTTGGAAGGAGCTTTAGTCACTTTACTTTCGTCAGCTACTGGTTACAAGCTCCTGGAGGAAAGTTTCTTGCAGGTACCAAATACAGCTGGGTCTGTCCTGTTAACATGATTGGAGATGGTGGGCTGCCACCCCAGGACCCAGTCTAAGAGTGGTAGAACCACAAGTGTTCCACCTGGAGAAAGCCGACAGTACCAAAACCTGAAAGATGCACTTCTAGGGGACTCTAAG
>NW_020664409.1:8440557-8543483 GCF_002925995.2 Terrapene triunguis
GGCATATCATCTTAACTACAGGCACATAAGCACAGGACAGACAGACGTTTCAACACTCTTGCCTAGGGATCCTGCCCTCAACACACATATTTGATGCTCATACATGGTCTCTTGGCTGCCTCTAGTCCTGCCCATCTGTTGGGATGGCATTACGCCAGCTGACAAGGTAGCATGCCAGCTTTGCTAACACAAATGTGCCAAATAAAGATAGAGTGTTTTAGATGTACTGACTTCATAATGCTGCAAGTCAAGTTTCTTATGAAGAAAGTTCCTACCCATCTCCTCAGCCCCTCTCTACTAGAAATATTTTACATGTGATCTCTCCTATTTGTCATCTGTATTCTAACACACACTCCCAAACAATGAAAACTGAACACAATGTTTATGGGTATTCAAGGTTGCCAAACAAGGCAGGTGGTATTGTAGCAGACACACAGGTAGGGCCATTAAAAGTCCACAGAGATTCCATGGCCCAAAGAAATCTTTGAGGGGGGTTCCTTCCAAATCTGCACAATTTTTGCAAAGGGTTTTTTCTTTGTTTCTTCTTCTGCTTGGCTTCACTCCTTAACATTTTAATAGTAGCTCTTATCATAAGACACAACTGAGATTTTTCAAAATATATTTATTAACTTATTAAATTGAACAGCATTTGCTGGTATTGGAATAAGCACATACAGTCCATCAAAATCCTGCAGTTCCTATCATGTTTCTACAAATCTAGTGTAGAAGCAGTGCACATGGACAGCACTATAAATATAAAACCCAATTTTACCCCCAAGTAGCAAATTCCATTATTATCTTAAGAAACTTTGGTATTTTTGTATCCCAAAGGGCAAGATTTTTTTTCTTCCTGTAAACTAATTCTGGATAATTCTGCAGAAATCGTCAGGCAGACCCTATGTTTTCAGAATTTATGGATTTTTTCATGCTTACGCATTATATTTTCAGCTCATTATATTCTATTAATAACCATGCACAAGGTATCAAAACATATGTTAGGAACAAATCCATCCTATCCATTGCTCCATGTGATGTCAAGCACTGTGAAAACACTAAAATCAGAGGATGAACCCATTCAAAGAAGTCCAGGTGGTAGAGTCTAAACACAAGTTGTGCATTTGTCCTGTAAAGAGGGCAATTGGCCAAAACTACATTTCACAGAAAAATGAGAATTTGCACAAGAAACATCACCGAGACAAGGTTGGAACACGGAAAAGAAATCAAATGGTGTAAACAAAATGTAGTTTCTAAATGGAAGTAGTATAGATTATCAACCCAGTAGGTTAACATTATGTCCATCATAAACCAGAGCCTGGATAGCAAAGGCAGACATAAGAACAAAAATGCATATTCTCCTTTCAAGAGTAAAAGACTGTAACAATGCTATCAACCTGATTCAGAGCCTCTTTGACTGTTTTTTTCTCACAGTGCATGTTCTGTTCACTGATTAGTACATCATTAGCATGGACTACCTTTTGTGTATTGGCATGAGTGTAATGTCTTTGCATTCCCTGGCAGACTGGTGAACAGCATTGGGAAGGTACAGAAAAGGGAACAGTGTGAGACCCTCACAGCAACTGAGCTATGCAAGCTGACTCTCCTTTATTTCTGTATGTTTATGGAGTTCCCAGAAGCTTTACCTCAGTACTAGACAGTGAGTCATCATCATTTTCTAATGCTTGGAAGTCACTTGAGGGAGATTATACCCTCTGGAGGTTAAGTTGTTGCCACTAGGTCATGGAGGCTACACGGAGGCTGTACTGAAGGCTGTGCTCGCCTCACTCTCTTCTCTGCCTGTTCTGATATTGGGGCACAACTAAGCTGGGCACAGTTAGAGCCAGACAATGCCGCATGTTTGTTAACCCAACAAGCCCCAAACGAGCAGTTGTTTTACCCCCATGGAGATTCTGTTCTAAGAAGAGTAAATAAGTAAAGAACCAGCTATGACCTCAGACTCTGGGATTTTATTTCACCTAATATCCAAGGAAGGGACAAGGCCCTACAATCATTCCCTGAAGTATAAGTTCAGAGAGCATGTGTACAGGTGAATGTAGCGCTGGGAAAGGTTTCTGGGAGTTATCATAGCCAAGATGAAGGTAACCATCTGTTGAGAGGTAATTCAGACAAGCAAAATATTCAGCCTGTGTGACCAAAGAATTCCATACACCTTTGGTTTGAAAAGGTTCCATCTGTGGGCTGAACCCAATCAGGTCTGACCCCCTAGAAATTTTTATTTGAATTACTGTCACCTTTTAATAACCTTTCACTGCACCTCCCAAAAGATAACGGGTTTCATTAAACCAGCTGGCACAACACCAGTTTCTCTTCACACATCTATTTATTTTGATCTTTCAAGAGAAAAATAAATGAAATCAGTCATTTTGGTTTAGAGGGTGTCCAGGGACAATTACTTGATTGGTATCGCACACCAATGTGTGAGTCACCACAACACACTTGTAGAACAGAATATTTTCCTTGAAGTCTTGATTCCTTATCATCTGAAACGAATGTGTGTGTATATAGATCGACATTTTTTTTTTTTTGGATGAACGATACTCTGTAAAATACCAGAGAGAAAAATGTCAGACATACATTGCATAGCAATCGAGGGCTAATGAAGATCCAGGTATTAAATCAATTAAGTAGTATCAAAAGCTACCTAATCATCAAGGAACAAAATTGGCACCACAATATGTAGTGAGTATGGGAAAGCCTAATTTACTAAACATACCCTGCAGTCACATAATTGCATGTAATTTTACCAGCATAATTAACTAATTTAATTACCACTTCTCAAGTGCATCAATTATTGACATTACAGAGTTTTCAGACAGCAGAATTACTGTGTGGTGCATTCAGAGAATGCAAAATGCTTTGTACGCCTATTTTCCAGTCACCGTCAACAACAGAGAGGGAATGTGAGTGGCAAAAGGAAAAAAATTCAGTGAATCACACAGAGCACAGCTTGGTGGCCAGGTTTAAAAACTGAAACAGAAACCAGTATGTTTATATAGGACTGAAATGTCAGAGAACAATTGGGCGAAGGTGAAGATTCAAGAGACAGAAGCTGAACAAGAAATTAAGACAGAGAGCTGCTATTTCGGAGATTCTATAGCTACTGCTGTTCTAGCTGAAGTCCGCCCAGTAGGTGATGGGTGCTGCCAAGTATGCCAGCCACCCTCCCTGGAATCTACTAGCAGAGCGCCTGCTCCTGCAATGAGCTCATGAGGATACCCACATGGGTGCAAGGGTCCATTTGCACAGAGCTCCTGCTAGGAACAGAGCCAAGACAGGCCCAAGCCTTTGGGTCCCAATCTGAAGTTCCCCAAACTTCATAGGCATTTGCATCCTGGGTTGTGGATCAAGCCCATCCCACCTTGTAATCCCAGAAACTCAGATGTAAATAGATGAAAGATGAGCACATTGTATTAATTAAAAATTTAACGTTGTGGCATGGGATCATTATTTCAACATGATAAAACACTCAATATTTACACACACTATGTAAATCTTTGCACAAAACTATTTTGTTTTCGCTACATGCTTTTCAAAGTCAAGAGAGATGTCAGTGTCTGCTCCCTATGGAGTCCTAAGAGTCCGTGTCAGTAAAACAAATGGACAGCGTCAGGGAAAATTATGCCCTGTGTCAGTAAATTTGTTAACAGGGTGGATGGAAACCCTGGGAGCTGTGGTATGATTTTCTTTTCACATTGCCCTCTTGTACTTGACCTTTGCACAGCTGTTTCACAGTATCTGGAGGTGGCTGAACTGTGAAATAGTGATTACAGGAGAGGGGCATTTTAATGAGACAATACAACCTAGAACAAGGAGATGCAAGAAGAGGGCATTCTCTTTCATATGCCATCGGAGATCTTTAAATCCTGTTGTGTCAAAATTGCCCATTTTAAAATCTCATTCCAACATTTAATTACATTTTAAATAGAAATAAAAGCTTTTAGGGAATTTGCTATTGCAGCTCTTTTGAGTGGGTACACAGGGACGTTCAAATTTTAAAATAAGTAATTCAACTAAATAATATGTCTGCAAGAAACCTAAAACCAATTATAATTAAGAAAGAATTAGAATTAGGATTATGCGTTCGATTCTATGCAGCCTCAGTAGCACCCCCCACCCATGGGCTCACTAGTCCATTAGATCCATTTAGGCACAGTCGCCCTTCGGGAATGATGCACAGAGGCAGAATTCCTTCTGAAGTTCTCTGTTGTACAGGAGTGCAGCTGGTGCTACTACACCCTTTCAAGGAAGTAATCTACTCCCTCTGTGCCCCCAGCTAGCTCTGCTGATTGCTGTGTTTAGGTATGGGACCATGGCCCTGCCTCTGCCTGCCCCCTTTGGGGTGTTTTTCACATGCGTCCCCATTCAGGAAAGCATTTAAGCATTTGCTTAAAGTCAAGCACCTGCTTGTCTCACTGACTTAAGGACAGTGCTTTCCTGAATCAGGGCAGAGGAGAGAGCAGTCCTATGCTCCAAAGAACATGAGGAATGTGGCCGTTCCCAGGAGCATGGCAGAGTGCTCCTTGCACCTTGACCCTCCTGCAGTGCACCGTGGAGCAGTCAGGCACAATATATACCCCATCTGGGGGAACAGGGCCGGCTCCAGGGTTTTGGCCGCCCCAAGCAACCAAAAAAAAAAAAAAAAGCCGCGACCGCGATCTGCGGCGGCAATTCGGCAGGAGGTCCTTCGCTCCCAGGCGGAGTGAGGGACCGTCCGCCGAATTGCCGCCGAATACCTGGACGTGCTGCCCCTCTCCGGAGCTGCCGCCCCAAGCACCTGTTTGACAAGCTGGTGCCTGGAGCCAGCCCTGTGGGGGAAGGATTTGTGCCTGTGGTGCAGATGATGTAGAGAGATTTCCTTGAACCCTGCCGTAAAAGTTCATGTTGATATATCATTTTTTTAAATGCCATCACCTAAGTTCCCTCTAAGCTGCGCGGTCTATTAAGCTTCACGCAGGGGCTCAGGGCTGTGGTGGGGAGAGATGCCTCTCCCCCAGCATGGACCTGCCGCAGCAGGGAGAGGCACCTCTCCTCGCCATCCCCAACACGGACCTGCCCCGGACTTGCCGCGGCCAGGGGAGAGGCGCCTCTCCCCCCCGAGCCCAGGTGCTTCTGCAGGGAGAGAGAGCTGGGGGGAGTCAACTCTTCCCGCTGTAGCCCCTGGGCAGCCTTCATCCCAAACCCCTCATCCCCGGCCCCAGCCCAGAGCTCTCACCCCCCACCAACCGCAATCCTCTGCCTCAGTCCTGAGCCCCCCTCCCACACTCTGAACCCCATGGCCCCACTCCCACCACATGAATTTTGTTATGTGCACCAATATAAGGTGATATGTCACACATCACCTCCATATTGGTGCACATAACAAAATTCATTCCACACGTGCGTGGGAAAAATTAGAGGGAACACTAGCCAACACCATATTTTTATGATAACAAACAAAATTTTTCTTCCTGGTTCAACCAAATGAATAGTACTTTTCAGCCTGCTCATTCAGCTGGTCATTCTCTGTGCACTCACCTCCTCTCTCCCATTACAACAAACAACCATAGGTGCTCAAACTAAGGGTGCTGGGGGTGAAGTAGCACTCCCTGGCTTGAAGTGGTTTCCATTATATCCAGGGTTTTCCATTGGTTCAATGGCTCTCAACACTCCCACTATAAAAATTGTTCCAGCATCCCTACAAACAACCTCTGGTATGCAACTGAGGTGTGAGGTAGCTGAACATGGGAGACACTGGGCCAGATGCACGTGTGTCATAAGTGGTGGTGAAAGGCAGAGGCCAGTACGTTGAGTAAGCGCATGTGAGTGAGTGTAAAGTAACAGGGGAAAGGGTGGAAAAGTGCGGTAGTAGCAGGAAATGCAAAAAACAAGAAAGTGTAAGAAGGTGAAGGATAAAGTGTTGGGATTCCCTTTGAGACCTTTCCACTCGGCTCCACCAGAACATCTCACCCGGTTCTGGGACAGCACTTCATCCAGTCCGGCTTACTTTCACTCCTGGTGCTACTGTAATACAAACAATAAATAAGAATAAACAATTATTGGCCAGCATGTCCCAATCACTGCTTTGATCACTTTACTTGGGTCTTTTCCCTCTAGCCTTAGGCTGTTTTGTGTTTTCAGACTGTAAACTCTTCAAGGCAGAAACTGTACATCCCTGTGTTTTGTACAGTGCACTGCACATTTGGGTGCTAGTTGAATATAAACAATAAGATAGATTGTAAGCCCCTGGGGGCAGGGACCATCTTTTTGTTCTGTGTTTGTACAGCACCTAGCACACTGGGGTCTTGGTCCATGATTAGAGCTCCTAAGCCCAATGGCAATACAAATAATAAATAATACCAACACCACCCAGTGACCATTAATGTCACATGTAAATTTGATCCTTACTAGTTGGTTATATGCCGCCAGGGTATTTAATCAGATCATTATGGAAAAATCCTATAGATAGAATTTACTGCTGTCTTACAAATACTTACAACCCACTAGCTATGTATGTATGTATGTATTTTGTCCCCCTTTATGGTCTATGCCTGTATGGGATGAAGCCAATTGTGATCTGGAGAAATTTTTCTAAAAACCTATAGATTGTAATAGAGAATGACAGAGAAGCACTTAGATGCTGCAGTGACAAGCGCTATAGAAAACCCAAAGTTAGACAGATAACCTCCCAGTAGGATTTTTTAAAACCAGTCTATAAAATTCCATAGTAGAGGTAACACTCCTTATTAAAATTCTATATGATGACCCAAAAAGTTACGATTTTCTATTACATTCTATACAACTTTCCCATAAAGGGATGGGAAGGTTTGGGACCGATTGTTTATCAGTCTATAATTTTCTTCCTTGCACACTATAGGAGCCACTTTTTCCTATGACTTTTAGACCAGGTCTACGCTCAAAAATCAAAAATCAACCCAGCTACATCACTCAAGGGAATGAAAAATCCCTACCCCTGAACAACATAGTTAAGTTGATTTAACCTCTGGCATAGACAGTGCTATGTCGATGGAAGTTCTTCCATCAACCTAGCTGCTGCCTCTTGAGGATGTGGAGAATCTCTACCGAAAGAAGAACCCTTTCCGTCACTGTAGCAAGTAGCTACATTGAAGTGCTACCACGGCACAGCTGCAGCGTTGCAGAAGAATAGATCAAATTAAGTGCAAAACGGATCATCAGAAACACTTGTCATGAAGCTCTCCTGGCCTAGGGATTGGTCAATTGGCTTGGAAAGAGTAAGACAAGTCTCAAATGCTTTCCCATTCTGCCCCTTCTAAGTCCTCAAACAAGTTGCCCTCTCTCTGCTTCTCCCCCCCCCCCCCCCCAGCCTCTTTTCTAGTTCAGATTGTTTTGGATAAGCCCTTCTTCCAAAGCCCCACTTATACTTTTGGTAGGGCCTGGACCTGCAGCAGTCTCTCTCTGGTGGGCCTTAGGGGCAGTCTGAATGGAAATCTCACACTCTCCCCACTTAGGGAATTCCCCAGCGGACGGATCATTGTTTGCAGACGCCACACCAGATTGATCACAGTTCGCCATCTTTAGACTTAATTACACATTTCATATTACAAATTACACTGATTTTTTCACTGTTATGTGTGTGTGCCTTGTAGATGCTTGGACATCCACTAAAGCATATGTACACACCTACAGTATTAGCACTGCACTCTATGTATTAAACACACAGCAGTTACTGGTGGGAACTATGCAGGAAGGACAGCAGAGCAGTGCAGGATCAGCATATGGCCCAAGAACAACCCTGCTTGTATAGGATAGGATGCCAGAGGGTTGGTGGGAAAGGAAAGTGTTGCCATGTATACCTTACTGCTTCCCCTAAAAGGAGGAGTGTGTGCACATGCTTCTGCCAGCTGGAGGCCTAGCTCTAACCAGAAGACTATGCCTTTGAGGCCATGATGGCCAACACCTCTCACCCTCCTCCCCACCTTAGCATTTTCTTAAGTGCTAGATATAAATCTTGCCTGCTACCACATGAGAGCGCTGCAGGAGTCTTCACATCTTCTTCCCCCCACCATCATACCCATCAAGCACAGGGAAGGATTTGGCCCAGAGCATATAATGAGTGGTTAACAGTTAGCTGGCTAAAAGGTTAACAAAAAGTAACCTGAGCTCTGCTTTGATCTCTTCTAAAGTGCCGGGGTCTTAGAAATTTGACTGCTACCCGCTCACCAGAATGGTGCAGCCGAGCACACCAGGGAATAGCAGACTGCACAACGTACGTGTCTGCAACACAAAGTAAATAACAAGAAGAGACAATATTCGGTTTGCCAGCATTGACAACGTCTTTCAACTAACCCAAACCATTGCCGTTTGTTTTAAAATGAGCTTTATTTGGCTTTGGCAGGGAAAGTCACAATAAAATCAACTTTCCCCTTATCCTGGTCTCAAAATATTTGCTGACTAATGTGGCCCAAGGAGAGGATTTGGCCCTACACACTTGGGATCACTGTATTTTATCCCCATTCCTTACAAAGAAGGGGAGTGGGGGCTTAGAACTGTTTCCAAAGGTGCAGGTTCTCTGTACAGTTCTGCTAGGGGGAGGGCAATATTGGCATGACCTTCTAGCCACTGGTACACCATACCACACCTTGGCTCATGAACCTACTGCTAGTGAGACCAGCTGTAGGAGAAACAGTTAGGAAGCTTCTCATATGCTAGTCCAGACATTTCCTTTTCACTACCAATTAACTACCCACACCACAGAATGCTTATCAGCTACGTCAAAGAATGCATTCCTCACAAACACACACTGTATGGCAGATAACGTCTCTGGCTGCATCAGATTTTCTAATTAAATGTGTGGGGGTGGAGGAAAAATGGGAGGGGGAGCAGGAAACAAAGCACAGAGAGCAGTTTATTTTTTGCTAATACTTTGTACTTTAAACTGAAATATAGCTTCATTAGCAATTTGCTGTGTGCTATGCTACATGGCTGTGGGTCTTCCAATCCACTTTGCCTTTGTGTGTCTCTGGCCTCATGGAAGGGAGGAGTCATCATATAGACTCTTTCTTTGACCTTGTCATTAAAAGAAACAGCCCACAGACTACAGAGAAGGTGCTCTCAATTCCATATCTCCCATCTCCTGGCAAAGATTGTAAAGAGACCAGAAAATGGAAAGATATTGATTCTTGTAACAAATACTGCTTTAAAAACAAAAACCAAGGGGAAATAGCGGAAACTAAATCCAGTCAAGTAATAAGCTACACTAATGTTATAAAGGGTTTGTTCAATTCCTAGTCTGATTATGGGATCCAAACAGAAACAGTGCCTAGCACATAATTCACAATGAGCCATTTACTGGATGAATTTAGCCTCTTCTGCGCATGGAAATTCTATGAGCAGATCACAATTCCTTCAAGTTCCTCTGTAAGCATTCAACCAATTTTAGGGCAACATTTTTAACTCTATGCACTGCTCATAATTGCTATTCTGTTGGATAATTGTGAGTGGTCACCTGGTACTATTTCTATTTCCAGAATGAATGAGTACACAAGCACTTCTGGCACAAATAATTGTGCATGCAGATTCAAAATTTGGCTCCTGAGAAGGCATGTGCATCTTTCAAATTTGCTTCTAGATGATATTTGTGTTGTCAAAACTTGATTGCAGGAATGGTCACAGAAAGCAAACACAGAGGACATGACCAAGGATGATGGAAATCAATTTAAAAATCTGAATCTTTGAGGAAGACTTTGGCCAGCTGTAGCCAGAACATATGCTGGAGGATAGGGATAAGATACAGAGGGACCTTGACAAATTAGAGGATTGGGCCAAAAGAAATCTGATGAGGTTCAACAAGGACAAGTGCAGAGTCCTACACTTAGGACGGAAGAATCCCATGCACTGCTACAGACTAGGACTGAATGGCTAGGCAGCAGTTCTGCAGAAAAGGGGTTACAGTGGACGAGAAGCTGGATATGAGTCGACAGTGTGCCCTTGTTGCCAAGAAGGCTAACGGCATTTTGGGCTGTATAAGTAGGAGTAGATCGAGGGACGTGATCATTCCCCTCTACTCAGCATTGGTGAGGCCTCACCTGGGGGGTGAGGCCTCATCTAGGGTTGTCCAGTTTTAGGCCCCACACTACAAGAAGGATGTGGAAAAATTGGAAAGAGTTCAGCAGAGGGCAACACAAATGATTAGGGGGCTGGAGCACATGACTTATGAGGAGAGGCTGAGGGAACTGGGATTGTTTAGTCTGCAGAAGAGAAGAATGAGGGGGGATTTGATAGCTGCTTTCAACTACCTGAAAGGGGGTTCCAAAGAGGATGGATCTAGACTGTTTTCAGTGGTAGCAGACGACAGAACAAGGAGTAATGGTCTCAAGTTGCAGTGGGGGAGGTTTAGGTTGGATATTAGGAAAAACTTTTTCACTAGGAGGGTGGTGAAGAACTGGAATGGGTTACCTAGGGAGGTGGTGGAATCTCCTTCCTTAGATGTTTTTAAGGTCAGGCTTGACAAAGCCCTGGCTGGGATGATTTAGCTGGGGATTGGTCCTGCTTTGAGCAGAGGGTTGGACTAGATGATCTCCTGAGGTTCCTTCCAACCCTGATAGTCTATGATTCTAGGGTCTTACTGTAAGAAATGCAATAAAGGCAATCTATGTAACGCTTACATTACAAGCCAGATCCTTAGCTGGTGTAAATCATCATACCTCTCTTGACATTAACAGCTATGTTAATTGCTCAGGCCCAGGTCTTTCGATTGTAAACTCTTCTCCATAGAGACTGAGATTTCTTTTATTTCTGTAAGGCCCCACGAAAACCGATGGCTCTATATAAGTATTAACTAATTATGACCTTCTCCCTCTCTATCAAAATCATTTCTGTTGAACTCATTTTGGAACTGACAACTTATTATTGTTTCGTTGTTTGATGTAGGAGCTCTGCCATGTGCTGCTATTTATTATCTTTTTTTAAAAATGTTAATATTTAACTAATTTGTTTGTATTTGCATACCATTACGTACATGATGAAAAAAAAATCAACCAGAAGCTGTTAAAAACCTAACCCATGCTCATTAATCTTTTGCCATCTTGGGACTTCCAGTGCTGTGTTCTGTATTACAGCATCAGCTTTCTAAACAGCAGTGGATTTGTAAAGCAAACTTCCCACAACACTGTCATCTAAACACTGAATTGGTTCTACTGCCTCCTCCTGCTGTTGTGATCATCTCATTTTTGTCTCTCTCTCCTCAGCCTCCTCTTGGATGCACTCCAGTATCCACAGATATACACGGGTGGTGCTTAGAATCTGCAGAAGTCTGATATTAAGCTTCAGGATATGTATTTTTCCCAACCCCGGCTGTCAGTTTACATAGCTTCCTGAGTGGCATAAGCAGCAGAAAACATGCCTCTTAGGAGTCAGAATATTATTATACGCTGTTTTTCTTTGACTCTTTTCTTTGATTCTCGGAAATTAAGACTTAATGAATGTTTGGGAGTCAAACTCTACATCACTTCCTTGTTAGATCTGTGTTTGAGAGTCATAAGTGGTAAATATAGATAGTTCCAAAAATCTGTTTTTAATGTGGAAATGTGCATTCTGGGTTTAAAGCCACTGATCTGTCAGAACCATATCCTCTGGCCAATTTACACATCGGCAATGGGTATGGTAGCTATCCACTGAGCCACCCAGCCCTGAGGATGGTCAGGCCATGTGCAAATGTATGGTGAAGGGATCCACGCCATCTGTGAAGACAAGAGCCACAGAGTGTCCCATCCACTGTCCTTCACCAGGCCTGTATGGTTCCATGACCTTCTTTGTTGTGTACTAAAACTATTGAAGACAAAAGTTACTGCAGCCCTAAGGGGATAGAAACCCCTATTTGGTTGTAGGGGCTAGGAGGATCCCATCCTTTTCCTGTCAAGGAAGGCAGGGCAGTCTAGAGCAGTGGTTCTCAAAGCCGGTCCACCACTTGTTCAGGGAAAGCCCCTGGCGGGCCGGGCCGGTTTGTTTACCTGCTGCGTCCACAGGTTCAGCCGATTGCGGCTCCCACTGGCCACGGTTCGCCGCTCCAGGCCAATGGGGGCTGCGGGAAGGGCAGTCAGCACATCCCTTGGCCCGCTCCACTTCCTGCAGCCCCCATTGGCCTGGAGCAGCGAACCGCGGCCAGTGGGAGCCGCGATCGGCCAAACCTACAGATGCAGCAGGTAAACAAACAGGCTCGGCCCTCCAGGGGCTTTCCCTGAACAAGTGGCGGACCGGCTTTGAGAACCACTGGTCTAGAGGAATGATCAATGGGTTGGAAGCAAAGAATTCCCAAGTTTTAATCTTGGCCCTCCACTAGGGTGACCAGACAGCAAATGTGAAAAATCGGGATGAGGGTGGAGGGTAATAGGAGCCTATATAAGAAAAAGACCCAAAAATCGGGACTGGCCCTATAATATCAGGACATCTGGTCACCCTACCCTTCACTTAACTTTCTGTGTGGCTTTGAGCATGTCACCACACCCCTATGTTCCAGACTCCCCATGTGGATAATGGAGATAATTATATTTATCTATGTACATCACAGGGGAGTTGTGAGGATTAAGAACCGCCCTTTGCACATTGTGCTATAAAAGTGCTAAGTAATTTTACAATTATTTTATCTTATGGGGCTCTTCTTTAAAACAAGACGTGAAAGGTACTTTTTTTTTTTTCTATGACAGGCCACCATTTTCTTTCTTTGGATAAAAGCCCTTTTCAGACAGTCTCCGTAAGGTTCCCCAGGCTGCCTGTCACTCAGGTGAAGGAGGAAATATGTCCCATTCCCCAGCAGAGCTTGGGGAATATGAGAGCATCTAGAAGACCACATCAGGTGGGTTCATTTTTTCCCCAGAGAATGTGTACTAGTTTCCATGGCTGCAGAGCTCTAGTGGGTCCAGAGTTCATACAACGGCTCCACACAGCGAACACAGATGAGATTACTCCAGAAATTGGAATCCAAGCATCCATTGCCTAAGACTGATTATTCCATACTCCTGTATGTGGAATGAACCAGGTCCTTATTGCAAGCAAAGAAAATCCTTCAAGAACCCATGTTTTTTTATTTCTTTCATTCTCAAAAATATTTTACAGTTCAAAATATCGTTTCCTTTCTACAATTTGAGGTTGTGCATATAGTTGATTTAAAAAAAATAAACAGACCGATCGCAGCAAATGCATCCAACATATGTGGAAAGTTACTAATTTTGAAGTCACTCTGTGTGCAGAAAAGGGTGCTAATGGATGCTATTCCTTCCACCGGACGCTATAATCAGAATCACTTCAATAGAGGCTATTAAAATCTGAATGTGAACGTCTTTAAAAAGACCAGCTCAGAAAATTATCAGTCATAATACTGAACACTCAAAGTACATTCACCTGCAAAAAGCCAGCACACCTATCCAATATTTTTGTACCTTAACATTTGATGGACATGCCGGGTCTGTTAAATGAGTGACATCTCTGATTACACCGTTTTATAAAATCACTAGAAATGACATGGCATAGGTGTTGCAGTGATGCTCAGACCTCTTAAACAGACATCTGATTACTATATTCCTGTATAATGTCTCTTTAAACAACAGCTTACCGTTGTAATAATTGTCTTGTTTCTGATATTTACATGGCAAGGATTTGCAAACCTGTTAATACTTCCAAAAGAATGAACAAAAGACTTTAGCCACTTTAAGTGACTAAAATTCAATCCCGTCAGAGTAATCACTAATGAAGGGGATGAGCTAACCGCTAAACAAGCACAGAGGCTCAGGTAAGAATCCAGAAGTTAGGATGCCTATCTAAAACTTCTATAAACATGTACAGGCCCCTACCATCCATTCCCTGCAAATAGTGCACCCTCAATGGGCCTAAGCTTCTAGGTTATGTGATTGGACTTCTATGTTCAGGTCCTCTTTGCAGGGCCCAGAAGACAGTTGACTACCACTCCCTTTCACTGTTGCTGCTCTGTTGCCTGAAGTTGCTGGCCCAGGTCCACATATGTGTAGAATTTGAGAATTATCCATTCCTGGCTCTGTCACTGACCTGCTATTTGACCATGGGTGGTCAATTCACCCCTCTGTCTCTCCTTTCCCCACATTCCTTTGTCGGTCTTGTCTATTTAGACTGTCAGCTCTTTGGGGCAGAGACAGTCTCTCACCACGTGTGTACGTGATACTTAGTGCAATGGGACAATTTCACAGCTGGCATTACTACAGGCATTACTACAGTACCACTAATCACTCCACCTGGCATCATATGTGGCAGGGGTGCTGGAACAATTTTTATAGTGGAGGTGCTAAGAGCCATTGAATCAAACTGTATATAATGGAAACCACTTCAAGCCCGGGGGTACTGCAGCACCCCCCGCACTCGTAGTTCAAGCACCTATGATATGCAGTTTCATTTAGCTATGGGGGGCATGGATAGGCATTCACATAGCACTCCTAGTCTGTACCCGGCCTGGGCCAGGGTAGCTAATGGTCCAACCAGCCGACCAAATTCAGTGATGAATCCTGGTCTCGTGCCACCTGAGGCACATTGCGCATACACTAAGAAGATTTAGCTATGAATTTTCATAAAGCCTGCAAACCATGGCCAACAGTAAAATCAAAGCATCTTTATGAAGGTATTTTACACGTTCCACTTTAGCTGTGTCTTTGGGCTGGAAAGGGTGAAAAGATGTGTCCTTGGCCCAGGACCGTCCTTAGGCATACGTGGCTGCATAGGGCACCCGAAAATTTTGGGCACCACCGGGACAGCAGGTAAGAGCAGGTCAGCTCCCACACACCCAGCATGCGCTGCAGTCTCCTTGGGCAGGGGCCGTATTCACAGAGCTGAATGTGCCAGCACGGTGCATTCTGCATGACGGAGAGGGTAGGGGGTGTCTCTGCGGGTAATTGTGACTCTCTGCCACCGTGAGGTGGACCGAGTGGCTTGGTATCCTTTGCTGCCTCGTCCCTCTCCCCCGGGCTGCTGCAGCGATTTCTGCATACGAAGCTCGGTGCATGTCAGCAATGGGGGAGATCTTCTGGGGGTCCGCGGGCAGGGGTGTTGGCTGTGCTCCAAGTTGGGCATGGGGGCACCAGTTAAATAATACTGCGTAGGGCCCCATAAATCCTAAGGACAGCCCTGTCTTGGCCTGTTCACAATCAGTTTAAGTGGCATTACGGTCTCAGAGCATACTGTCAACTGTCTCTGCTGCACAGTTGTGCCTGTTTGTCATGATTACAGCCACAGCAGAGATAGGGGAGGGGGGAAAAAGTGACTGAGAATAGAAGACTGTGTAAAACCCCTCAACTCACATGTGGGCTGACCATGAAGCTCCCGACTCCAGGAAGCAAGAGCTCTCTTGCCAAATACTGCATCCTGGGTCGGTGGCATAGAATACTCCTATGTTCTCAGATACCTGGAACACCCGCTGTTATAGAATCTAAATACATTTTATTATGCAAAATATGATCTCTATCTTATCATCAGCTTTAGTCCTAGTTAAGTTGAAGTCACGATTTTCCCTCAGAAACCCTCCCCATTCCCTGCATCTCCAATTCCTCCCTTTCTTTCCCCACACCTGCAGACATGGACCAATTCTGCTTACACTATGTTCCTACGATCCAGCTTTTTCTCCCTGTCCAAAGGCAATGCTCTAATCCATGCCCTCATCATATCCTATCTCAGCGGTTCTCAGACTGTGGGTTGGGTCCCCAAAGTGGGTCACGACCCCGTTTTAATGGGGTCACCAGGGCCAGCATTAGACTTGCTGGGACCCAGGGCTGAAGCTGAAGCCTGAGCTCAACCCCCACCCAGGGCAGCGGGGCTTGGGCTGCGGCCCCCTCTTCCCCAACCCGGGGCGGCAGGGCTTGGGCTCAGGCCTTCCCCCTGGGGTCATGTAGTAACTTTGTTGTGAGAAGGGGGTCATGGTGCAATGAAGTTTGAGAACCCCTGTCCTATCCTAATTACCATGACCACCTCTCCTCTCTGGGTTCTGGACACTCTCACTGTCCCACTCCTGTCCACATAAAATGCAGCCACTAAAATCATCTCTGCTCACAGATCTGAACGTATCATGCCCTTTCACTGGCTTCCCATACTCCACTACATCAAATTCAAGCTTCTTGACATCAGGGCCTTCCTACTTATCTAGCTTCATTCCTTTTCATGTCACCTTCCCACTGATGCCAGCCTTGACATTGTCTTTACCACTTCTCCTCACAACCATCTCTGTCCCTTCTTCTAAGCATGGAACTTGCTTCCTGAGTTGTTCCACAAGGCCACAGTCCTCTCTTCTTAAATCCCCCTGAAGTCCCACTTCTTCTCCAATGCCTAAAGCAGGGGTCGGCAACCTTTCAGAAGTGCTGTGCCGAGTCTTCATTTATTCACTCTAATTTAAGGTTTCGCGTGCCAGTAATACCTTTTAACATTTTTAGAAGGTCTCTTTCTACAAGTCTATAATATATAACTAAACTATTGTTGTATGTAAAGTAAATAAGTTTTTTAAAATGTTTAAGAAGCTTCATTTAAAATTAAATTAAAATGCAGAGTCCCCCAGACCGGTGGCCAGGACCCGGGCAGTGTGAGTGACGCTGAAAATCAGCTCGCGTGCCGCCTTCGGCACCCGTGCCATAGGTTGCCTACCCCTGGCCTAAAGGAAAGTTACCAGCTCAGTGTGGTACTTATGCATTCTATCAATTTACCTCATTACATAAATTCTTGTGCCATCATGCTGCGCTCTAACCTTTCCTGAATAACCAAGTTATCACTGATACTGTCCTACTACACACCTCATTTAGCCACATTCGGAATTAGTGTGTAAGCTCCTCAGGGTAAGGATTATGTCTCATTTTTCCTATACTGGGAGGTACCTAGCACATTTTTGGGAAGTGTTAAAATAATAATCACTCATTTCTATTATATGCATACACACAAATACACAAAGAAAGAATTCATTTACCAGAATGAGTCATTCAATGTTTGGTGTGACTATGTGGGTTTTAGCCCAAAGCCTCATAATCTACAAACAAAATAATGCATTATATTTTCAAGGTAATATTTTCACATTTGTTTCTTCTTTTTATTTGGTTTACGAGTTGTCATTCATTTTGTCTTTCATTATGGAGATCAAAATGATTGGCATTAAAGAAAGCTCTAATCTGGGGGAGTAAATTCAGACTAGTTTTCACAATGGGAAAAGAAAAAATGTCTCTGCAGTACAGCATAAAGGGCACCACTATCTTATCATCCTTTGTGTTAAGTGTGCTACTTATGCTTACCTCATCTGCGTTTAATAGGTTGCCTTCATACTCCCTCCACGGAGCCACAGATTCTCATGTTAAACAAGGGAGCTCTTGACAGCTTCTCCTTCCCCAGGGCAAGATTGCTCAACTAACAATAACTAAGATACCTTTTGACAAGTGTAGCTAAGAACTGGTAAAGCTTAGTCAATCTCCATCAGCTTGGATGGCACCTTTAGATCTGAAACTGAAAGAAACTCTCCTAGATGCCAAAATACGCTTGCAATTATCATAGAACATATAAAAATCTAGTGCAAAGGAAAAATGAATGCAAAAGCAGCAATCATAGTGATCAGTTGAAGGAAAATACTTTTTCAACTACAATTGTGGCTGAAACCCATAAATTAGATGACTGAAGTAATAAGACACGTGAAATGGCTTTTAAGTCCACTACCAGCTCTGTGCAATAAATTTCAAATGACATCCAGGCTTTTAGTGGACGGGATGATTTATTGCTGTCTGCAGGAAGAGCGCTTTCATGGATTATCTCTAAAGTGGCAAAACTCCATTCTGAATTTTTCAAAATTAGTGCAGCTCATGAATGTTACTGACAAGCAAGCCCAAGAATACTTTTTAAAAAGACTTCTTCTAACAAAGATAGTGCATGTACTTCACAATATCCACATACCGTGATAGCCAGGGGGACTACTGTTTTATCTGTTTCTAAAGAAAAGCTTGCTTCAGGTGTTTCTACACCTTGGCTTCCAGTGCCAGCTGTATTTAACTGGTAAAAATTTTAAGGTAGTGATACTACTCCACCTGTGACTCTAAAGCTGTCTGCCAAATTGCTGCACACAACATGAAGCTCTTGCAACGTCTACAATTTGGAATGGATTCCTTTCATTGTACTTGGTCTCAGGTACAGTGATTGGAGTATTGGTCACAGAAGTGCTCCCCTTTCTAGGGGGCCCTAAGTAACAAACTGGAGTCAGTAATTGACATGTTCCCTCTCCTTTCAAGCATCCAGAAATGGATTAGGAGGAGGGAGAGAGACAAAAAGAACATCCCCTGTTGTCTTTCCATGTAAGAGGAATGGGGAGGGGGGATATATCCCAAATGGAGTCACAGAGAGCCATAACATAAGCATGCCACAGCATCCTGATGTGTGATGCAAAGTTTGTGCTATGGCATTGCATCAGAGTGATGTCAGGATGTTTCACCGTGTTTATTCTGAGGCACTCTGCACTTCTGAAGTGATGCCCAACTTCACATTTGAATATTACTTTTCTCTGTTAAAAACAGTTGACGTGCTGCCAAATGGGCACCCAAATTTATATGCCATCATAGACTGTTATTCGCAGTCTGAGAGATGTTGGTTGTGTCACAGAAAAGATGCTTCTAAAGTCCAGGGGGGGAAATTTGAGGATAGGAGCTCTCCTCCCCGATAAAACAATAGCTTACACATGACAAAAGCTGATAGAAGCAACACTCCAGCGAGACCACTAACTGGCCTCTTTGCCAATGGGTGAGTCTCAATGCATGGGTCTTTGCCTTTGTTAATTTCCATAGCAATAGATTTTAAATTTTAAAAAATCTCTATGAATTAACAAAACCTTTACATGTATAAAACACAGTATCTTACATTTCTCTAGCGCCTTTCATCCAGAGTATTCCCAAAGCATTTTTCAGACTAGATATAGATACCCCTACGCCATTGTTTAGGGCAGAAAGTGAAGATTAATGTCTTGTCCAATTAAATTACCGGGGAAATTTATGCCAATAAAATTTAATTATCCAAGCTGGAATTTGATGAGGACACAGAGACTAACACCTCTATTTTTATATGCAAAGCATGCCATGTGATCTTTAATGACCACAAATGGATGTGGCCTTGATTTGACATCTATACCAAAACAGTAACCGCTACTCATATGATGAGATATTAGTTCAGTACTGAGTCAGTAGGAAGAACATCACACTGACTCATCATCCCCACTTCCTATAGCCCCTAAATTGTCTGAGGCAGTCTATCCAATTACTACCCAGGCCCAATCTTGCTTAGTTTATAAAGTAATCGGGCAAGACCACAGGCAATGGTGGGATGGCTGCAGAAATGTTCATATAAACTTGTTTAAAAATATTTTAACTGAATTATATCCCACTTTTAAAAATTAAAATGGAAATTAATAATACTACTAATAATACTACCTAGCTGTTACATAGCATTTTTCATTAGCTGATCCCAAAGTGCTTTACAAAGGAGGTCAGTATCATTATCCTCTAATTTATTGAAGCATGGAGAGATTAAATGACTTGCCACAGGTCACCAAGTAGGCCAGCAGCATAACCCAGGTTTCCTGAGTCCCAATCCAGTGCTCTGTCCCCTAGGACACACTGACTCCCCTATTAAATACATGAAGAGATTCTAAGGAAAATATTAACATTCTGGTAGTGGTAAAGCAATGCCAGGACTAGAAACTGATCCAATATAGAAGACACCTTTGAATTTGACATAGGATTTTTACACTTCTTCTAATTAGATTCAAGTGAGGCCAGGCACTTTTTTCTCCCCACCATCACCATGTCTCTCTAAACCAGTCTTGCTCTGCTCCCTGTAGCACAATCCACACAAACGCACTAGGGTTCACTCAAGTAATGGCAAATTGCATCATAAATATGGGCCCCTGTATTTAGGGAGAAACAACATGTTCCTCTCATTAGATTAATAAATACATGTTCATAAATATTCACACTTCAATGTATAGGACCCATCTCTATCCCTATACGGCTAATTACTAGTCTGCAGAAAGCGCACAACACAAGACATCTTCTACTTTTGGATATCAGCTGCTCACTATACAATCAGTAGCTTGAATGTCTAGGGTGTGTTTTCCCCTGGACTGAGACCGCAAGAAATTATTTTAGTTCCTCAAACCCCCGTTGTCCCCACTAATAATACCAGCCATGACCACTCATTTGTTCCCTTCTCCCTCTCCTACCCTCTCCTCAAGACCCATTTCTCTTCTGTGAGGCCTACAAGAAGCTAGACCAACTAATGATAGATCATCTGGGGGGCCGGTCAGTTGAAGTAGACGTGTATTTAATTAATACAAAAAAATAAACCAGCCGATGTCTATGATGCACATATTTTGATTGTACCCCTCAGGGCAGAGTCTTTCCACGTACATGGGCTGTGCCCAGCTCATTCTGGGCACAGCTTGCGTAGATGATAGATTAGATAGATGAACCCTGGTATCCTTTACACCCCTGGCTGCGGGTGGGCTCCGTGCAGATGTGTTTCATATAAAACTGTATGAAGATATCTGTGCTGGCTAATCAGAAATTTTCAAATACAGCAGAAACATGCACCATTTGCTCTTCTAATGGAAGAGGGTGTTTATTTATGACAGGCAGAGAGATGGAGAAAGTACCTGCTTAAAGCTTTAGGTGCATTGTTCTGAGTATTTACTTAATTGGTCTGGTAGCTAAGGCACGTAATATTATTCCCTTTAATATTATTAAATTTTCAGTCCAAATATTCCCCAGTAGAGCACAGGAGATTAATGTGTGAAAAGATCCATCTTTTAGGGATACCCAGAGAAACCAATTGATATGGTGTATTTCTGTAGTGGTCTTGCTACACAGATTTAATTCTCCAAAACATATTAACAAAATACTCACCCACAGTCTTATTCTGTAGGTGGGACTGCATCTGCAGAAATATTACTGCAAAGCAGACATGCGTATAACTCCTTTCACCATTAATAGGAGAGATGCCTGCTCCAGCAGGAAAATATACCTCAAAGTCTGTGATAAATCAGTCAGATGTGATCTACTCTATGTAAAATGCACTGCCAAGGCTGATTAAATGAGCAGTGTGGTGCTCTTTCAATAGTACATCAATGCCTTTCAGCACATAGGCATAGACAGACAGCCCAGAGCTCCAGATAAAGGAAAATCATGACTTACATTTTCAGTCACCAGAAGAATTCCTTGTAAAACATTAATAGAGAGAAGAGGCATCTTTCCCCATTCCAGCAGGTTGGTAGCAATGTTACTGTGCTGTAGTGAGTTTTACATGCAGTTGGTGTGTCATTTTGAAATGCTTTTTCAAATGAGGCTGGGTTACAGTACAATGCTATAATTCATTTTTAATAAAGATTAAAAGTACTTTAAAAATAACAAGGGCTCTTATTTTCCCCTACAAAAATAAAGCGTGGTTAGGTTTGAGTTAAGGTTGCTCAAATGCATTTCCTTAAAGTTCAATCAAAGAAAAAGTCAAGAAAGTATCCAGCTGAGGTTACATTAACATCCAGGGCAACCTTAATTTATAGGCCTGACCACCCAATCATCATAACAGAAAATCCACCCACACTCACAGACTTCGCCACCACAAACTTCTTATCACTTCCAGCCACCCACAATGCACACAGCCAGTTTTTCTAACTCACACAGTGTCTCCCTCGTCTCCTATTGATCTCCTATAGTGTGATCATTAGAAGTATTAGTCTGAGAAACCTCCCGTTCACTCCTCTTCAGCAGAACAGAGCTCCCCCTCTAGCAAACAATGGAAAATTCACCAGCCTCAGCAGCAGAGTTCAGAGTCCCATCTTTAAGAGCAGTTTGTCTCTCTTTTCCCTGTCCTCACCACCTTCCCCTCCTTTTGCTGTTAAGGTCTGGGACATAGGGGATAAGGGAGAGAGGGAAACTTGCAAACAAGCTCCCCTGACAAATGGAGCTCTAAGCACCACCAGACTAAGGCAGCATGTGTTTGACAAACTTCCCATGTTCACCAAAGGGGAGCTCTGCTCTGACAAGCCAGAGGGGGCTCGTAAGACAATGACTGTTGGCAAAGTTTACCATGTACTCAACTGGGAGAGGGTCATGGCTAGGGGTGGGCATAAAGTCATCTAGGTTCAGGGGCTGGCGGAGGGTCACTACATAAGGACTGGAGGCACAGAGCCAGCCTGTGCAGTGCAGACAAGGAGGCTGCATCAGATAATGGATCCGCATCGTTCCACAAGCTAATCTTGGAGGAATTCACTTAACTTATCCTCAATAAGAGGAATGTGTTTAATTTGAAAATTTCAAGAGCGTCTCCTGTGTCTGGGATATTATCACAGTGTCTGTGTACGTGCATGTGTGGGAGAGAGAGAGAGAGAGAGAGAATTTTGGAGTTGATTGGGACTGTGGCTGTTTAACTAGAGGATACTAATGAAATGAGAGAAAGTCAGAGCAAAATTTCAGGAGGGAGCATTGCATTTTCATATGTTAACTCTGAAAAAGTTAGCAAATATTTTGCCCTAGAAAATGCAATTGTCCCTTGAAAAGATACTGTACCAAATTCAGAGACTAATTTCCATCATTAAAGATGAAAAGAAGGATTTAGTCCTGCTATAAGAGGAAATCACAATTCAGCCTCAACTACGGAGTTGCTACCAATGCCTCCATAATTCAGATGTTCTAAATTAAATTTCCCAGGTAACAGGTACCAGGCGACATCTGAGAGACAGTTGCATTATCTTTAACTATACAATGTGCCCTTCACACTATATAAAATCGGCACATACAAGCTACATGTTATTGTATTCAAATATCCTTGAAAGAAAACACATTTGCTCAGAAATAAAATGGGTCTCAACTAGGAAGAAAAGGTGCAACAAGTAAAATATATATAGATATATAGATAAAGATATAGATAGATAGATATAGATAGATATATAAAACAAACCCACAACTCTAAAATTAAAATCTACTCACATGGTGATAAAATGAAGTCTTTAGAGCCTCATGACTTCAAAGTAGCATTCTTCAACTTCTTTGACCAAACAATCCAGTCAAGATTTGTAAATATTGTAATAAGTAGAGAGTTTCTGCATGTCAAAGCCCAAGACAGACAAGCCATGGATTATTGCATGTTCTAGAAGAATAAACTGGTTAAAGTAGAGATACGGAAGCTTTGTGATTGCCTTGTTGGTATTGTTGATATTGTTCAATAAAGACCCAGTTCAAAACACAATGTACTGATATGAAAAAGGGAAGATGTTACAAAAACAAAAGAAAAAAAACCTCTTGTAATTTAGTCTATCTGGATGTTTGTTTTCCCACCACAAATACCCCTACCTAACAAACCTTAAACCTCATAAGACGTGTATGTACTGATTTAGAGTTATGAAAAGTTCCATACAATATCACGTTCAACCCTCTGGAAGATCCTCCAGTGTCGCTCACTGGGAATGTTATATTTGTCAAAAAGCTTGAGATTTCCAGAGGCCATGCTAAGTAGACTGAAAGAAATGCAAAGTTGTCTTCCACCCTCTGGGAACAGACTAAAGTGGTACAGTAGATACAATCATCTTGTGTATCATATCCAGGGTCATAATATCCATCTTCTTAGACAGTGACATGGTGATGTGCCATCAGCCCTCTGTTGTTCGATTCTTATTCTATATTTTGGAAGCTGCCCCAAGTTTTATCCAACCACTCTCCCTTCCTTGCCTCTGGAAACAGCATTTCTTCATAATACTGCTTCCAGTTGATGCATCCAGCATCACATGAGCCCAGAACAAGGCTAGGTGGAAGACCATTGAAAATAAACTATCTATTCCCTCAACACGTAAGAGTTTAGGAAGGATCCAAAGAAAAGAGGAAGAGAGAAAATAGTCAAGAATAGGGAAAACAAATTATTTAGAGAAGGTGTGAAATTAAGAAAAAGAAAAGTTAGGTTGAATAATCAGGACAAATGGCCAGAGAGCAAGGGCTACGAGACTGTGGAATAATCTCCCAAAAGAACTGGAGCAGGAAGGCCTATCACATGATGGAACAATTCTGTTCAGATGCCACAATGATGAGTGCATTATAAAAGGGACAAACATCAAAAACTAACTTGGACCAAATCACTGGAGAATATACTGTAGGGAGCAATACTGCACCGGTGGAGTTAACGACTCCCTTTGACTTTGGATCAGGCCCTATCTGACTGTCTTTTTCCATGTCTAATTTCTACTATTAGAATATAAATTGTCAAAGGTGAGGAAGAAAAAGGACAAAAAGCAGCAAGAGGAACCCATCTCCCTTTATATGAAGCAATGAGTCTATTTTCCATCCTGCAAATGAAATACTGAAAATCTGTTAGAGCTGGTTAAATGGCATCCATGGTTAGTACTATGTTCTACTGAACAAAGAGACCCAGATTCCATTTGCAGATTCAGGGTCTTAGTTTCTCATGAGCCCAACTCAGCTCCCATTGAAGACAAAAAAAGACCCCAATTGATTGAAATCCAAATTGGACAGGGCCCTTGTAGAAACCAGAAAAGGAAGCAATCAAGAGCCTCCTATTTCTCTTCATTGCTTACTCTGTTCAGTTTTGGAGAAAAGGTGGTGGGCTCCAAAGAGAGTCAGATCCAGCCTTCTTTGCCTAAAGGACAGTCATGTAACATAGAGGCTTGATCAAAATGGTGCAAGTCAAAGAGGAAGAATTGGGACCGTATGTTGGTGTGTGTGGCACTGACTAGAGCCCTGCAAATCTGTGGCTATCCGCTTTATATCCACAGAGTGGATGCGGATATCTGTGGACGGTTTATGCAGATCGCAGCTCAGATGCGGATACAAATTTTTGTATCCGTGCAGGGCTCTAGCACTGACCCTCACAAAAATGAAATCTTGGGTTTAGAGCTTCCCTCCTCCCCCATATCAGTCTTGTCCCAGAAAGGGATACTTATCTCTGCTGAATTCAGACAAAAGAGCAGCAACAGCATCATTGAGGCTGGGAGACTACAGCAACCCTTATAGTAATGCACTACATTCACAATCCAAAGTGTGTCAGATGTTCCATTTTACTTCGTTATCCATTCTAGCGGGAATCCACGTGCCAGAGGGCAAATTACCTTTGACCCACAGCATAAGACAAATAGGCCATTTTTCAAATATCCCACCAGGCACAAACATAATAAAATTCAAGAAACCAGTCTACAGGAAAGTAACAGTCACACAATAATGACCTGCTGTACATTAAAAAGAAACAGAAAACCCTCAAGAATAAAGCCCAATCAAAAAACAGAATCCTGCCTGAAGGTGACGAACAGAACCATGAATGGCAATAACAGAATACTATCTAATCGCACAATGCTGCCGCTTCTCTGAGATTTCCAAGCTACCAAAGATCAACACCCTTTCCCAAATGAAAGCAACCCATAAGAGCATATTCACAGCTACACAGTCATAAATGGAAGGTTTTTAGACCTGAATCAACTAAATGAAAAACTAAGTTACACAAGCCGAAGAAAATTCAAGAAGTCAGATCTTTCAGAAAAGAATAAGAACTTATCAGTTGTTCTGCATTAGATACAAGAAAAAATAATCCACCATAGATTTTATGCCATATACACTGTATTTATCATTACTTTGTCATAAATACAGCAACATATAGTAGAAGAAGAACGTTTTTAAAACAATGGAAAAAGAGGTGTGCAGTGTAACAAGAAGGTCACTTGTCTGGATAAGATACTTCCAGTAGCTCTAGTTGGGGTGTTAGCTATTGCTTTTTCATCCCACTGCAACCTCAAAACTGCATTATTCTGGAGTTCTGGAAGAGGAAATTTATGTGATAAAGGTGTGTAGTATGTGCAGAGTAAGTAGTTGACTAGAATTAGAGTTACTTTAATTTACACAGTCTTGGACCTTATTCTGGCTCCTTACTGTAAGTTAGATCAACTTAGACTCCGTAACATGATGGTACAGTGGTTATAAGTAGGTCTACGTCAATTTAACAAAGTGTAAGGGAGTCCAACCGAGTTTAAATGGGTCTCACTTGCAACACTGTACACATCACCTCTGAATTTGACCTGTTTGCAGAGTGATATCAGCACCTTCAACAACAATATAATTCCAAGGACAAAACAATGGCAATGTGACTGCTGATTGTTTACAGATGAAGGTCCATAATTACATGCTAGGATCGCATTTTTTTATGTGATTTACATTAGCCAAGACATCAGAAACAAGTCATTTTAGTCAATGGAGATCTAAGAAGTGTCCAGGCAGGCAGGGCCGGCTTTAGCAGGTGCGGGCCCCACGCCGGGACACAAATTGTCTCGCACCTCCCCCCCCGCCCCAACTCCGCCCCGGCTCCGCTCCCTCCCTGCCCCATTGGATCCCTCCCCAAATCCCCGCCCTGGCCCCGCGTCTTCCCCAAGCACACCGCATTCCTCCTCCTCACCCCTCCCTCCCAGGCTTGCTCTGATCAGCTGTATGGCAGCGCAAGCACTGGAGGGAGGGGGGAGAAGCAGGACGCGGCATTTTTTTTTTCTTCTTTTTTTTCCCACTCCGCCGGCAGCCCCGGACTTTGCAGGGGCCTCTTAGGCGCAGGGCCCCATTCCGGGGAATCGGCTTAAAGCCGGCCCTGCAGGCAGGTTATGTCTTAATGGAGGAAAACACTTTCAGAATGAAAATCCTATCGAACATCTTCAAATGACATTGAGTGACCTTTCTTAGGCTTTTAACGAGAAAAAGAAGGGCATAGTAACTGATCTCTTTTCCTCTATTGATTTAACAGCTAACCCTGATTTGACTGCAGTTGGAGAAAGCTAGTGGCATTTTTGTCTACTTGATCTTGTTTAGTTTGGTCTTAATATTAAATGGATTTATTTTATTTTTCCATGGGTAGTTCCCGCATCACGTGATTCAATACCAGGAGGCTTTTAGTCAGCCAAATCCCTTCTGCCCGTGGAAGGGTCTGTACCACCAAGCCAAACCAAGGGAGTTTTGGGTGCAATTCAGGAAATAAAGCCAATTAACCTGCAACTATATGGACCAACTTCCCAAAACCATCCATAGATGCAGCACACCAGTGCCACTGCAGTCTTGAAGCTCAAGCAGCAACTGCTGAGTGGTTCCACTGGTTCTTAGCAGCCTGGAGTAGTGCAGGGATAGAAGACATTCTGTTCTCCCTCAACCGAAGCAGGAATTGACATAAGAGTTAGGATTTAGCCTGAAATGAATATGTTAGAAAAATGCAAATTGTTTTAAGTTTGTCTGCTGTTTTGCTATCTCTGGAATATCAACAATATCAACAATGTAACAAACACTCCTTCCAGACCTGTGCTAACATCACTTATATAGCTAGATATAGTGACTTATAAAAACGTCTGTAATGATTCTGCCTTTGGCGGCACACAACTGAGAGTACCTATTCAAGACAAATTGCTTAGAGCAGGGCACTTACAGCTCAAGGCTGGGGTTTTTCCACTTCTAAGGCACACCAAACCAGCCAGAGAGGACTTTGGTTTTACCCCACTGGCTAACCATAAGTCACACAAGCAATTCCCTTAGACACTCCAGTTTCCCAGTATCACCACCAGTGCCACTCGTTATGGGGATGAATGGTTATGAAAACCAATACCCCAGTAAAAGAAAAAGGTTCTCCCGATCCCAAAGGACCAAGCCCCAGACCCAGGTCAACATACAAGTCAGATCTTACCCACAAATCACGCTGTTGCCAATCCTTTAGAATCTAAAATCTAAAGGTTTATTCATAAAAGAAAGAAATATAGATGAAAGATAAAATTGGTTAAATGGACTCAATTACATACAGTAATGGCAAAGTTCTTGCTTCAGGCTTGTAGCAGTGATGGAATAGACTGCAGGTTCAAATCAAGTCTCTGGAGTACATCCACAGCTGGGATGGGTCATTCAGTCCTTTGTTCAGAGCTTCAGTTTGCAGCAAGGTTCCTCCAGAAGTAAGAAGCAGGATTGAAGATAAAATGGAGAGGATTTCAGGGCCTTTTATATTTTCTGCGAGGTGGAAGGACACAACAGCAAGATGGAGTGTGGAGTCACATGGGCAAGTCACATGTCCATGCATGACTCAGTTATTTACAGGCCGACAGCATTGTTTACATGTTAGTTTGAACGTTCCCAGGAAAGCTCAGATGTGGATTGGCATCTCCCAAAGTCTATTGTCAGTTAAGTGTTTCTTAATTGGGCACTTACTGAGAATAGTCCTTTCTCAAGAAGCTGACCAAATGCTTCACTGAGGCTACTTAGACTCAAAACACATTGAAATACAAGTACATAGACAATATTCATAACTTCAACTACAAAAATGATACACACATACAGATAGCATAATCATAACCAGCAAATCATAACCTTTCCATAGACACCTTACACGACAACCTTTGTACAATATTTGCTGCAAATATATAACAGTGGTTGCAACAATGATCTATACGGTTCCAATTTATGTCAATAACATCACAATGTCAAAGGGCCAGATTATGAGAACACCAAGGTGAACTATGCTGGGGGTGATGAGAAGCCTCCCCTGTCTTCAGGAAGCTCCAGAAGGAATTAGGTCTCAGGAGATGCAATCATCTCACATGATGGTGCAACATCACATGCAATCATCTCCCATGATGGCTGCCTGCTCCACAAACTAGTGCGAAGGGAGATATTGCCCATGCTCCACCTCTATGCTTTCCTTTCGGGTGATTTGCACTATTGGCAAAAGTAGAATAGAGTCCTAAGTGCTGGGACTGTGATAGTACCCTGTGGGAAGGAATATAGAAAGGCTCCTTTGCCCCCTATCTTCCATCTCAAGGAAGAAGAATGTAACCAGACATGATAGGAGATACCAGTGTTTCGTGACAACTTTTCATCATGTACATGTTTTTGTTCGTTCCTTTTGAATTGTGTGGAAGACACAGTAAAAGAAGAATTTAAATCATAAATAATGTTTCAGCACCAGAAGGCACCATAGAGAAAATTAGGCAGATTTCTCAGGCAGAAATTGCATTGAAATTTCTGGGAGTTTGAATGAGGTAAATCTTGTACAGAATTGGGTGAATAAAAAAAAAATCTGTAAATATGCCTTAACATTTTTAAATGAATTCATTCCAGCTCTGTCTGTGTCCTGGTTATGTTAATTTTACTCTAATGTTCAAGCAAATAAGTTCCTTAGAAGGAAAGTTTGTGAGGGAAAAAAACCAAGTTCAAAATTATATTAAGGAGTATTCATAGAAGTAAATTTTGAAGAAAAAATCTCAATCTGAATGAGTTACACTCATACAGTTGTGCAACAGAATAGCACATAGGCCTGATTGGAAATGTTTTGTCAAAATTTTTCTAATGTAATTTGTGTTCTCAATTAAATGAAATTTCATGCAAAGTTTCTGCTTTTCTTAAAAAAACATTTTTTAAATAGATTTGTTGGAAAAATGAAAACCTGAAACTAAAATTTCAGCTGAAAACTGAAATTTCAGCTTTTCAACACAGTCAAAAATTTCCCACTGAAATTTTTCATGAAAATGAAAAATCCTCATTTACATCTAATTCTCCAAGGGAAAACAACGTTAAGTGAGGAGTTACTGTATTTGATATAACTTATATCAGTAAATTTATGGGAATAAGCTTTACAGCTATAAACACCTTTACACTCCATCCAAACCAGGAGAGTTATCTATAGTGGTTCTTAAATGGATATAGTTAGATTGGTACAAAAAATGAGTACTTTAGTTTTGCGAGAGCCAGTGTCTGCTCTTCCGATGTCACCCCACTACTGGGTACAAGGTACTCAAAGTTTTAACATGAAAAAAATACATGGTTTTATCACTGGTAAACTAAGGACTTCAAGTATTAATTTTGATGGGTTATGCCTCAACATCCCCTTCTTAGTAGCTTTGATTGTGGATTGTATGGAGGAGAATCAGTGAAACATATACAAGGCATAAAGGGTGCCATAGTGAGAAATTAAAAGTACATCATCGACTTTCTCTTTCTCTCATGCACTCTCTCGTTCTCTATCTGTGTGTGTGTGTGTGTATGTGTGTATTAACTTCAGCTTCATGTGATGAATATGAGGAAAAGATTAAGGCTTGCCAAACAGAAAAGGACAAAATTGTATAGGGGGGAAATGGTCAGGCTTCCAAAAGGGTGCTACAATTAATGGAGTTTAAAAAAAATTTCTCCCCCCTCCCATTATATATATGCATAACTACAGGAACATAACTACAACGTTATATATATATAACGTTGTAGTTATGTTCCTGAAAAATGCGACTTTAAGCGAAACGATGTTAAGCGAATCCAATTTCCCCATAAGAATTAATGTAAATGGGGGGGGGTTAGGTTCCAGGGAAATTTTTTTCACCAGACAAAAAACTATATATTATATAGATATACACACAGTATACGTTTTAAACAAACAATTTAATACTGCTCACTGCTATGATGATTGTGAAGCTTGGTTGAGGTGGTGAAGTTAGAGGGTGGAAGAGGGAGGGATATTTCCCAGGGAATGCCTTTCTGCTAAATGATGAACTAGCATTCGGCTGAGCCCTCAAGAGTTAACACATTGTTGTTAATGTAGCCTCTCACTCTACAAGACAGCAGGAATGGAGGGGAGGGGCGATAGCACAGCAGACAGAGACAGACACACACCTTGTGTGTGGGAGAGAGAGAGAAATGCACACTGCCCCTTTAAGTAAGCTGACCCACTCTTAAATGCATTGTCTTTTTAAGTGGATCAGGAAGTTGAGACAGCAGCTGCTGCCCCAGGCTCTCTCTCCATCTGTGTCCCCACTCTGCTCTATATGGAGAAGAAGGGGTAAACGGGGTGTAGGAGCAGGGGGGGAGGGGGACACCCTGACATTAGCGCCTCTCCCTCACCCTCCCCCCCCCCACCCCACACAGCAAGCAGGAGGCTCGGGGAGCAGCTCCAAGGCAGAGGGCAGGAGCAGCACATGGCAGTGGGGGGAGGGATTGATAGCCTGCTGGCGGCTGCAGCACAGGGAACTTAGGGGAGCGAGGACTGATGGGGGAGCTGATGGGGGGCTGCCGGTCCACCCTGGTTCCAAGCCCCCACCAGCTAGCTGCAACAGGCTGCTCTTCCTGCAAGCAGTGGACAAAGCAGGCGGCTGCCAAACGTTAGAAGGGAGCATTGCACAACTTTAAACGAGCATGTTCCCTAATTGATCAGCAACGTAACAATGAAACAACGTTAACCGGGATGACTTTAAGTGAGGAGTTACTGTAAATACTTTTATACCAGTATAATTGTGTCCACACAGAGGATTACACTGGTTTACTCATAGTAGTTTCTAAACCAATATAATTAAATCAATACCAAAAAATGTGCAGACAAACTCTAAGGCAGTATCAGGAGAACTTGAGGTGGGCAGGTCACTGACTGGGTATTAGGCACCCCTACAAATATTTAATTTATAACTAAAATCTAAAAGCTTTTTCATATGGGAGGTTAATTTTTAATCTTATTGGGTTTGTTTCCTGGGTTTGGATAGGAAGGAGACAAAAGAAATTGGAGCGAAATATGTGGCTATGGCAAAGGGTTCCAAGCATGGCTATGTCCCATGCTTCCAGAGTTTCTCTTAAACAGGTCTGCTCATAACTGACAATGGGAAACTGTGTAGTGGAAACATAAAATGCTAGGATGTGAAACTGCAGCACACAAAACTTCCCTCCAAGTTATTCAGCAGACTGACCTTTCAAGTAAGAGGGCACTGACTGTAATATAGCTGCTTATAAAGCAATACCATGATGAATAAGACATCCAGGTTTTTTGCTGTTCACCAGACAAAATCCTACTAAACTCAGTCATCCTAGCTTCTAGTCTTAGGAGTGATAAAAAGCAGGCACATACCAGATCCTCTGTTCAGCTAAAAAAAAAAAAAGGTTAATGGCTTGGATCCCTATTGTAAATCCATTTTTTCTAGCATTCAGATTAAGCAACATAGGCCTGGTCTACACTAACCCCCCAAGTCGAAGTAAGGTACGCAACTTCAGCTACGTGAATAACGTAGCTGAAGTCGACATACCTTACTTCGAACTTACCGCGGTTCAGACGCGGTCCACACGGGGCAGGCAGGCTCCCCCGTCGACTCCGCGGTACTCCTCTCGTTGAGATGGAGTACCGCAGTCGACGGCGAGCACTTCCTGGTTCGATTTATCGCGTCCAGACCAGACGCGATAAATCGAACCCGGAAGTTCGATCCCCAGCCGCCGAACTAGCGGCTAAGTATAGACCAGCCCATAGAACAACTCACTTTTTTAATACAGCGGATTTCATCCCAAATAGTCCCAAAGCACTTTACAAATGGATAATGCGGTTATGGGTTTGGTTAAACCTTGAAACTGGTGTATGTAACAGCTGCCCTTCATTTGGAAAAAACATAAGAAACAATTAAACTCCTTTATGGAACCACACAGCTGAAACAATAGCAGCCTCTAACCAAAGCACAGGCACGTCACCACCCAAAACTAAGGCACATGCAAAGTGCATGTGAGTGGAGAGTTTCACTGGCTACTGTTTTAGCAGATATGGGCACGAGACAGAAAGCAGTAGCAAAAAAACCACCACAACGCAGAGAAGGAACAGAAAGTGAAGGACACAAACTGGACAAGCTCTGGGAGTGTGGGCCTGAGAAAAAGCCTCCCGGGAGCAAGCTTTTTGGGCTGAGTGCTGGCTGATGGAGCCTTGGAACTGTGAACAAAGGAACTGCCTCATGTTCAGGGAAACAGGAGTTTATACATTCTTTGTAAATAAACGGGATTGCATCAAAGAAATACCTGACTCCACCATTCATTTCTCCTAACCAAAACAACCCCCCAAGACCCCAAATGTTGGCTAAATCCATGGGTCAAAAAGTAGGAACAATACTAGCTATTGTATAAAAAAAACCACATGAAGAGAATTTTAAGTATGTGAAAAAATTAAACACTGTAGTTAGGCACACCTAGCTCTGCCCTTCTGGTGCATATGCATTACATTATATCTTTTAAACATACTATAATTACTGCAAGGTCTGTACCTCATTCACTTTTGGCCATCCAACCTGCGCACTGATTGAGAAATGAATTCTGCAGAAGTAATAGCATCTGATAATGTAAAAGACTATTGTAAATTGTGAGTCAGAGGACAGAGTTCCTGTGGTGCATGTTGCCTTACTCTTTGCATTTTCTGACTTCTGAGTGCTTCCATTTCCATCCCTAACAGTGTCTTTAGATACATTTTAAGTGGAATTTGCTGGGTTAATTTAAAAAAAATATATTCACTAGAACAAATGAAGTGGGAGTTAGATCAAGCCCTAAATGAGGCTTAAAAAAAGGTGTTGCTGAGCTCTGCCTTTTAGAGTATGCACTTTTGCATACATTTATAGATGCCTATGTGTGGCCCCACTCAGAGTGTCCACCCGAGCCTGAGAGTGTGGGGTGGATGATCCAACTGAGGTGGCTGATCTCCCTTTCACATGGGGACCCTCCAGGCAGAGATCTTGGAAAAATGATCCCCCACGAGCTTTAAGAAAGACACCACACTGCCTGACAGATTTTTTTTTTTAAATGTTCGACATGTTTCAGCTTCTGTGCACACATGCATTTACACAACTGCAGATTGATTTTGCATTCATTCTTTTCATTAATAGAAAAAGAGGCAGCTTCAGAACTGCCCCCAGCTCTTTCCCTAAGTTCCCTGAGAAAAGATCATTTTAGGACTGGATCCTACACAGGCTCAGGCCCTTTGAAAGTGACCAACACCATAACCTTTTGCTGCAATTCCATCTGACCCCATACATACTTGTAATAGTGCAATCAAATCCAGATAAAAAAGGGGTCATGAGATTCAGTCAAATATTTGGGGCTCTCTGGTGATTTTGGAAGTAGACTTGTGTACATGTGTGCAGTGTCAGGACATTCCCAATCAAATTGGGACAGATACGGGTTTAATCATTCACTACCGATATCCCGAGTTTCAGACTCCTTACGTTTATTTTTGCGAGACTGGAACCATAATTATTCCATACAGAAGTAAGAAGTCAGTGTGTGAATAGCAAAACAGATACCTGAAGCAGTGAGTGAGATAATGGCAAATATTCTAGGTCAGAAGCACTCAGCAGTATTATTCACGCACCAGAGTGCTGATTTATGGGCATTCAAATCAATGATACTTACAATTTATAACAACAAGCCTTTCATTCTTCTGAACTAGAGAATGGTATTCAAAAATGTTCAGATCCTTCTCCCATACCCAGTTGGATACCATGAATTATTTAATTTTTTGGCTCCCTTTAGCTCCTTAAAAAGAAAACCACTAGTTTTCTTCCAGTTTGACAGCTATATCGTACTGTATTTTTCCCCAAAGCCTTCATGCAGTTCTTGACGTAAAAGCTTAGCTTTCTGTAGACAACTGTTATTCCAAATGAAAAGCAGCATGGGTTTTGTCAATATCAGTCTTACTCCATTAAATTTTCACTTCATAGTTCACAAAATGGCTATTTCTAGAATACATTCCATGTTATTTCATAGGGAAGATTGCTTCTGCAGTATATACCCATCTAAGTCTTCTTTCTCATCAACAAAACAAGTCGTTTGTAGCAGCCGCACATCAACAGAACTTCAAGCCTGTGACTGTTGCTTTTTCATAATTATATTTTATAATCCTCCTTTACACACGAGAGCTCAATTCACTTCCTTCTACAATGCATTAGCATCCTCTTCAAATCCATTAGTAGTATCACAAGCTTCACAGCATCATTCCCTCTTCAAAATATTTCATTATTAAGATACTGTACTGCAAGCTGAAGACTATGAATATTTAAGTGTACTATATGTACCATGTCAGGGAAATCAATCCTACTCTTTTACCACATTAGCAACATTTTAAAAGCTGCTCTGTGCTTTGTTAAATATATATAGCTGGCACAACAATATACAGTACTTTTAATGATAAAGTTTAGCATGAGTTTGCAATGGTGACACTATAATTTTGTAATTATGTTTCAAAACATAATATTGGGAACTGTGGGGTCTCAGGACCTCTCAAGATCAGACAAATGGCTCAAGTTTGTACAGTGGGACAAAATGGTATTAGCATGGGGTCTGACAAGACCATACTGTCAATATAATAAGATCTTGTGACAATATTACAAGATTCTCCATTTCACTAATGTAGCCCAGAAATGGACTGATTTATATGCTTTGCGGATATATTTGCAAACGTATTTAAAAACACTCAAGATATGTAACTTGAATTACGTAACTTGAACCAGTGGCGAAGCAGGCTCTAGCCAATCCCAGATTCCCCAGGTTCCACAATGTCATAGGTAGGCCCCCACAGTCATTTTCAATGGATTATCACAGATCTCCTCCTAGGGCCCCTCCACGGAAGGCATGATCAAGGTCCATAAGATTATTCACATAAGAAATGTTCTGAACAACCTAAGTAAGGGGGGTGGAGGGGCAGAATCAGCCCATATTAACAGAGCAATGTAAGGGCTCAATCCACTAAACATTTACTACAGAACATAGTGCCTGTTACTACAGGGCATAGTCCTGTTTTGTTATAGGGGACTACACTTGGTAGTCAACACTACTCAAGTAGTAAGTATTTAAAGATCAGGCCCCAATATTTCTTCCTAGAGGTAGAGCAACATTTCTCTCCAGGTTTGCAAGCGTGAACAATGTGAGAACCAGATCAAGAACATGTGCCACAGTGCATGGATTTGTCCTTTGACCTTCATCTCCTCCCACCACTATGACACCTATCCACTTCCTGCTTTACCAAAATATTTTCAGATCCAAATGGCTTTTACAGCAACTAGTAAAAAGCTACATTTTGTTGTTCATTTGAAATATGCTTACAAAGCTCTAAATATGAAGCAAGCAAATATTTCTCTAAAACCTGCTTAAGCAGGACAACTCATCTTCAGGTGCAGAATCTACTTTACAAAGCAGTCCTACTTTTTACTCAGTTTACGGCCAAGTTGTCTGAGGTAAAAGAAAGTCAAAGCTATCTGTGATCATGGGCAAATTGCTTCTCTGGCTGAATTTGAATCATCTGGGTTTCCAGCTGTCTGCTGTAACCACTAGTCCACATACATGGATTCTACATTCCTAAGGTTCCTGAAAAGCAGCAATGAAAAGAACATTAGAAAAACAGAACTTGACATATCAAAAACCAGCAAGAGTGCCTAAACTAAGAATAGCCAAATGATCTCATACAGACGTTGCCTTTACAATGTAATCCTCCTTCTTCCTTGGCCTATAGCTTGAAGAAGGCTGATTTTGTTTATTCCCCAGTCTATTTATTTGGCTAGAAAAGTCTTTTATATCGTATTACAAATTATACTACCAATTGTATCTCATACTGAAAATAATTACTTAGTTGTGTAACATGATGTGAAACTCTTACCCTTTTACTAGCAACTTTACACTATATCATTTAGGAAAATTAACTGTGTGGAATAATGTAGCATATAGAGCTATAATTTAGAGAATCCACTAAGCCATAAAGTTAGAATCCAGATCCAGACTTTCCCCAGAAAATGTTTGGCTCCATGGTTTGTCTGAGCTTATCTCTACTATAAATTACTATGATAAATTCCAGGCCCTTTCACTGATAACTGCTGAAAGGGAGAAGAAGTAACTAATATAGGTATGCAGTGCTTTTGTCATCAAGAATATGCTTCCCAGTAACCATGAAGAACAGCCCGTATCACCTACTATAAAAGTCTCTCTACGCTAACTCCCATGTTTTCTGCATGGGTGCTTTTACAAACCCATATTAAGACAGGAGCCTTAACAGGAGCATGAATGTTATTAGTTACCATTAATAATAATCTGGGTGAAGAAATAGCTTCTCTTTCCCATCTCCCCAGGATGAAGACAAGAACCTTCACGAAGGAACTCTCCTTATTCAACCCCTAACATGTTACACAAAAGCAAGAATGGGGAGAGTTAGAAGCAGTGAAGAGGAATATAGTGACTTTGGTTGTTTTTAGCAATGAGTTCTCAAATCCTTCTTAATAGGTAGCATGAGAGCCAGGTGACTGTTCAAGTTTTAGTGCAGCGACTATTATGCTCATTGTGTTTCTGCATGTCTGTACAGAATACAGTAGACACACTGCCTTCATATGTGCTAATAACGAGTGTGCTGTTCACAAAAGAACACCTGTTATTTTTATTTCTCTAATGTTTGTCTTTTATTTACAAACAACCTGCACCAGGAGAAGAATTAACTCACCACAGCTTAAAGTGTACAGTCAATTTAAGTAATAATTCAGACAGGATACAGTCTGACAAAGCTCCCACTGATTTCAATGGAATTTGGGCCAGTTAAGCCAATGCTGAATTTGGTCCATATACTATTCAATAGACTATTGTTCATAATTTCTTAATGCTGCAAGAAGGGGCAACATATTGTAACAACATCATTTTGCACTTAGATTTGATCCTTTCATCCTCTGAGGATCTCTTTGCTCTTTATTAATGCTAATTAATTAAGCTTCACACCATTGTTTTAAGGTAGATAAATATTAACCCCATATTACACAGGGGTAAAATGTGGCATGAACTCACTTGCCCGAGGTCACTGCAAGTCAGTTTTAGAGCTGGGTATGGAACTCAGACATTCTGATGCCTTCTCCACTTCTGTAACCCGTAAATAATACTCACATACTGCTTACTTATGGATACTGTATATTATTATTCCTAAAGACATGTAGTAGGATTCTAACTAGAAGAACTTGTATCGTTTTAAAGAAAATCCTGCTTGGATCTATAAAATCTTGTTTCGTTTAAAAATGAATACATTTATTTTTACCCATACACTCTCCTGCTCTTGTTGCTAAGCAGATGAGTCATATTACTGTGTGACATTTTGTACAATGACTTTTGATAATGACCACAGGTCATGAAAACAGAATGAAATACATGACACATAATGCACTTCTCTTTTTCAGGGGAAGTTACTAGAAATGCAGTAAAACCATGTGTTTTCTGAAATAAATACATATGTTACTTTTTGTCTTGTAGGCTGAAAAAAAAATGAACTTCTGTGTGACTCAATGGGATGGGCAGATATTTTACGTTCCTATCCCTTGATGACACTCCATGACTTTAGCAGGGAGCTGGGCAGTTCTTTTTTCAAAGGTTTAGAATGTCTACAGGTCTCTTGTATGCTCTCACTCTCTCTGCATTCTGTGTGCCTTTTGGACTCTTCTCTATCTCTCCTTTCTCCTTCCCCCTAGATCTTTCCTGTGCTATAAAGGCCCTCTTCTTTTTACAGATTCACCACCACTCATTGTCTGCACGCTGCTGTCCCTCCTCCATTATTGTCTCTCCTATTTTCTTCTGTAGTGCTGCTTGGCTTTCTACTCTATTCAAACTGCTTCATATTAATAGAGAAGGGGAAGTCACTTGTCAATCAAAATGTTTCCAATTTCCAAACTATCCCGAAAACAGACTCTTAAAAGTTTCAAGTGGGTTTGAAATTTGGGACAAAATTCTCTCCATCCTGCAGCGCATAATTTACACTCATTCAACATATAAAGCAAATGAAGTTATGTGATGAATGGTCTAGAAGATAGGGCTCTAGACGGGAAGTTAGGAGACCTGGGTTCTATACCCAGTTTTGCTACTGATCTGCTGCTTGGTTGGCTTGACTGACTGCTTGAGCGAATCACTTCACCCTTCTGCTTTGCTCCAACATACCCTTTGTCTTGTCTAGACTGTAAGCTCTTCAGAGCAGGGAATGTCTCTAATTGTATGTTTGTACAGTGCCTGGCACTGGGACTCTGATGTTGGGTGGGGCCTCTAGGCATTACTGTAATGCAAAAAATATAGAAAGAATACAACCCTAACTGTGGATCTGAGAGAAAAAAATTTGACAGATGGAAGAACATGCTTTTTTCCCATGTATTTCAGCAAATTGTGTGTCTGAGAGAAAGAGGCATATTCTAGTGGAATTCGCATAGGTTTGTGCCCAGGAATTCTAGAGTTCTAATCCCTGCTCTAATACAGACCCTTTTCTGCCCTTGTGTAAATCCTTTAACTTCTATCTCAGTATCCCCATTTGGAAAATAGGGATAATACATATTTATAGGGATGTTGGGATGATCTATAGGTCAGTGGTTCTCAACCAGGGGTACGCATATCCCTGGAGGTACACAGAGGTCTTTCAGGGGGTACATCAACTCATCTTGATATTTGCCTAGTTTTACAATAGGCTACAGAAAAAGCACTACCGAAGTCAGTACAAACTAAAATGTCATACAGATTATGACTTGTATATACTACACACTGAAATGTAAGAACAATATTTATATTCCAGTTAATTTATTTTATAATTATATAGTCAAAATGAGAAAGTAAGCAATTTTTCAGTAATAGTGCGCTGTGACACTTTTGTATTTTTATGTCTGATTTTATAAGCAAGTAGTTTTTAAGTGAGGTGAAACTTGGGGGTACGCAAGACAAATCAGACTCCTGAAAGGGTACAGGAGTCTGGAAAGGGTGAGAGCCATTGATATAGGCATGTTTGTAAAGCCGTTTGAAGATTAAGAGAGCTATGCAAGTGTTCAATGCATCCTCTAGCTCTTATTTTCAATCGGCCACGGTGATGGTATCAAAACACTTTTGTACCTGACCTCTGAACTCTAAAGATACATTTCTTGACCCAGATTTTTAAAAGTAATTATGTGTTGCTCTTGTCAGCATGGCAAGGACTAAATAAGTGAGAAGCCTGAGTGTCAATGAAAGTCAAAGGGACTTAGGAGCCCAAGCACTTAAGTCACTTTTGAAAATGAGACTTAGGACCATATTTTTAAAGGTATTTGGGATGCCTACTCTCATTGAAATCAATCGGTGTTGGGTAGGCCTTTAGGCACTACTGTAATGCAACAAATGTAAACCTAAGGTGTTGCGGGACTATGTCTAAAGGGGTCCACAAGAGGTTGTTCTTACCATAGAACAATGGTTTTCAACCTGTGGTCCGCAGACCCCTGGGGGGTCAACAGACTATGTCTAAAATTTCCAAAGGGATCCAGGCTTCCATTCCAAATTTTGGAGGGGTGTGCAAATGAAAAAAAAAGTTGAAAACCACTGCTTTAAAAAAATGCAGGCTCTGGTGCTTTAAGAAAAACACAAAATGGTGTGGGGAGGGTATTTTTTTCTAAATGAAATCACAAACCTTGTCAAAACATGATTGCAGAAAATGGCAGTGAAAGCATTTATACCACATTTCCAATGAAAAGTTAAACAGTTATAAACAACATTTTGCATGATGAATGAAACAACAGAGTCTGGTAAAGAAGAAATGAAAAAAAAAAATACAGCCATCTTCCTCCTCTTCCCTTTTCCCTAACTTCTGTTTATATTACATGAGAAACAAAAAAACAGGAAATATTAAGTCAAGAAAAGAAATCCCACATAACTCAAGATTTTAGACAGATTATTATTTCTCCTGTAAACTTCTGTATTTAAGGACATAAACTGGTCAACAAAATATTATTATTCAAGCTGCCTTACCATATCATCTGAACGTAATTGACACCAATGAATCTATCTATGCACAAGCAGCAGATACAATACAGGTGGACTAATTTTCAGTGGGTTCATTTATTATGAGTGTACTACAATTATCAGCAAGGTGAATCAATAAGCATGAAGTACATTGGCCTCTGTATGACTAATATAGAGTAAGTGCTTTGACTGTAAGTGCAAAACAGTCACATTGTTGCCTAGTTCTTCTATTCCTTCCGCAATTGAGTGCTGAAAAGTTCCTCTCTTTGCAAAACCATGACTTATAAAAATGCAATCACCGATGTCTATATAGATAGGTAGTTTCTTTATCTGGTAAATTCCTAAAGCAGTGCCTGAGGATTTAGGGCCTGATTGAAAGCCCACAGAGGTAAATGGGAGTTTCTCCACTGACTACAATGGGCTTTGTATCAAGCCCTTAATGGTGGACTAAGTTAAAATGAACTGCTTTGAAAATGTACCCTCTATGGCTATAATCTGGCTATGTGGTATTAACTGACACATAACTAAGAATTGATTGAGATGTGAATTAAACAGTTCTTTAAAAATGAACATGCTTCAAATAGAAGCACAGTAGATTTTAGGGTTTTCACTGGTCTAAGAACATGTGCTTTTGCAACTTTGAAGTTTTAAGTTGGTATATTAATAAAAAAACAACAACGTTACCTGCACATGTAAGAGCAAAATTAAATATTTGTGTATTCAAATATTCTAAAAATATAGAAAATCTAGTTATCCTTGAAACAATTCATTTAAAAATGTAAATAGAAAAAAAAACACCTAAAAATATAATTTACTTATTATGGTTGCAACCTACAGTCATTGATTTCAACAGTACAGCTCCCATTGACTTCACTGGGAGAAGGTTTGAGTCTAGCATGTCTAATTTCAATAAACCCTAAGATTTTGCGGCTTCATAGTATTTGGAGATTTTCAGAATTCACCACTAGAAAATTCAGAAATAAAGAAAGCAGGACTCATTTTTCACTAGAATTTTATAAATGGAACATACCTAAGGTCAGATCATCTCCTCCCCCATGGTAAAACCTGCATGAGAAAACCTCTGCAATAATCCCCCTTCAAATAATAAATAGCAATAAGGCTGTCCCTGTATCAGCTTCCTCCCAGGGAGGAAAGGAGTGCTCCAGGGAAAAGATAATACAACCTCAGGCTGTATTATCTTATCCAGCTAATGGACAGGATCAGTGGTGTGAAAACATGCATTCCCCTCCGTGCTTTCCCCCCCACACTTTTCCCTAACAGCCCGTTACATGAATCCTTCCCCCAGAGCACCATTCCTGAGGTCTGGGGGGAGGGAGTGACAATGCCATGGTGGTAGTTGAGCTGCTTTCAATGCAATCAGGCCCTAAAAATTATCACTCATTAATCCAGGCCAAAGTCACCAGAAGGTGAGTTGTGTGTGCAAACCACCATGCAATGTAATGTGATTTTGATCTCCTAGGACTGGTTTGACACTATAAAGTGTTTACAATAGCAATGTCATAATTGCATTATACTTGAGCCTTAAATCCAAAATATACCGACTTGGATTCCTCAACTTAGACATATAATTTAATATTTAGGTAAATGAATACAATTGGCCTGATTTTCAAAGATATTGAGCACACACAACACCAAATGAGGTCAATAAATCCTTTAGGTGCTCAGCTTCCCTGAAAATAATGACACTCATGTTCTCTGCCTGTGACACACAATAGTTTAGTCCTCTGAGGGCTGTAATATTTTGGTATAATTCTGGTTGTTGGTGACCTGTTATATACAGGTCAGACTAAATGATGTGGTAGCCACTTGTGGCATTAAAAAAAAAGTCAGAGTTTAGGTGACTAAAAAGGCACTAACATATGAATATTTTGGTGTAAAGGCCCAGTCATGCTACAGTGAAGACAAAGAACGCTGGGGCAGGCCATAACTGTTCTTTCTTCACATGTTCCTCTGAGATTCCTTCCTCAGATGGGGGAAATCCGTCTGATTTGTATGTCTATCTACCCAAGTATTTATAAGGCACCCGTCACCATGTCACTGAGCACTAATTCAAGGTTGTAGCCAGGAGCAAGTCCCTGTTTCTCTCTTCAACTGTTAAGTGTTTCACCTTTTTTTAAATGCTTGTCTGGACACAGTTAATGAAGCCTTTAAAGCTTCAACAGGAGCCTTGTAGATTTCAGCCTAATGAGAGAAAATGTTAGGTATCCAAAGGTTTACTGTACTGATACTCATACATTTAAGTCAAGTTTTGCTTTAATCTTGATCTTAGGCCCAGTCCTACAGTTGTTTCATGCAGGGAGTTTCCATTGACTGCAGAATTTGGTCCATTATAACTGAGCACAGAGTGAATGGCTGGTGTCAGTTTGCAGTCAGTGCACACTTAAAAACCTAATATTTTCTGGGAATAAAAGAAATGGATCAAAGAAAAAGTTTTAGTTAAATGTTTTCCTTCAGTTGAGCCTTCTTTGTCTTACGTGCAAAATTACTAATTATGCTTATTTGTGTTTGCTAAAAATAATTCAGGTATTAGGGAGGAGTATGCCCAAGTATTGTTCATTGTTATCATCATTTGTTAGATGAATTATGGACATGTCTGAATTTTCATAAAGGACTTTTCTAAGAATGCATGTGTCTGATTCCCTTTTCCAAATTTTGTGACACTTAATTCTGGATACAATTTACGAAGTACTACATAGTACTGCTTAAATTGGGCAGTGACAACGAAACTTGCTACCAGGAGCTGATGTTATTGACTACCTGTCCTAACTTTCTAAGAAGGGCTTTGTCACGAAATTTAGAGGTTTATCCATCTGTCTAAGCATTTATACCACCGTTTTCCTTGTAGCACATCTGAGTCTCTCAGGGGGTAAATGCTCTCATGTTGTGCACATGGAATGACATATGTACATTCCTGAATATCAGGCTACAAATCCATAGCATCCTCAGAGCTATTCATCAGCTAACCAGAACTAAATCTCCCAGTTTATATTATTATGATGACTTAAAGTGTTTTTGGTGCTTTACAGGGGAGATAGAGCACTGGACTTGTCCTGAAATATAATGGGCCCAATTCTGCAAACGTCTAACATATGTTAATTACTTTGCTCCCAGAAGTAATACCATGGAAGGCACTGGGACTAGTCACACAAGTCAAGTTACTCAAAGTAAGTATTTGCTGGATGTGGTCTTTTATCTTTGAGGACTAATGCCAAAAGCAAAAACCAAGCCTTAAAATAACGCATCACCCAAGCTGGACTATGCCAGAGCAGTCTCAAGCAAATAAACGGGTTTTTAAGCTGCTGCTCCTATGCCTTTATTTCAGTGTTATGGGCATATTTACTTCAGCTGATGTACAGGTTAGACAGCCTGTGCTGTACTGAAAACTGTTAAAATGGTAAACTGTCACTTTAAATTTCAGGGGGGTTTCCTTGTCTTGCCTGCAAGCTAACAGGCTGCATAGGGAAGGAAACATGATCTGGTCTTAGCAGCTGTCAGTCTGCAGACAGACAGCCTAGAGTAAGATGGGATGGATTTGTGCCTCTCTGTTATAAGGAGCAGCCTGCTTTGTTTCTCTCTGTTGTGGGATTCCTGTGGGTTTATCATTCTGAATTCTAAGAAATAAAGTAGTGTTACATTGCAACCTTCCTGCAACCTTCCAGCAAAAGTATTTTATGGTTTTATCTAACTTCTGTTTGTATGTTATGAAACATCACAGCCTGTATCATATCAGTAATCTTAGAAGTGGAACAGTTGGTTCAGCAGAAGATAGTAAAAACACCTGTGCAAGTTCTTTTTAAATGTAGATTGTCTTATCACACGGCAGCTAGCTCCAGAAAAATATCCAGAGAGTAATGCAAAAATATATATCTATTTTAATTTTCAGTGATGAGGGAACTTCAAAGAGGCTCAGAGGTTGGGTTCAGATAAGTATACATTACTCAGATGCTTATATAAAAGCACAGCCAAGCTTCCTGATCCTCTTGGTAGCCTGTGCTGCTCTTACTATATGTTCCTGAAAGGTGTTCTTGGCCTATCCAGTTAAGTTTGTCTCTACCTACTTATTTTCAGTTGTCTTATATGATAGAAGAATACAGTTCGCTCTGAAGAATAAAAACCTTACAAAAATTCTAGTATAGTCTTCAGTCCTCTGAACTGTGCTATATCACTATCAAATGAATTTCAAAGGTTATATGCAGCAACCTCACACAGGGGCATACATACTGCCCTTAATTTGAAAAGGATACTATTTGACAATGCCCCCCCAAAACAACAATATGTTGCATAAATAAAATGTGATGTAAGTTTTTATTGCTGCTTGTTTAGGAAGACCTGCTTCATTCACTTGTGTCTCTGCTATTCACAAGCACTAATGGCCCAAGCTTATAAAAAGCCTTTCAGTGCCCTACATCACATATTCTATACAGAACCATCACACAGGTGTAAATGTGCAGTGCTGGTGAGGAATTCTATGCCTATCTGCTGCAGACACCTCAGCAGGCAGTGCTTCACCCTCCAAGAGTGTTCCACACCCCACTGGTCAATTTTTAATCTTTCGTGCTCTATCAATATCCAGTGTTTTTCAGGTGCTCTTCATTGCTGTATTTTTAATAGCACAACACAAATTTTGACCCTGATTCTGTCTAAAATACATACAATGCCAAATTAGGCAAAGGGCACCATTCAATTTCTAATAGAGACTAACAACTCAAGTTAAAAAGTGGCTTTGCTTTAATGCTCCAGTACATTAATCTACCATTGATGTGCAGTCAATGTACAGACAGGCTTAAAAAGAAAAGCAGAAACCTTTCTAATGGATACTGTAATGAGCCCTGTGAGTTGCCCCCTTACTTATCCAAAAGTCACACACATTTGAAAGGCCAATACCTTTCAGCAAATTGAGGTTGTGCTATGTTTCTAAATATTTATAGTAAAACACTGAAAAAAGCAAAGGGCCAGATATTCAAGGTAGGAACATTTGATTCTGCACATACATTTGCATGCATCTAGGTCCACCATGCAAATAGTTCATATGCATGTGCTAAAAAAAAAAACCCTATTTGCACATACCCAGATAGGCATCCAAATGGCTGTACATGCACAGACTCCTAATTTGTATGCACACATCACATTTTTATAAAAAAGAAGATAGGAACATACTGTATCAATGTATTTGTGTGCAGATTGAGCCATTTGTAAGATTCCAACAACAGTGATCCGGTATATTGTAGTCCACCATGGATTATGCTTAGAAAGTACTGTCAAACTGCAAATGGATGGGGCATGATTTCTGCTGCATTTTATATATATATATATATAAATACACTATTGTGGGCCTGTTTTTAATTTTGGTCGTCTTCATCAGCTGCTCCATGTCAAAATGGCAGGACAAGATTAGAAATGAAAATATTCTGAGCCAAACCCAGCAACTACCTCCATCAGCACTGTTCCAGTTTCCACTGGCTTTTTGGTATGGACACATTAGAATGGAAAATGCTTTGAGCAGGGGGTTGGACTAGATGACCTCCTGAGGTCCCTTCCAACCCTGATATTCTATGATTCTATGATTCTAAAACCAAAAAATTCCAAGGAGTGTGCACCATGCCCGGCGATCAGATGGCACCAAAAACTTTGGTGGCGCAGTAAGATTGACAGTGAGGGACAAACTGAATAGACGGCTAAGCCACTTTAGGGCCTAGCCAGCAATTGATCCAGTTGGCGCTCACAAGGAGGCCACAGCCCTTTGGGATTTGCCATGATGACTGTTATGGGCCAGTATGAATGAAATGTTATGTGCACTGATCAGGCTGTTAAGAAATTCCAAACTCATGTTCTAGTAGTCCACATGCAATTAAAAGCATTGATTTTCCATTGATTCTGAGGAGGGAAAATAAAATGGATCCTTTCCATGGTTAAGTCAACTTGAAAAATTATAAATACATTAAAATATGCCTGATAAACATTATACAGCTCGCACATGCTCAGACAGCAAGCTGGTTAATATTTTATCATTTATCTGATAAAATTAACAAAAGAATTTAGTCAGAGTGGAGCCATACACTGAATATTTTATCACCTTCTTAATTGCAGAATACAGACAAGACAACTTTTCCCTTTGGGAAAAATAAATGTTAAAAGTTATTACTGATGGGAATCAGTTTGGCAATTAGGTTAAATCCAACTGAAACCAACCAGAATTTAAGCACGGAAAACATTAGAGAGCTGAAACATTCAGCCAACCCTATTAATTTACATGATGAAGCAGAAATGTTGATAGCAAAGCTTGTGTAACTCAGCAAGCAGAGGTTACATTAACACAGAAGAAAACACTGCTTTGTGCTTTTTTCTATAGTTAATTTGCAGTCTTCAGAAGCTGTCACTCTTTTGCTGAGCAGACAATATGATATACCTAAGGCTTTTCATTCTGACTTCTGATTTAAAGGTCTTCAACTTGTGCTACAGACCTTAGCCTTGAAGCCAAGTGCAAATTAGCTTTAAATCAATGAAGCTGATTAAAGCTTCATTGTCGCTGAGCCCTTAACAGAAGAACAAGGGGAGTGGGAAAAAGGACCCACTTGAACGCAGCAAAGGACTTGCCTCTCTTAACTTGGAACATATGTAATGCTTTTCAGCTCTGCTTTACCCTGACAAAACCATGAAGGGTTTAAAACTCTTTACCTACTGACAGGATGGAGCCAAAATTCCAATTCAGTGAAAGAGACCAATAATCAAAGATATTGCTGTGCAAGCACAGAAAGTAAAAGGTTGCTTAAAAAATAAAAAAAGGAGAAGGGGAGGGAAATGGACATCAAAACATCTTGCCAGGATGGAATCAGGGAACAAAGTTCCCACTCTGCTAAAGCAGAGGGTTTCTTTCTTTCTTTTTAATATAGAAGTGCCTATTTGGAGAGAAAGGCTGTAGGCAAGTTGCAGTCCTATGAAGTAAACTAATTTTTTTCATAGTGAATAGTTATCCAGACAAGCTACTTGTCTCTAGGGTCTGTTCACTTGGAATGCAGACGACCTGCCAACATTACCTTAAAAAAGGTCTTTACACTGTCTTTACAACAGATAACTGGTCCCCATTATAGGGATTATTCATATTGCATGAATGCTAGAATAGCTCCCTTTTCATCTCTAGTGATATTTAATACTACTTGTTTGATAGGCAAAAAATCTCTAGCAAAGTAGGTTGTTTTTGATTGAGCATATGTCCTATAGGATCTTCCAAAAGATTAAAATAAGGTTGTAATGCAAGGGCGCCAGAACAGTGGGAGCCAAGGGGCCATGGCCCCATCACTTTTTGCCAGATGTAATGGTGAGTGACAGGGGAGAGGGGGCAGGGAAGAGGCAGCACAAGGGGGTGGGAGCTCTGGGGAAAGGGTAGCATGGGGGGGCAGGGCCATGGTTTGGGCACTGGTGGTCCCCTCACTTTTAGGGAGCTTCCACCGCTTCTTATGTTGCATCTAGAGCTTGCAGAAATACAGAATTTCTAGTTTACGGGATTTTTTTTTTTTTTTTTGATGTTTCAAAATTTGGTTTCAGTCTGATTTGGAACAAAACCAAATTTTTGGCAATTTCCTACAAATTAGAAATTGCAAAAAAAAGAAATTCTTTCAGAAACACCAACACACACTATTTCCACAACCGAAAGTGCTCCCTGGGACAGGGGTCAGGGGCTGTCTGAAATTGACACAAGTCTTGTCAATTTCAGTCAGCAACTATCCAGACTCCTAAAGTCCACTAGTCCCAGGCAGCCCTGACATGTGGGCTGCCCTGAGGCCAGGGATCCCAGGGCTTCCAAGCAGTTGGCAGTGAGCCTAGAAGCCCTAGAAGTCCCCAGTGTATCATGATCAAGTGAAACTGGAGTCAGATGACCTATGTTCCCTGGAGGGGACACCAGTGGAACTAAGAACATGGGGAGTTAGGCTGAAAGTAACTCAGCCATATGGACAGAGCAGTGCTGAGGTTTTAATAAAAGTTCCCCTTGTTCAACTTAACCTGTGCTCAACTTCACGTTTTGTGAGTGAAACATGGTGGCAGCATCTGAGCTCTGATTTCTGTGCAGTGCAGCAGCTGGCAGCATGAGCCATGGAACTTGGTCTGAAGACCCCTGGAACCTTGGATTTTGCCAACACAAACCTAGCCCAGCAAGGGACCCAGTGGAAGGAGGAGTTCGAGTTGTACACGGACTTGGCCATGCAGGAGGATGACAGCAGAAAAGTATAAAACTGTTACTTTATCTTATGGGGGAACAAGGTAGAGAGGTCTGCAGCACTCTGAAGCTGACCCTTACCTCAAGCCTCACAACAGTGCTAGGAGCCCTGGGAACTATTGCTCCACAAAGCAGAACAAAAATGTGGAGCGACACAGGTTTTTCGCTAGAGACCAACTCATAGGGAAAGGGATAGACCCCTCTGTGTTACTGCCTTACGAACAGGAAACTCTGTGGCACTTGGAATCACCACCTGCAGAAGCGGCTACTTTGGGAACATGACTTCACATTAGACAGGTGCTTAGACATGGGACATGTAGTGGAAGCCTCAAGAGAAAGGATGAAAGCCCTAAGAGGCAGAAAACTCCCCAAAGTACATGCAGTGAGACAACAGGAACGGAAAGAAGGTGGTTAGGGTTCCATACCCATAGCAAGACAGCACGAATGGGTAAGAGAGAAGAGCCTGGCACTAGGAGAGCATAGCAAGGAATGTGGCAAGTTGAATTATTTTAGCAATGTGCAAGAGCCAAGGAAGGTCTCAGAAAGATTCAGTCAGACTAGTACAAGAAGGGGATGGCACATCAGACAGTGGTGACGAGATCATGCCTCTCTTCTGGAGTCAACTTGAACTTGATGTGCTCTCTATCAGGGCAGGAAAGCAACAAGGGACAATACCAATCTCCAGGAATCCTACAATGTTAATAGGGAAATACCCTGTGCGATTTCAGCTAGAGAGTGGGACCTTCTGCAGTGTGATTCCTCAGGATGAATGAGACTTCAACGCATCCAGTACAAAAAGCAGGTGCAATCTAATAAGGTATGAGAATATAACGCAGCCCGTAGGAACATGTGATGTCATAGTAACTAACCCAAAAAATAACAGATGGTGCCAACTGAAGTTTGAGGTGGTGGATCATATGCACCACATATCCCATAGCAAGCCATGCATTGGATCGGGGTACAGAGTCAAAATTTTATAGCTGCAGTACAAGATGCAAAAGAGGGAGTCCCAGGGAAAACGGAGACAATTTTAAAAGCATATGGGGATGTTTTCAAAGGTGACAGATGGATGCCTTGAATGAAAGCTGTGACTGGAAGTAGACCCCATAGTGGAACCTGTGTACTTATCACGAAGGAAAATTCCAGTGGCATTATGTAAGGAGATTGAAAGTCTGCAGAGCTGTGGTATCATAGCCACTGCAGAGACCAATACAGCTGGATAAGCAGAATGGTGGAGGTAAAGGCACCATCAGGCAAATCACACATCTGTATACACCCAAAGCCACTGAACTGGGCATTGAAAAGATGCCACTATCTATGGCCCACAATTGATGACATCTTGCCACAACTTTCGAAAGCCAGAATCTTTACGATCTGTGGAATGGGCTTGGCACATAAGCCTGGATAAAGAGTCCAGCATGATGTCGACCTTTTCAACACTATTGGTCACAACAGATGATTGTGCATGCCTACGAGCATAAACCCAACACCAGAGGTGTTCCAGAGAAGACTCACCCAAGTGCTTGCTTGGGTGCAAATAATTGCAGGTGATATCTTCATCATAGGTGAAGGAAGCAATGATACAAAAGCTGAATGAGACGGACAGAAAACTACAAGCTTTTCTACAGTGATGCAGGGAGACAGAGGTGATGCATGGGGCGGGACCATGCTGCGTCACATGCCCCCCCCCCCCACAGATTTGCTGCTTGGCTTATACTGAGCATGCTCACATGGACTGAGCATTCTCAGTAACACAGCTGAAGCCAGCTACCTTCACTCTGCCCTCCCCCCACACAATTGGCAGACATGGGTCATCTCTGCAGGGAGAAGAACATGCAACTCAACCCGGGGGGGAGGGGAGGACGGAAGTAACTCAAACAGCATGAGGTGGCATACATTAGACATCTACTCACAGCAGAGAGACTGAAAGTAGATCCCAACAAGATCAAAGCAGTCAGAGAAATGCCAGCTCCAGCAGATGTGAAAGGGGTATAGCACTTCATGGTAACTTTTCTGTCCAAATTCTGTCCACACCTGGCTGCAGTAGTCAAATCCATACATTAGGTCACAAAACAAGATGTTGAATGGGAATAGGCAGGTCCCATCAGCAAGCATTTGACATGCTGAAACAAATGATAACTGAAGCCCCTGAATTGCTACCAGCCAGGAGAGCCATTGACACTCCAGTGTGATGCACCAAAGAAAGGATTGGGAGTAGCTTCTGATTGCGGTACTTGGAGTGGATCAATTCTATCAGTACACTTATGTCTACCCAGTAATAGAACAATCAGACCACAGACCCTTAGAGACAATTGTGGCAAAGCCTCTTCTTAGTGTTCCAAAGGGATTGCAGCACATGTTGATGTACCTCCAGTGCTACCAGGAAGAGATCTGATATTGTCCAGGATGATTAATAATGTTAGCAGATGCCCTCAATAAAGCGTATATACCCAGCATCAGTGAGTAGGGTGAGAAGGAGGTGCCTTTACCACCATGATAGCTCACCATGTTAATGGATTCAGTATCCCAGCTTCAACAGCAAAGCTGATGGAAATCAAAGCTTTCCACCCAGAAAGCTAAAGGCAACAGAAAAGGACATCCAACTACAGGTAGTCAAGAGAGCCATGCTAGCGGGGTGGCCAAAAGACAAAAGCCACGTAGAGATACAAAAAGAACCATATTTTCAAATTAAAAATAGGCAGAATGTAATCATTTAGAGGCTGGAGAGCTGTTGTCCCCTCCTCCCGCCTTCATTATATAAGGATGTCATGGGGGGAAAAATACATGCCTCACACATGAGCATTGACAGCTCAGACAAGCTCAAAAGCATGTTTATCGTCTGGAAATGAATACACGGTTCTGCCAGTCATGTGATAACCATCAACCACATGAACTGCCCACTCAGCCATGGGAAAAGGTGGAAGCAGACTTATTTACCTTTAAGGAAAAGCATTACTAGGCCATTACTCAAGTTTTTGGGAGGTCAATGTGCAGGGCCGCCCAGAGGATTCAGGGGGCCTGGAGCAAAGCAGGGGAGCTGCGGTGCTTGTACTCACCTGGCGGCGGTCCGGGTCTTCGATGGCATTTCAGCGGCGGGGGGCCCTTCAGTCGCTCCGCGTCTTTGGCAGCACTGAAGGGCCCCTCACCACCGAAATGCTGCCGAAGACCTGGACCACCCCTGGGCCATGGCTCGCGGGGCCCCTGCGGGGCCCGGGGCCTGAGGCAAATTGCCGCACTTGCCCCCCCCTCTGGGCAGCCTTGTCAATGTCTGGCCTGTGTGGCACGGCACCTTCTCGGTCTCACCAGCCTCGCTGCTCCTAACCTACTGGCAGCATGACTCCTTCTCTGTCGTCCCCCCCTTCTCCCAAAAGGGGAGGATTTTAAAAGGTCTCAGGCAGCCCTTAGTTGGAATCAGCTGATCCTAATTGACCTCAGGTAACTCCCTCTCAGCTGATTCTAATTGATTCTCTGGTAACCCCTTCTCAGCTGAACCTGATTGACCTGTAGTCATCCCTCCTCAGTTAATAGGGAGGAGGGCCTTTTAACCTTCTGGGACAGTTTGCTAGCCTCCTCCCTCTTGCAGCTGTCTGTCCTGAGTTTATCACTTATCCCTCCCACCCCCACTCAACACTACGGGGTTGGGCTACTTGGGTCGGAAAACAGTGCACCCTCGACAGGCCATCCACGTTGCCATGCTTGATTCCAGACCTATGCTGGGCCAACTCTTTCCCCGACGAGTATAGGTTCTGGGCCAAGATTCTCGTTCCCCTCCTCTTATCTGCCCTCCTTTCTCGCCGAGTCTTCCTGGGCTTCTCAGGAGGAGAGAACAAATCCTGGGCAAATTCATTGAAAACCGGGGAGTGCTAACTATCGGGGTCATCCCATTGCTCTCAGGGTTATTACCTTCTTCTGATTCCTCTCCGGGAAGTAGGCTGCCAAATCCTGGGAAGTCTCGTCCTGTGAGGACTGGATAGGGGAGTTTCGGGACCACCCCCACCGTCACCTTAGTGGGGTTTCCCAAGACTTCTATTTTTACCGGGATGGTCGGGTAGTAATTGACATCCCCATGTACACAGGATATTCCTGAGCGCTTGACCCGGGATAGTTGATCTTGCCCGACCAACTTTCCCGAGACCAGCATGACAGCACTTCCTGAGTCCACTAACGCAGTAGTCTCTATACCATTCATTTTATCTCGTCTAGTATATCTTTGAGGGACCATCGCAACCCCTACTAGATTTATTAGGTCGCAGGGTCCTTCTAGATCTCCCAGGTCGCATTGCATGGGCTCTTCTAGGTTCAGGCATTGGACAGCTATATGCCCTATTTCCCCACATGCATAACATCGGTACCCTGCTCGGGGCAGCCCCCTATTTTTCGGGCTGTTAGGCCTTACCCCCCAAGTCTTTCTCCCCCAGTCCCCAAGTCCCTCTGTGATCTCCAGCTGCTCTTCAGCCTCCTTCCTCCCCTCCATAGTTCTGCCCGGGGCTATGGCAACTCGGGCCCTCAGCACAGAGACTTGCCTCCTATTCTGGTGCCTTCCTTCCCTGGTGGTCCGAGAAAATTCTTGGGCTGCTAGGTGTCTCTCTATGAGGGCAACTAGCTCATCATAGGAGGAGGGATCATTTTGACTGACCCATCCTCGTATGTCCGGTGGTAGCCCTTTTATGTACCTGTCCAAAACTACGATTTCCACAATTTTCTCCGGGCCGTGAGTCTAGGGGCACAGCCACTTCCTGGCTAGGTGGATCAGGTCAAACAGCTGGGACCTCGGCGCTTTGCTGTCCCAGTATTTCCACTCGTGGAACCGCTGTGCCCTAATAGCTGTCGTCACACCAGACCTTGCCAGGATCTCCGCCTTTAGCTGGGGGTAATCTGTAGCTGCTTCTGTTGTCATGTCAAAATACGCTTTTTGTGCCTCCCCACACAGAAAAGGAGCAGGATACTGGCCCACTGGTCTTGGGGCCAGGCCTCCTGCTGGGCCGTTCTCTTGAAAGCGAGGAGATATGCCTCTACATCGTCATCTTCTGTAAGTAGCTGCTTGCCCGCAGGGGCCGGGTCCCATGGGGGCCGTGCATCAGAGTGGTCAGGGCCTTTAGCTGGTTCACAACCTCATGCAGGGTGGCTCGATCCTGGGCCACCTGGCTCATCAGTAGTTGATTTATCTCCTGCTGTATTCGCACTGACTCCTGCTGGGTAGCTATCTGAACCTGGGTAGCCTCTTGTTGGGCCGCGGTGGCCTGCACCAACACCTTCAATACATCCTCCATTTTTTTTCCTCTTGACAGGGGTGATTTACTCTGCCCTGAGATGATTTGCCATGAAGTCTTGCTCACAAATCCCACTCCTGACACCACATGTGGCCAGGCACCTTCTCGGTCTCACCAGCCTCCGCTGCTTTTAGCCTTGGTGAGACAGGCTTGAGTAAAATTGTCCCTCTTGGTTGCACAGGGGAAGTCCATTCCTTCTCTCCACCAGTCTTTTGGGCTTGTTTTTGTCCCTTATGGGAGGGAATGCAGCCTTCTCTCCTGGTGAGGCTCACTGCTCCTAACCTACTAGCAGCATGACTCCTTCTCTCCCCCCCCCCCCCGTCCTTCTCCCAACAGGGGAGGATTTTAAAAGGTCTCAGGCAGCCCTTAGTTGCAATCAGCTGATCCTAATTGACCTCGGGTAACTCCCTCTCAGCTGATCCTAATTGATTCTCTGGTAACCCCTTCTCAGCTGAACCTGATTGACCTGTAGTTTCCCCTCCTCAGTTGATAGGGAGGAGGGCCTTTTAACCTTCTGGTACAGTTTGCTAGCCCCCTCCCCCTTGCAGCTGTCTGTCCTGAGTTTATCATACCTGATACAAGAAGCAAGTCAGTGATTGGCAAAATGAGGGCCCACTTTATGATATGGTGTTCCAGACACTGTATTCATGGACAACAAACCTCAATTTGCCTCAGATTTCAACGAATTTGCACATAAATGGGAGTTTGATCACCACACCTCCTTCCCAGCATACCCAGGGTAATGGCAAGGTGGAATCATCTGTGAAAACAGCCAAGAAACTGTTACACCTGGCTGCCTCTTCTGGTTCAGACCCCTTGTAAAGCATTCTTGGCACACAGGAATACCCTTCACAGGGGTGCCAAAACAATCTATCACAGTCACTGATTGGAAAAAGAACAAAAACTCTGCTACCAATGAGGGGAGACCTGTTTCAGCCAGAAGGATGGAGAGAAAGGAGGCACTAGAGTATGACAGGTCAGCCAAGAATGTACCAGCCATGGGAACAGGCACTCTTGTGAGGATCCAGTCATTGTAGAGACCCCAGAAGGAATGGACTAAAGGATCTGGGGATGGGGGCAGTGGCATCCAGGTCATATGAGGTGACTGCAAGAGGGACACGTCTGAAGTAACAGGAGGCACCTACAAGGCAGCAGACAACACCCAGAGAAAGTCCACAGAGATAAACATGTCACCACAGAACCATCTGCAGGCAACCCCACAGGGAGGAAGAAGACTTCACAGAGATAATTTGCTAGACTCTGAGACAGGGGACAGAGAGACAGGAGATAGACCACTTGGTGTGGTCGCCTATTGAGGAGGCCAAACTGCCTCGGAGACTATGTAACCAACTGAGCCTCTAGTAAAGACAAGACTGCAACTGGGCTATGTGCTAGCAACCTCTGGCCATCAATTATTTGTTTTTAATGTTAATATTTCAAATGTTTGTAAAAAATAGGGAAGATGTAACATGATCAGTGGAACTGGAGTCAGAGAGCCCATGTTTTCTGGAGGGACTGTTATTGAGGGGACACCAGAAAAACAGAGAGCACGGGAGTTAGGATGAAAGCAACTCAGCCACATGAACAAAGCAGATCAAAGCATTTAATAAAGTTTCACTTGTTCAACTTAAACTGCATTAAGCAGTTTCAATTTTGTGATTGAAACACCCAGGGCTTTCAGGTTCCCAGCTGCATGAGAGGGAACCTGGAACCCCTGATATGACACTTCTGCTCCAGAGTTGTGGAATCTGGAAGACCTTGGGTCCCCAGCCCTGAGGCAGTCTGCAAGGTCGGGATGCTCTTGTGACACAGAACCTGGAATCCTGAACCACCTAGCAGCCCCATTCCTGCTGAAGACCCGAGCCCAGCAGGCGTGCCCTGCAGGGCTGAAGCCCCAAGACCCCTCTCCCCAATGGACAGAAAGCCCTCCCCTACCACTCTACTACAACGCACAGGGTTTCCCTCTGTCCCAAGTCTGGTAGGTGGAGAAATGGGGGTGGGGGTGGGCTCTGCGAGCCACACTAACTGTAAAAGAGCCACGGTTTGGCCACGCCTGAAACAGATTAAAGGACAACTATCTTTTTAACGTTAAGAAAATGTCTCTAAGAACCAGTAAATGGACTTTCAAACTATCAGATATGGAAGAGAGACAAATCACATTTATCAATGTAGGACTCAAACATTTTGCTTAAAGAAGGCCCAATGGAAGTACAATATTTTATAAAAATTCCTTATTGTTTTTATTTTTTTAAATATGCTAAACACAGCAAAAGCTTTCTTGAGCCAGGAATGAGTAGTCTGGTGGAAAACGCGGAAGAAGCTTCCATTTGCTTTGCAAAGTACAAATCATCAATCTTAAAACAAAGCCATCAAGAAATGTCATGTTCTGTGATGGCCCAGGGAATGAGAAGAAGTTGACCTTGCTGTTGGTAGCAAAATCCACCCACACACAAAAAAAGCAAAGGAATAATGGCACTTATTAAACTCATCAGGGCTTTTACTACTGAAAAACCTAGAGGGGTGATAATATGAATTGCAAGTGCAATAAGCCATCTATTTGAAATTTGTTTTTCACACGTTTAGTGCAAAAACAACAGCTCTTGCAAGAAAGGTCAATCCACCCACACATTAATTTCCAATCAAGCAGCACTCTAAGAATCAAAATGTGATTGCAAATCTTTCACATGCCAAGATGACGGGTTTTTTTAAATTTCAGTCTATTACTACCAGCATTTTACATTCATTATGGTCAGGAGGTGAACCGAGCTGGTACTAACTGATACTGAATGCCAGCACTTTCTTGATTTTATTGTTATAGAATTAACACAAAAACCCTGTTTTAAAGTAATATGAAAGGGTTCACTTAAATCCACATTCATCTTTCACACCAGCCTTATGCCACACCCTAGAAGGCACTGCCGGGGTAAAAAAAAAAACACACACTGTACTTCCTGTGGTCTGCTACAATCAAAGGCACAACAGGGTAGGTTAGGGCAGAAAGACATTAAATAAGTTTGTCCTTGCTTTTGCCAATTTAAAGTCAGACACTAAGCATTACTTTAAAGATACATTTTGTGTGCACTAGCTTCCTTTGTTTTTCTAAAAGTAATTTGACAGAATAACATAATGAAATGTATACTCTTATAACCCATGAGTCATTGACATGATAGGCTATAATGTCTCTGTCTAGTGAGTCAATGCATACAGTTACAGACCCTTAACTTAGAGATCACTGATGTGACAAACCATCATTGTTCCTAAGGAGCCATTACAATCTACAAATGCTGGAGAAGGTCCAGAAAAGAACTGCTAGATCAGTGGTTCCCAAACTTTTACAGCCTGTGAACCCCTTTCACTAAAATGTCAAGTCTCGCGAACCCCCTCCTAGAAATGAATATTTCCAGGGATTTTCTCCTTTACCTGAGTATAAATTATAAAAGCAGTGATCTTGGAAATATAAAATTTGTTTTTATGACATGCTTATTACACACTATTTATTATTATTGATCATTACAGTATTTTTATTACATTATGAAAATGGCAACACTCTTCCAAGATCTCACTTTCGTAGCTTGTATCACTTTGAATAAGCCTGTTATAAGACAAGGCTCCTATGTTTCATCAAGGAGTATCAGATGTGAAACAGCATGAAGATATTTAAGAAGCTAACTCAAAGAGTTCCTCCTACACAAGCTTCAGGTCTTGAGCAGTCCAGGCAAACAACGCACGTTACAACAAAGCTTAAACTTGTTCTTCATAATCATTTTAAAAACAATACTAGCTGCCTATTTAATTTTAAAAAAGCAAAAAATATTCACCTCCCTTTCCATTTCTTATAAGGAGTCTTGAAGTTTAAATCTCCTCAGTGTGATAGATATGCTTGCTTTCATCTGCTTAGCTCTTGGAAGTCCAGGGGCTCCGGGCTGCTGGCCCCGTGCCGGGGACCCTAGGGACAGCTCTGTCCGCCATTAGGGAATTTTTTCCCGAGAACCCCCTGTAACATTTCGTGAACCCCCAGGGGTTCACGAACCCCAGTTTGGGAACCACTGTGCTAGATTGATCCCAGGTATAGGGGGTCTTATAACAGGATTAAGAACTTGCCTTGAGAGAAGATGAGACTAGAGGGGTTGTGATCTCATTGCAGTCACTGTAAGTACCTAAAGGTACCGAAGAAGTGGGCTGTAGCCCACGAAAGCTTATGCTCAAAATAAATTTGTTAGTCTCTAAGGGCAGGTCCACACTGGGGCGGGGGATCGATATAGGAAATGCAACTTCAGCTACGAGAATAGCGTAGCTGAAGTCGACGTTTCCTATATCGAACTAAATTTACTTACTTCGGGTCCACGCGGCGCAGGCAGGCTCCCCCATCGACAGCGCTTCCTCCTCTCGGTGAGCAGGAGTTCCGCAGTCGACGGGGGAGCGCTTCTGGGATCGATCTATCGCGTCCAGATGAGACGCGATAAATCGATCCCAGAAGATCAATCTCTACCCGCCGAATTGGGCGGGTAGTGTGGACCAGCCCTAAGGTGCCACAAGTACACCTGTTCTTTTTGTGGATACAGACTAACACGGCTGCTACTCTGATACCTAAAGGAGGATCACTTAGGCCTGGTCTACACTAGGAGTTTATGTCGAATTTAGCGCCGTTACATCGAATTAACTCTGCACCCGTCCACACCACAAAGCTATTTAGTTCGACATAGAGGTCTCTTAAATTTGACTTCTGTACTCCTCCCCAACGAGGAGAGTAGTGCTAAATTCGACATGGCCATGTCGAATTAGGCTAGGTGTGGATGGAAATCGATGCTAATAGTTCCGGGAGCTATCCCACAGTGCACCACTCTGTTGACGCTCTGGACAGCAGTCCGAGCACGGATGCTCTGACCAGCCACACAGGAAAAGCCCCGGGAAAATTTGAATTCCTTTTCCTGTGTGGGCAGTTTGAATCTCATTTCCTGTTTGGACATCGTGGCGAGCTCAGCAGCACTGGCAACGATGCAGAGCTCTCCAGCAGAGATGGCCATGCAATCTCAGAATAGAAAGAGGGCCCCAGCATGGACTGATTGGGAAGTCTTGGATCTGATCGCTGTGTGGGGCGATGAGTCCGTGCTTTCCGAGCTGCGATCGAAAAGACGGAATGAAAAGATCTACGAGAAGATCTCTAAAGCCATGGCAGAGAGAGGATACAGCCGGGATGCAACGCAGTGCCGCGTGAAAATCAAGGAGCTGAGACAAGGCTACCAGAAGACCAAAGAGGCAAACGGACGCTCCAGATCCCAGCCCCAGACATCCCGTTTCTACGAGGCACTGCATTCCATCCTAGGTGCGGCTGCCACCACTACCCCACCACTGACCGTGGACTCTGAGGATGGGATATTGTCGACGGCCGCTTCCTCGGACATGTTAGCGGACGGGGAAGATGAGGAAGGAGATGAGGAGGACGAGGCAGTCGACAGCGCTTACAACGCTGATTTCCCCGACAGCCAGGATCTCTTCATCACCCTTACAGAGATCCCCTACCAACCGTCCCCAGCCGTTAACCCGGACACAGAATCAGGGGAAGGATCATCCAGTAAGTGTTTAAAACATCTAAACATTTATTTTTAACAGAACAGGAATATTAACAATATTCACAATGGGTTTTGCATGATTACTTTGCCCTAGGGGCTTAACTTTTCAGTCCCTGGCAGCGCAACTACTGAAAAAAATCTAACAATGTCCGGTTTAGCATGATTGTTCTGCCCAAGCCGCTCTACTGTTTAGTCCCTGCCAGTGCAGCTACAGTAAAATCCGGTCTATATGTCCGGGGATAGAGCTGAAATCCTCCATGGACATCTCCACAAAGCTCTCCTGGAGGTAATTGGAAAGCCTTTGCATCAAGTTCCTGGGGAGAGCGGCCTTATTGGGTCCTCCATAGTAGGAAACGTTTCCGCGCCAGGAGACAAGCAAGTACTCCGGGATCATTGCCCTGCAGAGCATGGCGGCATACGGCCCTGGTCTTTGCAGGCTTTCCCGAAGCATCCTTTCTTTTTCCGTCTCTGAAATCCTCATCCGAGTGATGTCGCTCATGGTGACCTGCTTTGAATTAGGTAGGGGAATGTTAGTATTGGGACTGCTTGCCTGTTCCTTTACAGAACTGTAACCGGCGGTTTACAGCCACGCGGTGGAGGCGGGAGAGGGGCAGCATACAGGGATCTTTCCCTGGGATAGCCGCGAGGGGGTGGGACAGGGGCAGAGTTCATGCTTGCCGGATTGCTGGCAGCAGGGACTGGCATTGCTTTCAATGTGAAAGGAGGCCAGTGCTACTATTAAAGTTTTAAGCAGCCACAAGTCTACGGCTTACCATGTCGGCCTGCTACACAAATTCCAGTGTCCTGCCCTGCTTCTCTGATCTGCACTGCAAGACCCCAGGCACTGAATACGAAGGCCAAAAATTCGACCTTGTCCTGAGTGCGCATGTGATAGGTGCTGTGCATGGTCTTGTTCACAGAGAAAGACTATGTTCTTTGTTCACAACTACATTTATCTTTCTGAGGAATTCACTCCCTTTTTCCCATTCCCACAGCTGCGACTGTCTCCCGACCTAGCCTGGCATCACACTCCCAGAGGCTAGCGCAGATTAGGCATAGGAAGAAGAGGACATGGGAGGACATGTTCTCGGAACTTATGGGCTGCTCCCGAGCCCAGGCAGCCCAGCAGACACAGTGGAGGGATAACTTGTCCCAAATGCACCGATCACACATGGAACGGGAGGAGAGGTGGCGGCAGGAAGACCAGCAAGCGATTCAAACGCTGCTTGGACTAATGAGGGAGCAAACGGACACGCTCCGGCGCCTTGTGGATGTTCTGCAGGACCGGAGGCAGGAGGACAGAGCCCCGCTGCAGTCTATCTGTAACCGCCTTCCCCCACCACCAAGTCCCATACCCCCCTCACCCAAAGTCCAAAGAAGGAGGGGCGGCAGAGTCCGTGAAAACTCTCACTCCACCCCTGCAGACTGCTCAAGTACCAGAAGGCTCTCATTCCCCAAAATTTGACAAGTCCTTTCCTTCCCGCCTCACCCAAGCCCCCGTCCAAGTTTCACCCCCCAGTTTCATGTGCAGTTGCTAATAAAAAATACGTTTCTGTTAATTACTGTTTCCATCATGTTCTTTTAGAGGAGAGTCTGTCTGAAGGGGGGGAAGGGGGTTGGTAATTGGACAGGACAGTCACCTTTACCAAGGTACAGAGGTGGGGGCAGGTTCAGCAGCAGGGCACACACACATTGCAGTCACTAGTTACCCTGGTCAGTCTGGGAGGTGGTTTTCATGTTCTGGGGGGGGGGGAGCTCTGTGACTTTGTGGCGGGGGAGGGCAGTTAGAGATCTTATGCAGCGGTCCTTATCCTGGATCACAGAGCCAAGCAGCAGGGGATCTGTAACCATCCTCCCCCTGCCACAAAGTCACATAGCCCCCACACACACAGAGTCCCGAACAGGAGGGGTGGCAGGCTCCATTGAAACAACCAGTCCACCACTGCGGAGCCTGTCAGTCCTGGAGTTTAGAAGGATCATTTGCATCAGTACACTTCACCCGCTCCCCACCACAGTCTGCGTCCCAGGTTCAACACTTTCCCGCGAAAACAGTAATAAAGAAAACGGTGTTCATTAACAAAATTCAAGTGATTTTATTTTTAAACGTGTGTTGGAAGGGGGGGAACGGGGTATGTAACTGGAGAGGATACTGAACATTTAGTGGGTAAAGAAACGGGGACAGGTTCAGATTCTCTGTACACAAACTTAAAAGTCACAGGTTACCCTGCTCACTCAGGAACCTAGCTTTCAAAGCCTCCCGGATGCACAGCGCGTCCCACTGGGCTCTTCTAATCGCCCGGCTGTCTGGCTGGGCATAATCAGCAGCCAGGCTATTTGCCTCAACCTCCCACCCCACCATAAACATCTCCCCCTTGCTCTCACAGAGATTGTGGAGCACACAGCAAGCTGCAATAACAATGGGGATATTGATTTCGCTGAGATCACAGTGAGTCAGTAAGCTTCTCCATCTCCCCTTGAGACGGCCAAAAGCACACTCCACCACCATTCTGCACTTGCTCAGCCGGTAGTTGAAGAGTTCTTTTTCAGTGTCCAGGGCGCCAGTATAGGGCTTCATGAGCCAGGGCATTAGCGGGTAGGCTGGGTCCCCGAGGATGACTATAGGCATCTCCACATCCAGAAGAGTTATTTTGTGGTCCGGGAAGTAAATACCTTCCTGCAGCCGTCTAAACAGACCTGAGTTCCTGAAAACACGAGCGTCATGAACCTTGCCCGGCCATCCGACGTTGATGTTTGTAAAATGTCCCCTATGGTCCACCAGTGCTTGCAGCACCATTGAAAAGTAGCCCTTTCGGTTGATGTACTGGCTGGCCTGGTGGTTCGGTCCCAGGATAGGGATGTGAGTTCCCTCTATAGCCCCACCGCAGTTTGGGAATCCCATCGCGGCGAAGCCATCTATGATGACCTGCGCGTTTCCCAGGGTCACTACCTTTGAGAGCAGTACCTCAACGATTGCGTTGGCTACTTGCATTACAACAATCCCCAAGGTAGATTTGCCCACGCCAAAGTGGTCCGCGAGTGACCGGTAGCTATCTGGCGTTGCAAGCTTCCAGAGGGCTATGGCTACTCGCTTCTGGACAGTCAGGGCTGCTCGCATCCGGGTGTCATTGTGCTTCAGGGCAGGGGACAGCAACTCACAAAGTTCCATGAAAGTCCCCTTCCGCATGCGAAAGTTTCACAGCCACTGGGATTCATCCCAGACCTGCAGCACTATGCGGTCCCACCAGTCCGTGCTTGTTTCCTGGGCCCAGAATCGCCGTTCCACAACATCAACATGACCCATTGCCACCGTGATGTCCTCGGCACGGGGTCCCGTGCTTTGTGACAGGTCTGTGCCACTCTCAAACTTCAGGTCCTCACCGCGCTGCCGTAGCCTCCTCGCCTGATTTCTCTGCATCTGCCTCTGGGAAAGGTAGGTGATAAGCTGCGAGGTGTTGACAACGGCCATAACTGCAGCGATGGTCGCAGCGGGCTCCATGCTCGCAGTGCTGTGGCGTCCGCGCTGTCACTGACCAGAAAAGTGCGCGAACTGATTTCCCGCCGGCGCTTTCAGGGAGGGAGGGCGGTAGTGACGGAAGGATGATGACAGTTACCCAAAAGCACCCTCGACACATTTTTTTACCCAGAAGGCATTGGCGGCTCGACCCAGAATTCCAATGGGCAGCGGGGACTGCGGGAACTGTGGGATAGCTGCCCACAGTGCACCGCTTCCAATGTTGACGCTTTCCCCGTTAGTGTGGACTCACAAAGTCGAATTACTGTCCTTAGTGTGGACACACACGTTCGATTTTGTAATATCGATTCCACATATTCGATTTAAGTAAAATCGAACTACTCTCGTAGTATAGACATACCCTTAGGTATTAGTAGTTACTTGTATTGCAGTAGCACTCAGTGCTTCAGTGTCGACACTCATTCCAGCAATGGGAGAGGCTCTCCTGTCGCTGTAGTGAATCCCCACCTGCTTGAGAGGCAGTAGCTAGATCGACAGAAGAATTCTTCCATCGATGTAGCACTGTCTACACTGGGAATAGCTGTGTGTCTTGGGGATGTGGAGTCCGGCTGGAGCGCTGAGTGCCATGGCTCTGTAGTCGGAGCCTGTAGCAGCTCCCTGGAGGGAGCCTGCTGTCTGCATCCTCCGTCTTCAGCAACCTGCCCAGACTGGGTTGGGCTGCTTCCTTTTATACTCTGCCTCCAGGCTGAGCATGCCCAGTAGAATTGGAGGGGTGGGGCTTCCTTAGTGTCAAGGCTAATTCCCCACTCTGGCACTTCGAGTGCAGAAGGTGAGGGCCACTCCAGGCTTTTATTAAACTCCCAAGGTTACAGCTTTTCTCTGACCTTGGATTGGTAGATACTGCCACCACCCAAGTGCAGAACCCCTTTGAGAGCTCAGGAAAGCGCACTTGGGAATTCCTTCCTGTGGGGTAACCTCAAGCCTTTCACTCCCCCTCTGAGGAAGCGTGAGGGGGGAAAAAAAAGGAAATCAGCTCTTGCCACCAGCTAATTAAACATGTGCACAAACCTCTTAAGACACAAAAATCCAATTCTGTTCTTAAAAAAGGTAAATTTTATTAATAATTTTATTAATTTCTCACACTCAGCCTGCAAAGCACAGTTAATCCTTTTGAGGCTGGTGCGGCGTAGGTACACCCCATCACACCCCCGCATTCAGAGCCCCTGCTGATGAGTCCCACTGCCCCTGCACCTAGACCACCCCGATGAGCCACCAGGATCCCACCGAATCAAGCCCCAACCAGCTGCACCTGGATCCCACCCCACTGAGTCTCACTCCCCCAGCATCTGGGCCCCCCACACCCAGGCCCCTTTCCGAGCATTATCCGCCCCACACCCAGACTCCCCCCCCCCGGGATGAGCCCCAACTACCTTCACCTGGACCTCCCTGCAGAGTCCCATTACCATTGCACCCAGAACCCCACAACAAGCCCCTGTGCATCTGGATCCCCCACTGAGCTGTCCGCACCCAGCTTGCTCTACACATAATTCTCTCAACCCACACTTGGATCCTCCCCCCAAGCCCCTCCACACTTGGATCCTGCCTTGCTGAGCCTGCCTGCCCACACCTGGTGCACCTGGCACAGAGGAGCAGGGCCCTGGGGTGTTTCTGGGGCACAGCCGGTCCTTGCGCTGTGTCAGGGTTGGGTGCAGCCTCACCACTGAGTCTGTGTTGCGGGGAGGGGGGGAGCTGCACAGTGATCTCTGACCTCTGTGCTCCCCAATGCCATGCTGGAACTTCCACATTTATTTGACAAATAAAATTTGCAGAATTTTACAGAACTTTAAAATATTGTGCGCAGAAATTTTTTTGGCCCAGAATTTTTAATTTTTTGGCACAGAATGCCCTCAGGGGTAGGATTTAATGTTATTAAAGGGTCTCTGGGACTACTACTACTGAGCAGCCATGGCAGGGGGGACCCAGCCAATGGCAGTATGGCTCCATCAGGAGCTATATTGCTGCAGGGAGTGGAATCGGTGGATGACTGCTGCCTCAGTGGATCTGGGATTGGGGAAATGGGGATGTTCCTTAAGGTGGGAAGTGGGCCCCAAACTCCCAACTGCTTAAAGATGTTTGGGAGGAGACTCTGCAAGGAGACCCAGATGGTGTTTCCTTGGTCCCACTTCTGTGGGTTCCTCTGTGGAGGGGGCAATCTGGCTCCCAGTTTTCACCACAGGGCTTTATTCTGAGCATAGTTTGGACCCTGCAGTGCTCTGTCTGCAAATCAGAAAATTCCTCCAGTCAGGAAATAAAGAAGCAACACATTATTTTAGAAAAACATATTGCCCCTTAATAATGTGTTACCAATGACATCCATGTATTCAGATGCCAATGTAGCATCTGCCATTTAACTTGGCTTTGGATAACTTACAGGCAATCAGTCAAAAAGTCATGTTTCTCATCTACGTAATTCATTTGTTTTGCTCTGTACCATTTGCTAGTGTGGCATTATTCATACTCTAATATAGCAAAATGGGAGCTTGATATTTGGATAGAAGAAATATGCCCATTTATAGCAAGGAAAAAAGAAATAGTTGATAAAAGGGGCCAAGTGTTAATCTTTAACATTGAAAATTGTAGTACACTTTTATTTGTGGCACGGCAAAGTGTTTTTATTAGATTTTGTTTCTTCTATTAAAAGTGTGACAAGTAAGAATTTGGTGTAATGATCAGCAGCAATCCAAAAAAACCCTCATTTGTAGTCTAAGGGAAGTGGGTACAAAAAAAAAGTGCTGAGTTGGAGTAAAATGTGCAAAAGGGAAGGAGTGGGTGTGTGTGTGTGTGTGAGGAGGGGAGCTTCAAACAATTTTTTTTTTAAATCACTAAGGGCGAGCTTCTGCCAACCTTATTCACAGTGAGTAATACCTTAATCTGCAAATACCAAGTATTTATCAAGTACCATTGATTTCAATTGGACTACTCAAGGAGTAAGGTACAACTTACGCAAGAGTATCACAATCTGTATTATGCCCTACAACTGTATTATGATATATAGGTAAAAAAAATCCCATTTAATCTTGTATCTGTCTGGCCTCTGCAGGTCCATTCCAGTCCTACATTCCTACGATATAAAAGATATAGAGTAAAATTTTCAAAAGTACCTATGCATTCTGTCTTTTGTGGCGTTTGGCTGACTTACTCATAGTTAGCAGTCCTTACAGCCCCCTGAATTTCACACTCATCAAAACTATCCTGCATTTGTTGAAGAACAGTTCCAAGACTCCACATTAGGTTTACAGCAGTGGAAAGGTCAACTTGAGCACTTTGCAAGCTTAGACTGCACTACATCTTGTCTTTGCCATCTTTGTTTGGCCTCCTTCAATTTCTGCCATCCTCCTTTCTTTGACCTGGTTTCTATTATCCAGTGTAGGCCTACCGTGTACAAAGTTCAATATTGCTTGGGCCCACAAACACTTACTTAGCCCACACAAAGACAAAATCACAACCACCATAAATTGAATTAACAATCTTGATGGATTAATTTGTACAAAGCAATATCTAATGAGACAAAAGATTTCCGATAGCCCCGGTACCGTCACTCAGCTGTAACTTCAATATGGAATGGAGGGCCTACACTAGGGCCTAAAAATAGGAATGCCTAAAAGTAGGAGGGCCTAAGGCTATAGGCTTATTAGCCTATGGGTAATCCAGCCCTGTTAGGCAAGTGAGTAACGTAATGCTGGCAGACCAGGTGCCAGGTCATGCCAAGGTCCCCGAGCTTCAACTGAACACTGACAAATGCATAGCTGGAAACCAGACTGGCTCACTTGTGTGTTAGTATTATTAAAATAGATAGTAGGTTTAGGAAAATGTTTAGACTATGAAATGCTTGTAAATTGCTGAACACATTAATCTCACTTGATATCTGTATCCCATGTTATAAGGTAACATGCTCTGTAACTGTAAGCCACCAGTCAGGAGAGACGCATTACCAAGTGTGAAATATTAGTTTAGAATAAGTCTCCCCCACCCCCAATTTAAGACAGTTGTAAGACAGAGTTAAGGGACCACACATGAGCAAAGCCTAATAGAGTCTGTCTGGAAACTAGCACCTGGTGGGTGGAGGGTGCGAGTGGGTATTTTGACTGGGAGATGGGGAGAGGGGAGGAAGGAAAGGGCAGGAAAGGCTAGCAATAGCCTGTGAACATAAGGTGACCTTGCGAAAACCTAGGGTGAGCTCTTGGAGCTGGTGTTTGCTGGGGAGGCTGTAAATTAAAACTGCTCCTTTTGTTCTTGGGCCTTGCTTCTATGTTCAGAGACACAGGACTTTGTACTTCCTTTGTAAATAAACAAAAGTGCCTCCAAGAAAATACCAGACTCCGTCAACTTCCGCTTCCAACTGGAACATCCCCATGGACCTGAATTTTGACTAGCCCCTCAGACCAAAAAGGGATATATACACACACACACACTCCACAATTCTTCTGAGAGAGAGAGAGAAAAGACAAAGGGGAAAAGGGTTTTTTTTAAAACAAGGGAAAAAAATAGTAAGGTGTGTTAAGATAATTCCCTGCAATTTTCTCCAGGTCTTTAAAAAAAAAAAAAAGAGAGAGAGAGGAACATGTTGGAATGTTTCTAAAGGACTTCTGGACATGTTAATCGCAACAAATTCAACAGCAAGCTATTCAAGACACACATATGAATCACAGATTAGAATATCTGGAAGTAGCTCCTTTATAACCCAAATCAAAAACAAAGAGGAAAGCTACAGTTAACCCCTTCAAGCCAATGCATCACACACATTCTGTACTCAGGATTCAGCTCAGTTACACATCCTATTCTAACCTCACACCCCAACCTGCCTCAACCTGCACCAGATAGACACCAGTGATCCAGTCAACATCCTCTACTGTCTCAGTCTTCCCATTATTCACTGGCATACACCATCTCCCAGCTGCTTCTCTTTGCATACTACTGCCTGCCCCCTATTACCTGACAAGGGGATGCACCTCTCCAACCTCCCAATTAACTTAATGCTCCATGAAACTGCAATCACTGCTCAGACATGAGAACGCTCCATCCAATCACCTCCCAAAAAAATTAATGCGTGAAGAAGAAAACAAGATTACAACTGTTTTATGACGTCAATGACTGAATGTATTAATTTAATCTTACCCCAGCCTATTTACTGTACACAAAGAATTATCCCAAAGTAACTAACTCTAGGGGTAGATAGAGTAATAACAGATAAGACTTTCTAAAATATGAGCTTAAAGTTATTCTCCTAAACCTTTATTTAGGCATCTAAATAAGTGGCTTGATTTTCAGAAGTGCTGAGTGACTTTGAAAAAAATCAAGCCATTTATTTAAATGCATAAATATAGGCACTTGTTCATCTTTTTAAATATTGGCCTATACCTTTATTTAAAATCAAAGCAATCAGAATAACAGGTGTGACTTTACTAATCATTACACTACAATGAACTGGAGAATTTAACATTTATTTGTATCAAAGCAGTCAGTTGCAGCCTTGGACAATTCAATCAGCATAGAAAACTCCATGAAATCCATTGATTTAGGATCTTCCTGCAGATTTTACTGTTGAGTTTTTCAATGTTTTGGTTTGCTGTGCAGGCTTGGGGCTTGCATTTAAGAGAAATTATGTCTATCCCTTCTTATTCTCAAGTAGTGAAACAGAAGCACTAAGAATGGAATGAATTTCCCACAATCATTTTAATGGGTTGTTAACAGCAAAGCCTAATCATAACAATTTAAATGCCAACACTGTTGTCCCTTTCATTGCCGATTGACGAACACCCAGCAAATGCATTTATACAATTATGTGCCAGGTAACTATCACATTAATTTGCATGAATTCAGCAACTGGAAGTGCCATAGGAATACAGCTGCAGGTTTTATATGTATGGATACTGTATAGAAGAATCCAAATAGCCACTCCCCTGAAAAATGACCCATCTGCTTAATTGGGATGATTGACAGATTCATTACAATGACTACAGACACCAGATAAATGAATAAACATCAACAAATTCAGCCCTGGGCTCATACAAGGACAACTCACACTAAAATCAATGGAATTGCACCTGTTTATACCAAGGCAAAATCTGGCCCCTAGTGATCTCTCTAAGCTTGTCAGTAGTTAACAGGTGTCAACTGGAATTTTCCCATTTTGTTACTTCACTGTTCAATACACGCGGTTTCCCTGGTCTTCTATGGCTACTAAATGAATCCATCTTTTATTAATGTACCGTAGCTTCTAAGTGTTGCATTACTTTGTATTGTTTATTTTAAAAGCAACTTAGGCAAAAAAATGCCACCAAAGCTAAACAGCAGAGTAAAAGAGGCCATTAGAGGCAAAGAAGCATCCTTAAAAATCTGAAGTCAAATCCTACTGAGAAAAACGGAAAGGAGCATGAACTCTGGCAAGTCAAGTGTAAAAGTATAATTAGGCAGGCCAAAAAAAGAATCTGAAAAGCAAATAGCAAAACAGCAAAAAAAAGTTATATTACATATATATGGACATCAGAAGCAGGAGGCCTGCCAAACAATCAGTGGAGCCACAGGACAACTAAAGGAGCACTTAAGGAAGACAAGGTTGTTGCAGAGAAGCTAAATGAATTCTTTGCACCTGTCTTCACTGTAAAGGATGTGGGAAAGTGTCCCACCCCTGAGCCATTCTTTTTAGGAGACAAATGTGAGGAATTGTCCCAGATTGAGGTGTCAAAAGAGGAGGTTTGGGAAGAAATAGATTAAACAAACAGTAATAAATCCCTAAATATTCACCCAAGACTTCTGAAGGAACTCAAATATGAAATAGCAGAACTACTAACTGTGGTATGTAACTTATCACTTAAATCAGCCACTGTACCAGATAACTGGAGGAGAGCTATTGTAATGCATATTTCTAAAAAAGGATCCAGAGGTGATCCTGGCAGTTACAGGCTGATAAGCCTAACTTCAATACCAGGCAAATTGGTTGAAACTCTAGTAAAGAACAGAATTATCAGACATACAGATAAACAAAATATGTTGGGGAAGAGTCAACACGGCTTTTGTAAAGGAAAATCATGCCTCACTACTATATTACAATTATTTGAGGGTATCAACAAGCATATGAACAAGGGTGATCTAGTTAATATAGTGTACTTGGACTTTCAGAAACTTAATCCCAACTGTATATATAAAACGGTGGGGTCTAAAATAGCTGTTACCACTCAAGAAAGATCTTGGAATCATCGAGGATAGTTCTCTGAAAACACTGCTCCATATGCAGTGGAAGTCAAAAAGCTAACAGTGTTAGGAACCATTAGGAAAGTGATAGATAATAAGACAGAAAAATATCATAATGCCACTATATAAATCAATGGTACACCCAAACCTTGAATATTGTGCACAGTTCTGGTCATCCAATATCAAAAAGGATATATTAGATTTGGAAAAGATACAGAGAAAGGCAACACAAATGATTGGGGGTATGGCTTCCATAGAAGGAGAGAGTAAGAAGACTGGTTCTTTTAATCTTAGAAAAAGAGATGACTAGGGTGGGGGCTATGATAGAGCAGTGGTTCTCAACAAGGGGTATGCATAACCCTGGGGGTACGCAGAAGTCTTCCAGGGGTTACATCAACTCATCTATATATTTGCTTAGTTTTACAACAGGCTACATAAAAAGCACTAGCAAACTCATTTACATCAACTGAGAATCTGATCCTGGTCAAAGTGAAACTCAGCTGAAATTTCTGAGTTTCCCCTGGTCTCTATTTGGACCTTGCATCAAAACCATCCAAAGTCAGTACAAACTAAAATTTTATACAGACAATGACCTGTTTATACTGCTCTATATACTGAAATGTAAGTACAATGTTTATATTCCAATTAATTTATTTTATAATTATATGGTAAAAATGAGAAAGTCAGCCATTTTTCAATAATAGTGTGCTGTGCACTTTTGTGTTTTTACATCTGATTTTGTAAGCAAGTAGTTTAAGTGAGGTGTAACTTGGGGGTATGCAAGAAAAATCAGACTCCTGAAAGGAGTACAGTAGTCTGGAAAGGTTGAGAGGCACTGTAATAGAGGTCTAGAAAATTATGAATGATGTGGAGAAAGTGAATAAGGAAGTGTTATTCCTTCGCATAACACAAAATCCAGAAGTCACCCTATGAAATTAATAGGAAGCAGGTTTAAAACAAACATAAGGAAGTACTCCTTCACACAACGCACAGTCAACCCATGGAACTGGTTGTCTGAGAATGTTGTGAAGGCCAGAAGCATAACTGGGTTTGAAATAGAATTAGATTAACTCATGGAGGTTAGGCCATCAATGGCTGTTATCCAAGATTGTCAGGGACGCAACCCCATGCTCTGGGTTTCCCATAATCTGTGACTGCCAGAAGCTGGACTCGGTGACAGAATGGATCACTCAATAATTGCCCTGTTCTGTTTATTCTCTCTGAGGCAACTGGGACTGGCCACTGTCAGAAGACAGGATACTGGGCTCAATGAATCATAAGAATGGCAATTCTGGGTCAAACCTGTGTTAATAAAAGTGAATACAGCTTAGGAACACATTGTACTAATAACTTTTGGTAGTCAGGGGATGACTTATTCAACACTGGTCTATTTCCATCAGAATGGGCAAGTTAAACCATCACTCAGGATGAGGATTACACAGTAGTCAAATATCATTTCAGTTATCTGGATATCTGAGATATTTGCTACTCTCCTGATAATTTAGGAACTGTAAGCTAATAAGCATGGGACTCCCATCTTCTGGTTTGTGGCATGAAGAACAGCATGCAGAATTTCTTACAAAATTTCATATGAGCATTTGCAGTCTCTAATTAGTACATAAACATTTTAAAGAATGCTTCTTGCTACAGTAATAGTTTAAGGGGATGTCCTAGTGTCCTGAGCATAAGTTTGGAATACCTAGAGTCCCTGAAACTAGTGATTCACTGCCTTTTTTCATTCTGATAAATTAATACTAAGTGAGACAAGATCTTTAAAAAAAAAAAAAAAAAACCCTGTCTGGTTTCTGTTGTTGAAATCCCATAGCACTTTTCATAAGAATAGGTTTTGCCTGGTTATCCTTGGCCAAAATTACACCACTCATATTACAATGCGCACTGAATAGTAGCTACTGTTTTCTGTCCCAGAAGTGGCTGCATTTCATTGTTGCTATATGTATGACAGAGGGCAAGATTTTCAAATTTGCCTAAGTGATTTAAGTCAATGGGAATTGTGCGTCTAAATCCCTTAGCACTTTGCAGGGGAGATTTTCAAAAGCACCTACGTGCTGAATGGTACTATGTAATGTACAATGTTAATTTGGCTTCAAGGATGAGGCACATTGGCACAACAGTACTGGAGAAACATGCACAGCTGCTGTCCATGCTGTACCAGTTCTAAGACTGAAATGAAATATTTCCATCTCCAGGCCTATCACTCTAACATGTTTCATGAGCACAAAATTCCCTTAAATGAATTTATTTTCTCTCTGAGAGAGAGACAGACAGACAGACACACAGACACGGACCGGGGGGGAGCAAGTAAACCAGAAAAAAAACTTCTTTTGGGAATTCTGCTGATTTTGAGGGGTTCCCCCCTGACACAATCATACCAGTTTTGGAGGGAAATCCACACACGCAATACTAGAGCTACATTGGCTTTGGCTGTCCCTAGTTACAAAAGCCTTTCTGAATGATCACGAAAATCAAGGAGTTCAGGAGTCTCATTAAACATCAAGATGCAATTGGGGGGGAGGGGGAAATCACTAGTTTATAGCAGTAACACTTTTTAAAAATAAATAAATAAAACCATCATTTATACTGTACAACTCCCTCCAAAATTAGCTTACACAGTGATATAAATTGGTTTTCTTTGTGGTCTAAAATTGACTTGCAGTTCACTACTTAGAAAATAGCTAGTGAAAAGCCCTGGCCTCAGAGCTTTTGGACTGTGGACTCCTTTCATCATGTAAACAAATGCTTCAGATTTAAAGCTTTCCCATAATTGTTATGCTAACCTTGGAGCGAAACCTCTCCATTTGCATTTGAAGGAGCTAAATATTAGGCAGGAAAGAAAGTGCTCTTTTTAAAAGCATGAGAAAATGTTCCTTCCTTTTGGTCCTTAACCATCTGGGCAGGCTCTGCTTCTCCCTCTCTCTCTCTCTCTGGCAAAGGCAGAAAAAGAGGAAAAGGGGCATGGATGGCGGTAATCTTGCTGAAAGAGAATTAAGAAATTCCTTCAAAACATGAATGAATGGGACTTCCTATAGGGGAGGGAAAACTCTGTTCCAAGATGTAAGAGAGCAGGGGATGAGAGACAGGGAGTGGAGACGTAAATAAAACTGTGGGCCAGTTGAGCAATGCAAGATGCATCTATGTTTTGTTGTATTTTTCTCTCAGTACATTCTAGAGTTCAAAGCCTGATTTCTTCATAGACTCCACACTTGAAATGGCAAGTTAAGATTTCTTCCTTGGCTGTTCTGAAGCTGAAGAGGTGTGTGGGTACACACATGCGTGTGTGTGTACACACACGTACACATAAGAGAAGGGGTATTCGTGTGTGTACACACACGTACACATAAGAGAAGGGGCATTTGTGTGTGTGTGTGTGTGTGTGTGTACACATGTACACACACGAGAAGGAGCATTCATGCCCATCCACATGCTCCTGGGAGAAGGGGATGTTTATCTCGGAGGTATGGAAACATGAGGTTGAATCTAGTTGATCATTTCCAAAATTCTCTATTATTTTGTGTTTTAAAAAAAAGGGGAGAAAATTTTCATTCACATTTGCACAAAAGTTTTCAATAGCAAAAACAGGGACAAATATCCCCCCTTCCAAAATTCCCGTTTTTCAACCAACTCTGCATGAAAATCAGTTCATTCATGACTAGGGTCTATTGATTTCTAAAAACAAAGCTGAGTTCAGGGGAAAAATATTTGAAATTATAATGCTAAGAATGCAACCGGAGAAAACACAAAATTGACAACCTTTCTCAAATAATATGGGCCAAATTTCTCTGCTGGCAGAAGTCATTGGAGTTATGCCAGTGGAGAATTTGGTGCTATGTTTTTGAGATACTAAAGAAAGGCATCACAACACATTTTCTCACAGCCAAAATTAATACAGGTAACTAAGTTACAAGGAAGTAATTCCAGTGAGGATTTCTAGCTCATCATAAGCCAGATGAGCAGTTTATAATGTTACTAGAATCTCAGGACACTCATTTTCTGTAATCAATTTCCCTTTTTATTTTCAATTAAATATAAAGGTTCAAGAATAATTTTAATAAAATTACTATCACTTTCTGTAGGAGAGGATTTTTATTTTCCTATTTTTAAAACTCCACTTTTAAGTTTTCCTCATTCTCCACTGCTTGGCAGTATAATATAAAGCAAGAGAGACATTGGCCAGAAGGCCTCTGAGAAAATTCCCTGAGGCTACTGGAAACCCCAATAGCCACAAATACTCCATTAACACACCAGGAAATCCAGAGCATCAAACAGGTTGATTTGTATTAATATTCATCTCTGGGTCTGGGCATACAGAGTGAAAGTCACCCCTGTGCAGGGAGCCAAGCCAAGATCTACGAACCACTTAAATCCCACTTGAACTCTAATGGGAAGGTTTAAGTGGGACTTAAGTGATGCACAGAAATGGGCTTGCACTGTACATAGGGGAGAATGTTACCTACAGTGACAAGAAGGTACCTGGATCCTGATTAGCTGTGTTTATGTTTGGGGGGGTGGGGGAGCCGAAGTACAAAATTTAGTTATTTGCATTGGGACCTGAGTCAAATTCATTACTTTTCATAAAAATCTGCCTCCCCCTCCACACACACAAACACACAAGGTAACAAAGCAAAAATGAAGGTTTCTGACCAAATCTAATTGACATACAGATTTTCGCTATTTATGTGCAGAATATAGGGAACTACATGATCTGAGCCCTTTTTTTGCTGGAAAATAATCCTTTCCAACAATCTCTACTGAACACATTATACTCCAGTATCAAGGTCTTTGCTTCACTGAAAATTGCATGTAACCCTTGATTCTCATGTGCATGATAAATGATATTACCCTCAAAGTATGTATATCATATTATGTCTCAGATTATGTACACTTTAAGATCATATAAATACAGAGTACCAGATAGTGTCAAAATTTCCACATTACTGGTGCTTTTATCATTTGCTCATTGCCTATGGGATACTCAAAGAATTTTGGATATGACAGGGTTGTAAAATGGTCTCTCTTGGTCTCACTCAAGCTTTGTGAAACTATCACCAAAGGGGGGGAGAGGAAATCAGATCATAATAGGTGGCAACTGTCATGTGCTTTACTTGCAGCTGCCAGGATCCAACTTAGACACAGCTGGACTTTAGAGTTCAAAGGATTTGAGAACCCAAAGTCTACTGTAGCTGGCTTGTTGGTCTCAGGGAATGAGCCTCACCTACAGTATGAGAGGTTACCTTCTCTAGGGTTGATTCAAATCCCAGTGAAGACCTCCAAGAGAGTAAGTTTTTCAGAGAGATGGATTGCATGACCTAATAAACATTTTCCATTTGTAACTTTTGACTGAATAATGCATTTATGCTTTCATTAGAGTAGATTTTATTTGGTTAATACAGGGTTAAACCATGATCTATTGTTAACCCCTTCTTCTTAAGAACTTGCTTCCTGTTGTTTGTTCTCTGCTTCTGACCCTAACTGTATAATATCTTTTCTGCCAGCTGTAGGATGAGGTGCTGCCAGTTAGCTGTCCATTTGGTTACTAATAAAGCCTTTTATTTTACTTGGTGCCTGTGTCTACTTTTTGACAAAAGGGAAATGATTTAGCTTCTGAACCAAATACAGCTCAGTGCTACTTCACTGGACATAGTGTAATGGATCCATGGCTATGTCCATAGAGAAACCGTGGTCACAAGCCAAACTGCAAGGACCATCAGGGCCAGAAACACAAGCCTCTATAGTAGCCATAACGAAGTGTCACTGTCACATACAGCCTTCTTTGTGACCACAGTGCTTCCCACCAGCTCCCCAGGGTACTGCTTTAGATGAAGACCCAGTCTCCTCAATGCCATCGATGCTGTTACTTTGGCAGTCGCCTACTCCATCCTCTGTTTCCTTTAAGGCTTGAGATCAGTTTTCCCCGATGCAGTAGCCAGCTGCTTACAAACCTAACAAGTGCCCAGTTTGGTTTATCTTATCCTAAAGATATTGTTATAGTAGCTTTACAGAAACACCATGAAATAAGAGATAGTTAAGCACAGACATGCTTTGATGAACACGACGTCCTAGACTGGCACCAAACAGAGAATATTGCAAAAAGTTGGATTTACAGCATGACTGAAGCTTGTCTAAATCTCTCACACAACTCAAAGCGCTCTATTTTCCTATCAACACTATGAGGAAAGTCATATCCATCAGGAAGAAATGTCCCTCTCTGGGAGAGACAAAGAAAAACACTATGGGTATAGCCCCACCCTTTAGAGAACAGGCCTTTCTCCTTTCATGAGGAGATGCTTGCCTTTATGCTACATGGTTACTTCCTTGATAGGTCTGCCTGTTAACAGTGAGTTAAAGAATATATCCAGTTTCTGATACCAGCTTATTGTAGAGTGTCTGTTGCTGCTTCCAACACACGGGGCTAAGGCCATCTGAATAGGCCTCATCTGGCATCACTCACTCCCCCATATAATTACTTCTGTATCATTAACAGTTCTAATTCAATATCTTGTACAGTATCTCATTAGCGTGCAGAGATAAGCACCTTTGTGAAGGCTAGCTTAACAACAGGCAAATTGTAGCCAAAGGTTTCAAATATGGGTGTCTAAAATTAGGCTCCTAAATCCATATTTATGCATCTAAATAAAAATCTACTGATTTTCAGAGATGCTGAGCAACCCAGATCCCACTGGAGTTAGTGGCATGTACAAAGGCATGTACTCACTGCCTTTGAGTGTGGATTTAAGGTCCTAACTTTAGACACCCAGCATAAAACTTTCAAAAGTGCCTGACATAGGGTCAGGTTTTTTAAAGTATTTACGCACCTAAAAATGTATATAGGTGCTTAGTGGGCTTTTCAAAAAGTGCCTAGTTGCCAATCTTCATCTTTAGGGGGCCTAAATACCTTTAATAATCTAGCCATAAAGTACTAAGGAGACAACAAAACTTAACTTCCCAAGTCACTTGGACATTTTTAAATTTTTTACCCTATATCTTTAAGATGCATTTTTAAAGGCCACTTAGAAGATAAATTGCATATTACATAAACTGGATACTTTCCATCATAAGAATCTCCATTAGTTGCGAGGAGTAGTTTAGCCACTAGCAGGAGAACATAATCACAAAATCACCTGAGGTTTGATTCCATCCAGCTATAGAGTGTGTGTACACACCTCCCTACCCACCCACCCTCCCCGCAGTACTGAATGGAATAAACAAATATATCTTTAGAAAGAGATATTACCCTAATAAAATACACACTATCTACTCTGCCTCAGATCTGACAGCAAACCCACCCAATGGCGGGTCTTTTATCAACATTTCAGTTGCATTTCCATACACAAGAGAAGCCACAAATTATGTCTGCATTATTGAGGGCTCAGGCTCATGTCATGTGGTATTATAGAACCTGGTCTGATTTGCCACATACATAATGTGGGTCCAAAAGGAAAATATCCGTTTCTTTACTTTGAAGAGGGAGGCACAATATGTGCACAAGCAGTATAATAGCTGCCATTATGGCGGATTTACCATAAAATCCTTCAGAGAAAAGGCAGCAAGGTCCAGGGGACAAGATGCTGTACTGGATGTCAGGAAACCTAGGGTTCTATTCTTGACTCTGCTACTGCCCTGTTTGTCCTTGGGCAAACCACTTTGCCTCTGTTTCCCCTTCTACTCCTTGTCTTTGTGGGCTGTAATCTCTTTGGGGCAGGGACTGTTTCTCATTAGGTATATGTACACACTCCGCAAAATAGGATTCTGAGGAAGGATGGTGCAGTGATTAGGGAGCTAGTCTGGGATTTGAGAGACCTGGCTTCATTCCCTGTCTGTCACAGATTTCATGTGTGACTGTAAGCATCTTTCTTAGGGCACTGAGGCACAGAGAGGCTATTTGTAAAATGGGGATAATAGCACTTCCCTACCTCACAAGGGTGTGAGAATAAATGCACTAAAAGATTGCAAGGAGATCAGATGCTATGGAAATGGAGATAAAGTACCTAAGGTTGATTGATCTTGCTGAGGCCCCTAGATGCAAATTTAATATGAGTAAAAACCTGGCCCCATTTGCTTTATATTTTATCCATTATCTCAAACTCTAGCCATTCGGTAGCCCTCAAATCAGATTGTTATGGTCAGTTTCATCAGCTGGGCAGTAGGTATGATAAAAATGCACAAGCAGATATAGCATAAAGTAGCCATCTCTTCGGAGAAGTCAAAAAACCTGTAAGTAGGAAGATGCAATTAACTTTAATTCTATGCCCAGAAGTTTTCCAGTTTATAATTTGTTAGGTAGAAATATTTTAGGGAGACATTCATCAACCCACCCACTGAGTGTTCTAATCTTCCAGAGAGGGGCATCCGCTCCAGAAATCCCACTCTTTGCCAAGTTCTGAGTTGTAGGAATGATCTCTCTCTCTCTCACACACACACACACACACACACACACACACACACACACACACACACACACACACACACACACACTTAGTATCTGTCATCATTTACAAAAGGAACTCTAGTTGTGGTTTCCTCTGGATTTTCGGTATGAACCATTGGTAAAGTTTGGGGACGACATATGTTTTACAGGACAGTTGCTGTTTCCTATGTTTCCCTCCCCTCTCTATCCACACTGCTTGTTTATTCACAAATGTAGATGTATGCTGCACAAAGCAAAACCTTTCTTCAGTGATATGATGTGTATATCATTGCATTAGCCATATTTATGAGGCTATAAGCAAATTACAGTAGTAAGACAAATAGTAATGCAATCACGTACCTTTCCAACCAGATGGAAATTTGCTAATGCAATAGGAAGTTGGTTATTAAATACAATGAACTTCTGGTGTCAGGAAATGTAAACAGCCAGCACCACCAGGTGAAGGGAAAATGGTAAATTCAACACCAACCTCCTCTAAAGAAATATTTCTTCTTATGTTTGGAAAAAATGTCTGTGTGCATCCGTTTCAGACCAGCTCCACCTGTTTCTTCGATCTGTGTTTCTTAATTAAAAAACAAACACAATTGTTTGTTTTTTCTTTTTACATTGTAAAACTTCATGCCAAACAGGAATACTCCACATTGAGAGGCACAGAAAAAGTATTGGCTTTAAACTTTCATGCATAACATGTTTAAAGTATTGAGAACTTCCTCAACAAAACCTGCACATAAAACAACCACCCCTAAAGCAGTGACCACTCTAGCCTTTCATACACACATACCAGGAAGCCAAAGGAAGATCATGGAGCAGCAAAATACCTACGGTCATGCTGCCAGTATTTTAAAAAGGGACTCCCAGAACAACAAGAAGAAAAATTTGCCATTGGCCTAGCACTGACCCTTATGTATTAGGGATGTATGAGCTGTAGAGAGGAGGAGGGGTGAGAGTGATCAATGTATTCATTTGTATCCCACTGAAACAACACTCTCTCATACTCAAACCAAGGAGAGAAGCAGCACCTTTGAGGAAGCAAACATTTCAACTGCTCTATTGGTTACTTTAGCCTTGAACAGAGACAATACAGTGATCATTGATTGTGAAGCAGTGTTCAAACCTGTGCCATTCAAAGTGCTTGGAGGAGTGAGAGGTAAAAATCTTAGGCGTATTTATGGCTTTTCTCCCTAGGGAAATTGCACCAAATGGCAGTTAATTTTCAAACAATCTGTTGCACGCCATACGAAGAAAAGTTTGCTCTTTAGAAATATTTTATGAGCCCCAGGTGAGTCATCTCTGGCAGGGATGATTAAGCAGTTTAAAGAGAGGAGATGATCATAGTTTGAGGCAGGGAAATCATTTCAATGTGTTATTCAATTTGGAGGTAAAGTTTTGACAAGGCTTTCCCCAAGTGCCCCCTCTAGTACATCAGTGAAAACAACAAGCCATTACTGCATGAATATTATTTTCTAAAATAGTTAAACGAATCAGCCATATCCTATTCGGTTTAACTACTACTATGTTCATTCTGTTTTTCTCTTCTATTTTTGTCCTTGATACCATGGTCATAGTAGCTAAAAACCTAGTTCTGTACAATGTGTATTACATGCTTTATTAAATTTACATAGTTTATAAGCATTTAGGGTGAAACCCTAGCTCCATTGAAATCAATAGCCAAATCTTCACTAAAGTCAATGGAACAGGATTTCACCCTTGAGAACTGGCCTCTTTAATATAGTGTATAATTTCAAGCCACTACATTTCAAAATATATTTCCATAGGCAATGTGACAGAAGTTATAGGCACTGTGTGTTCACTACCTCAGAAAAATCAGAATATTGGGCTTTATTTTCTTTGTGCACCAATTAACTATCTGTAAAATTGTTCCAACACATACCATATAAAGGCAATGAGAGGCTTAACTAATTCCTGTTTGGAAAGTCCTGGAGATGCCTGGATGAAAGCTACTATATATATATATGCACAATGTCACATGGAGGTGCCAAGAGTGGCTCCACAATTAAGGGTGCACCAGCATTTTCCCCTTAATGGAAGCTTTGTAATTTTCTAGTTCTGTTTTGTCTTGACTATTGTTTGGAAAAGTGCTGGAAATGGTAAATCTTCCCATATTTGAATTTTCTAAAGGGTACATTTGGGTGGAAATGTTATGTACTTGTTAAGCTACTTCCTTTTTAACAAACAAACAAAAATCACTTTCCCCAGATTTTCAAACTGAGTCTCAACTCTTTTTTTGAACCCTCTCATTTATAAACCAGGGCAGATAGAAACCTCAGAATTCATGTTATTCATAAATAGACAAATGTTACCAGCAAGAGCACAGAAACATTTTTTTAAAAATGACAAAACCTCTTAGCCTCCTTGATTGACATTAGAGCTGCTGGGAGTATACATGCAGGGCCAGCTCTAGGGTTTTTGCTGCCCCAAGCGGCGCAAAAAAAAAAAAAAAGCCGCGATCGCGATCTGCGGCGGCAATTCGGTGGGAGGTCCTTCACTCCGAGTGGGAGTGAGGGACCGTCCGCCGAATTGCCGCCGAATAGCTGGACGTGCCGCCCCTCTCCGGAGTGGCCGCCCCAAGCACCTGCTTGACAAGCTGGTGCCTGGAGCCGGCCCTGTATACACGTTACAAGAGAGAGCTCTCAGCTTGAAAGTTGACATGCCAGAAGGCTTCAAGCAGACAGAAGATTTTCCAGACTCCTTTGCTCACAGTTCATTGAAGATCATACAACAATATGTCGTTGGCATATTAGTAACTAGGGCTGTCGATTAATCGCAGTTAACTCATGCGATTAACTCAAAAAAACTAATCGCAATTAAAAAAAATTATCGTGATTAATCGCAGTTTTAATTGCACTGTTAAACAATAGAATACAGATTTAAATTTATTAAATATTTTTGCATGTTTTTCTACATATTCAAATATATTGATTTCAATTACAGCACAGAATACAAAATGTACACTGCTCACATTTTTAATACAAATATTTACACTGTAAAAATGATAAAAGAAACAGTATTTTGCTATTCATCTAATACAAGTGCAATCTCTATAGTGCAATCTCTTTATCATGAAAGTGCAACTTACAAATGTAGATTTTTTTTGTTACATAACTGCACTCAAAAACCAAACAATGTAAAACTTTAGAGCCTACAAGTCCACTGAGTCCTACTTCTTGTTCAGCCAATCGCTCAAACAAGTTTGTTTACATTTGCAGGAGATAATGCTGCCCACTTCCTGTTTATAGTGTCACCTGAAAATGAGAACAGGTATTCACATGGCACTGTTGTAGCCAGCATTGCAAGATATTTACATGTCAGATTCGCTAAAGATTCATATGTCCCTTCATGCTTCAATCACCATTCCAGAGGACATGCATCCATGCTGATGACGGGTTCTTCACAATAATGATCCAAAGCAGTACGGACCAACGCATGTTCATTGTCATCATCTGAGTCAGATGTCACCAGCAGAAGGTTGATCTTCTCTTTTGGTGGTTCAGGTTCTGTAGTTTCTGCATCAGAGCGTTGCTCTTCTAAGACTTCTGAAAGCATGCTCCACACCTCGTCCCTCTCAGATTTTGGAAGGCACTTCAGATTCTTAAACCTTGGGTCGAGTGCTGTAGCTATTTTTAGAAATCTCACATTGGTACCTTCTTTGTGTTTTGTCAAATCTGCAGTGAAAGTGTTCTTAAAAAGAACAACATGTGCTGGGTCATCATCCGAGACTGCTATAACATGAAATACATGGCAGAATACAGGTAAAACAGAGCAGGAGATATACAGTTCTCCCCCAAGGAGTTTACTCACAAATTTAATTAACACTTTTTTTAATGAGTGTCATCAGCATGGAAGCATGTTCTCTGGATTGGTGGCCGACGCATGAAGGGGCATACGAATGTTTAGCATATCTAGCATATAAATGCCTTGCAGTACTGGCTACAAAAGTGCCATGAGAATGCCTGCTCTCACTTTCAGGTGACATTGTAAACAAGAAGCAGGCAGCTTTATCTCCTGCAAATGTAAACAAACTTGTTTGTCTGAGCAACTGGCTGAACAAGAAGTAGGACTGAGTGAACTTGTAGGCTCTAAAGTTTTACATTGTTTTGTTTTTGAGTGCAGTTATTTTTTGTACATAATTCTACATTTGTAAATTCAACTTTCATGACAAAGAGATTGCACTACAGTACTTGTATTAGGTGAATTGAAAAATACAATTTCTTTTGTTTTTTTACAGTGTAAATATTTGTAATAAAAAATAATAATATAAAGTGAGCACTGTACACTTTGTATTCTGTATTGTAATTGAAATCAATATATTTGAAAATGTAGAAAACATCCAAAAATATTTAAATAAATGATACTCTATTATTGTTTAACAGCACGATTAATCGCTATTAATTTTTTTCATTGCATGATTAATCATGATTACTTTTTTAATCACTTGACAGCCCTATTAGTAACACAAGAGATTCCATAAATACAATGATGTGTTTAGAGACAAGAGCCTGTTAAGGCATAAGAACCATGTTTAGGGCTCCAGCTCATGGAGTCAGGCGATTACATCAGAATCTCAGCTTTCATTAAAGATAGTGTCTGCCATCATGGTTGCAAAGAAAACCTAGAAAATGTGACCTAAAATGTAGCCAAAGCAGAGATGTCAGCCTGGGTCCACAGACAGTCTGAAACCACAGCACTGAAAGGTGGGAACTGTCCGTGCATCTGTGTGTGTGTTTACTCCAAGGTTCGCTGCAATCTGGGGTCTTCAGCAGAGGACCGGATATGCTAGCATACTTGACCCATCTATTTAGATACGCCACAGCTGCTGAGTTAAGTACTGGGTGGGGCCCTAATGATGATGCTGCCCCTGCCTTTCCACATGGCTTAATTCAGCCCTGCTTGGAAGGAAGACAGGTTAGGACTGGAGCATGAGAAGAATCACAAAGATCTTCAACAGAGAGAAGTAGGCTCAGCTTGCTCCAGCCCTTACAGGTACAGTTCTGACCCTATGTATCAAAGAACAGCACATTCTCCATGAAGGCAGAATTGTTACTTTGGAGGACAATGAAAGTTATGCAATTGCAAACGGGAAAGGAGGAGGTCCATATGATTTTGAAGGAAACAGGAAATTCTCCATGGGATTGTGACTTGGGGACACACAAGAGAGGCTCTTTACTAACACTATGAAAAATAAATAAATCCATGTTTTATTTAGCAATATTTTTATTAAGTTATAGTAAAAAGAATAACACTAGTGTTGCAACAGAAAAGTACCATTTGTTTTGCTTTAGAGCTACAGTACAGTATGGCGATGATGGTAATAGTGGCACTTGTGAAAAGCCACGTTGCGCAAAGAGCCTCTCTCCCTTCTGCGCAAAAATGTAGGAGGCAGCCATAAGTAGATTCAGGGCTGTTGCACTGCCTGTCTCTCTAACAGCGCCAGAGGAGATGTGTCTGGGAGGAGAAGAGCCATCACACACACAGCATAGCTGAGCTACCTCGTATTGTGAAGAGCACACCTTTTCCAGGAGGATGACAAAAATTCTGCTTCCCACCAGGCTGTCCCCAGCACCCATGGGAGTCACCGTGCCTTTTAAAAAGACACAGATCCAATTTTTCAACAAATTGCACCAAAAAAAGGTGCATGCATTCATTTCCTACACCTGAATCAGTGCCCCAATGCCCACAAATCAGGCAAAGTTGATCACAAAATGTGTGTGTATGCATCTTTATACAGCCTCCACCCAGGCAGGAGCAGTAGTCAAACAGGTGGGTGCATTGCCCCTTTAGGCCATATTGCATCCAAAGGAACCACTGTATTGTACTTTCTTCCCCTCCTTAACATACCAATACCTGACAGGAGGCATAATTTTGCCATTTTTTAAACATTTCATTTGACTGTATGATTGTTATATTTTACTGTCACCGATGTGCTTTAACTATAGTTTAAGAAATACATTTTACATGTATTTTTGAATATGCCCATAAAAAAAGTCTAAATACTATACTGAAGTACAATACAATGATTCAGTAGCGAGACTCTGCTGTTAATGCTATTTAAAGACATACCAGTATTGATCTGAGAGACGGCTGGTGAAAATACATTTTCACTAACAAAGGTCTCTTTGCTTACAATTACAAAAGCAGCAATAGATGGAACGATAAACAAACCAGGAGCCAGTCTCTCATAGGTTAAGTTTTTTCCCCATTTTTGATTATTAACAGATGTAATTATCTAATAATAAAAAAAGAGTTGCTGCTAATTACTATAATACTGAAGAGATTTAGTTTATCTTGTACCGCTTGAAAATTTGACATCATTCTTGGCTCCAGTATCATCCCCCCAATTATAGTCCCCTGGAAGAGAGAAAACAACAAGAGCCATTAAATGTGTCACACCACAGAGTGAAGGGAAGAAGTGCTGGAAGTGGAGAGTTTTCAAAGAAAGCAGAGGAAATCGTGCAGCACAATGAGTTCAGAATATGTTTTTTCTTCTCTCCCCCCCCTCCCCATTTTACGACCTAAGAACTGGCGCAAAAGGGGTGTGTTCTTTCAGGTTTATAGCCTTGACTAATGGAATTGCTCTAAATAACATTTTGATCTTGTAAGGTCACACAGAGTGCTATACCTTTCCTTTAATGATTCAGGTCTGGACCAAGCATTTCCCAGAATTGAGATGGTAATGAAGTCATTAGTTTCTTCCTACTTGAAGCTCTGGTAAGAAAGGGGAATTCTATGGGTAAAGTCTGAGTGGGCTTTTTTCATAAAGCTCATACCCAGCTGAGCTGTAACACCTGTTACATTTTCCCAGGAGCTTGGGATACAGAGCATTTCCAATCTATTTGCTCTTCTTCTTCTTCGACATCACATTGACAAAAGCTGGAGAACGGTTTCTAAGGCAGTGCTAATTGAAAATCTGACTGGTGCAAATGTTAACTCGAGTCCCAAATAAGACACTGATTATTATTTCCTCATTGTCTTTCATAATGCAAGAAATGCAAAACTAAATTTAATTGATACACATTTGAGCCTCTCCCCCCATCCCAATAAATTGCATTTTTATCCACAGCCTAAAGGAGGAAGGCCCAAGAAAATCACTTTGAAAATCATTCTTACAGAACACTTTTTGATAGTAGAAATATAGGTCCCTGTTCAGTTCAGAGGCACAGAATGAAGCACAGAATGAAGCACACAATAATTAACCAGTATAGAGTTAACAAGAATATATTATATTAACAGGAATCTATTAATCTGCAAAGGGGACATTATAAGAAAATAAAGTTTCCTAAGAAAACCTAAAAAAGAGAAATGTTCATGGCTCAAATGAGGGTCTGTGGAAACCAGTTAGAGAACAAAAGCAAATTTGAAAAATATAGTTCTAGAGCAGCCACTGATTTTCTTTAATAGATATAAATGCAGCATAAACATACACACATTTTAAGAAGACTCCCCTTTTTACAAAACTACCCTAGGCCCTCACACTCACAAGCGCATGTAAATAGTGCATTAACCATCAATTCATATAAATACCACAGTAACCCATAGGCAACAACTGTCACATATCCTACCATATCACCTCAGGACCGCCTCTTGCCAAAGTAATTTTCCATGTTTTATTTCTATATTTCTATTATGTGTATGTATATAGTACAAAAATTCTGGGCTATACTGTCTGTTCTACAGATATACAAAATGTTCATTGCTAAAGTCTAAATTAAGGAAAACCCACACTAGCTTGTTGTTATTTATACTTATCTGAGCCTGTAAACCTTTTACTGGAACATTTTGCTCTACTAGACAGATGCAAATCATTAGAGACTGAGTATAAATCACACAGTAATTATTCTTGATCCCTGATTAGCCAAGTCTACCCCATGTGATTGGGAAGAGCCAGCATGCCAATTGCAGGCAAGTATTCACAGAAATCAGCTAAATGCAGCCTCTCTGTGAAGTTTCAGTTTCCAAAACAAAACTACATAGTGTACATTTTTAATAAATCTTCATACACAAAATCACTGGACCAAATTCTTCCCTGAGTTACATCCATGTGCAACCCATGGCAGACATTGGCCCACTGCCCTATGTAGTTAGGAAGGAAAACAATGTAGGAACTGAGACAGGATAATTTGGCTTTTGTGTTCCCACAGTTCCCTCTGCTTCACCACTTTTGCAAGCCTTGTTCCTTCCCAACCACACCATCCTGTTTGTCTGCTCCTCTTCATGCTTTCTTCCACACTGCCCCTTTTGCATGGAATACCCTCTCTAAACTAGGACACAAGGCAGGTCACTTGTTCTAAATCCTCCCAAACGAGCAAACTCTACTAGGAAGACTACGGTATCTAACCAACTAACAGTGGTTCAGGAGGGGGCCAGTTGGGGATGGCTATGTATCTGTTTACATGGTGATTGCATGTTTTATTCCTCTCCTCCACCCTTCATCCATCACTTTCCCTCTCTATCTCTAAGCTTTTGGGGCAGGGACTGTGTCTAACCATTAGCTCAACTGTGGCTTTGGCATCAGCCCCAAGTAAGGAAGAAGGCATAGCTCCCAAGAGAAGACCAGGAACCAGATTTTGAATCAGGAATTCAGATCCCTTGTTTCCCAGCCTTGCTCTGGAATGGGACAGAGATGTAATCAGTTCCAGACCTATGACTTGCACAGATTGCTTCCTCCTCTGTGCTAGCTCAGCTATGCTGGTTGGCACATTGGGGAAGATGGAAACAAATCTCCACGCACTCCTTGCCCATCTGTACCAGAAGGTAAGTAGCAGTCCCATACAGGCTGCTCTCCCTCCCACTCTCCTACTCCCAACATATGTTGCCAGCCCATGCATAGGCATGTAGGGCAGGTCACAATCTGGCCCTATGTTCGCACAACATTTAGCACAATCATAATACAGAATAATAAGAATCTTCAAATTGAAATTAGCATCATTATTGTATTTTGACAGTCTCCTCACTGATACACCCCAAAAATAAACTGAGGCCTAAGAATCTTTCATAGTTCATTGTGTCTGGAATTAATATGATTTCTTTGCACTTGTCCCAAAAAATAAGAAGAATGGGGTCAACAGCAATAGCATTGGTGGCCCCTCATCCCAGACCCAACATACTATAGAAATGTGTAAAGAGCACAAATCTCAGTGGCATGTCCTAGTTAAGGTTTATAAAAAATGTTTACAGGCTAACCTCATGTTTTCATTTGCTTATCACTTTTTGAAATTATCATCATTCAAGCTGATTAATTAATTTATTATTATTATTATTGTAGATTTCGTGTCTGGCCCAGGTTGATTTTCTCCAGAAGTATGGGCAAAAAATGGTTCAACAGATTGAGTAAGAGGAAAATAGTTTTCCCCATTATAAAAAATTCTTTCAACAATTTTTTTAAACAGATTGCAGCTTTCTCAACCTGCTCTTAAAAAACACAGCACATACAGTTAGTAAACTCCAAACACATCCCCTCCTTAGGGTTTGGCTTTATTATAAGAAACAAAAATAGTCTTTTGCCCAAGTTTAGCTGTTCTTAGAGTCTTCCTGCGGAACTGCTCAGCCCACACCCTAAAGCTTCTCTCCCCCTAAAGGACCACTTCCTCTCCTCCTATTATATCTAATAAAGTTAATGAGTTACCTGGGGAGTTGCCATAACCTACCTATCCCTCTCCGAGCAGGATCAACACCTGCTAACTGGGTGGTGTATTTCAGGTAAGGCAAATACTACTAGCATGTTACACAGCTTCACAGCCAAAACACCCTATTGACAAATCAAAGCATTAAAATAAAATAAAATAAAAAAAATCATAAATCAGGCCTCCCCCAAATCAGATTGGATTAAAAAAAAACCAGGAGATTTTTGATTAATAAGTTGGATATTACTATTAGCCTCAGGGCCAGCTTTAGCATTTTTGCCACCCCAAGCAGAAAAAAAGAAAAAAGAAAAAAGCCGCGATCGCAAGCGGTGGCAGCTCTACCACCGCTTCATTCTACGGCGGCAATTTGGCGGCAGGTCCTTCGCTCCGAGAGGGAGTGACGGCCCCGCCGGCGAACGGCTGGACATGCCACCCCAGGCACCTGCTTGCTAGGCTGGTGCCTGGAGCCGGTCCTGATTAGCCTTCTGGTAAAGGACTTTAGAATTCACATTTGCAAGCATTTTCCATAACCTTGACAGGTTAGAAATTTATTTTATTTTCTCAAATAATCATGTGACTCCACGTGTTGGGGATTTAAGAAAACCACCAAATTGCTATGAGACTCATTATAAGAATCATGAGAGCTGACTGAAATGGCTGGAGATTGAAAACTGAAATGTGATGTGGGAATATCTCTGTGTACACCAGACAAAATTGGTTTTGATTTGACCAAGTTATGACCCTTTGAAAATCATGTACCAAGAATATGCAACACATTTTCACAGCTCATGAAGCGTGCAGCTAGGGAAGAATAAAGGGATGTGAAAGAGTTAGGTTGTGCTGCTGCCCACACTGTAAGCTGTGAAGTGCCTTAGGAGCTGCATGGATGAGGAAGACACAAAGGTGCAAATTTTCACATGGGCTGCTAATTTTAGGTGTTTCAGCTTCAGACAACATAGGCCTAATTTTCAGAGGTGCTAAGCACTTGCTGTTCCCATTCATGTCAGTTGGAGTTGTGGGTACTCAGCACCTTAAAAATCAGGCCCAAGACTCTAAAAACTCGGCACTCAGAAGTTGAGCCACCCAAAACCAATGGCCTCCTTTGAAAGTTTTGGCCAAGAGCCCGGCTTTCAGACAACTGAAGTCAGTGGGACCTCTGAGCAATCAGCACCTCTGAAAATTAAGCTGTGCATGTCTCAACTGGGTACATGAAAATGGAAGCACCCAAGATTAGTGGAAACTTTTAAAAATATGGCACAAAGGGAATTAGGCACCTAACCTGCTTAGATGTTTTTGAAAGTCCCACTAGCTGCCTAGTCTACATCTTTAGGCATTTAAATCTGGTTCATAGTTACTTGCACAGCTGCTGAAGATCATCGGAGAGGGGTAATTTGCTGAGGACTTCCTGAGATGTATGGGGCCAGGCCTCCCTCCTGCAGATATCATAAGGCCAATTGAATAGGGTGGTCTGGTGGTATCTAATCATAGAGTTCCACTCTGTGGTATTTACACAGACCTGAAAATTTCTGGAGTCCTAGAGGTTGAAACTCCTTTTTATGTTTTCTTCTATATCTCCCCCACCCCCTTATCATTTTCTTTTAAAGAGAGTAGTGGGGTTCCCACAGTAAGGGAGGTGGCTCATGGTTTCAAGTCAAAACCACAAGAAATTTAGAAATTGTACATGGTTTTGACTAAACAAGGGCAAAATGTTTTCTGTGGAGTTCATTTAAATCTGGAATGCAATGTGAATCTCATATACAAGACTGAAAAAACCTGAAGGACCCTATAAAGCAAAGTCACTGAGTTTCTCACATTTTTCCTCTGTATCCTCCAGGCTGTGGACTCCACTGTCTTTGAGAGTCATCCATTTTAACGTTAAGGCTAATGTAAAACTAGCTTTCCAGCACTGGCACTAGCAAATTTCAAGTGAGACACTGTGAGAGCATCCCCAACTCTTCTGATAGTTCTACTTATTATTATCATAGAGTCTATGAACCATACTCATGGACCAGGACCCTGTTGTGCTAGATACTTTACCCAAAAAATGGCCCCTGCCCTAAAGAGCTTACAATCTAGTTAAGTGCCTATATGACTGCCACTTCTATAGTATCTGAGCACCTCACAATCTTTAATGGATTAATCTTCACAATACTCCGGTAAGGTCCAAGAGTTCTGAGTAGGGTGACCAGATAGCAACTGTGATAAAAGGGGGCAGGGGGTGGAGGATAATAGGCACTTGTATAGGAAAAAGTCCCAAAAAAACAGGACATCTGGTCACTCTAGTTCTGAGGGAATTCAAATGTGAAATTGCAGAACTACTAACTGTAGTCTGTAACCTATGCTTTAAATCAGCTTCTGTACCAAATGACTGGAGGATAGCTAATGTGACACCAATTTTTTAAAAGGGCTCCAGAGGTGATCCTGGCAATAACAGGCTGGTAAGCCTGACTTCAGTACCAGGCAAACTGGTTGAAACTATAGGAAAGAATAAAATTGTCAGACACGTAGATGAACATAATTTGTTGGGGAAGAGTCAACATGGTTTTTGTAAAGGGAAATCATACCTCACCAATCTACTAGAATCCTTTGAGGCGGTCAACAAGCATGTGGACAAAGGGGATCCAGTGGATATAGTGTACTTAGATTTTCAGAAAGACTTTGACAAGGTCCCTCACCAAAGGCTCTCAAGCAAAGTAAGCTGTCATCGGATAAAAAGGATGGTCCTCTCATGGATTGGTAACTGGTTAAAAGATAGGAAACAAAGGGTAGAAATAAATGGTCAGTTTTCAGAATGGAGAGAGGTAAATAGTGGTATCCTCCAGGGGTCTGTACTGGGCCCAGACCTATTCAACATATTCATAAATGATCTGGAAAAGGGGTTAAACAGTGAGGTGGCAAAATTTACAGATGATACAAAATTGCCCAAGATAGTTAAGTCCCAGGCAGACTGCAAAGAGCTACAAAAGGATCTCTCAAAACTGGGTGACTGGGCAACAAAATGGCAGATGAAATTCAATGTTGATAAATGCAAAGTAATGCACATTGGAAAACATAATCCCAACTATACATACAAAATGATGGGGCCTAAATTAGCTGTTACCACTCAAGAAAGAGATCTTGGAGTCATTATGAATAGTACTCTGAAAACATCCACTCAGTGTGCAGCAGCAGTCAAAAAAGCAAACAATGTTGGGAATCATTAAGAAAGAGATAGAATAAGACAGAAAAATATATTGCCTCTATAAATCCATGGTACGCCCACATCTTCAATACTGCATGCAGATGTGGTCGCCCCATCTCAAAAAAGATATATTGGAATTGAAAAAGGTTCAGAAAAGGGCAAAAAAACTGATTAGGGGTATGGAACGGCTGTTATATGAGGAGAGATTAATAAGACTGGGACTTTTCATCTTGGAAAAGCGATGTCTAAGGGGGGATATGATAGAGATCTATAAAATCATGACTGGTGTGAGAAAGTAAATAAGGAAGTGTTATTTACTCGTTCTCATAACACAAGAACTAGGGGTCATCAAATGAAATTAACAGGCAGCAGGTTTAAAGCAAACAAAAGGAAGTATTTTTTCACACAACACACAGTCAACCTGTGGAACTCCTTGCCAGAGGATGTTGTGAAGGCCAAGTCTATAACAGGGTTCAAAAAAAGAACTAAATAAGTTCATGGAGGATAGGTCCATCAATGGCTATTAGCCAGGATGGACAGGGATGGTGTCCCTAGCCTCTGTTTGCCAGAAGCTGGGAATGGGTGACAGGGGATGGATCACTTGATGATTACCTGTTCTGTTCATTCCCTCTGGGCACATGGCATTGGCCACTGTCGGAAGACAGGATACTGGGCTAGAAGGACCTTTGGTCTGACCCAGTATGGATGTTTTTATGTTCTTATGAGGTAGGGAAGTGCTATTGTCCCCATTTTACAGATAGGAACTGAGGCTCACAACAATTAAAATTGTCCAAGGTCACACAGGCAGTGGCAGAGCAGGGAATTGAAACCAGATATCCCAGGTTTTAAGCTTGTACCCTTGCCCCAGGATAGTTTAATAGTTTGTGCTTCAGGTTATTAGGAACTCTTTAATCAAGGCGAGAGGTGCTGTTAGTTTGTTAAGTTAGCCATTAGCTTGTGTTTTATCTTGTATTTCTTTTGTAACCAACCCTGACTTTTATGCATCATTACTTGTAACCACTTAAAATCTATCTTTCGTTGATTAATAAATTTATATTATTTTATTTTAACCAGCATATTTGGATTAAGAGGTGTGGGAAACTCCATTTGGGATAATAAGACTTGTGCATGTGATTTTCCTTGAAATTATGGACTTTCTATGAGCTTGTACTGTTCTGAAGCGTACTGATCAGTACAAGACACACATTTCTGGGGGACAAGGCTGGGACTAGGAATTTCGAGATGTCACCCTGTATGTAATTCATAAGTGACTGGTCAAAGCATTAATGTAACACACCTGGGAGTGATTTTGCATGCTGAAGGCTGTGGAAACAGGCCAGGAGTGGACGTTCTGACAGCAAAGCCATGTAAAAGGTACCCCAGGCTACAGAATTAAGGGGATACAGCTGTTTAACAGTCCAGATTGTACCCTGGGTAATGTCACAGTGGGTGCAAGACTATACTGAAAGGGTAGTTATCAGTGGTTCAGTGTCAAACTGGGGGAAACTTATCTAGTGGGGTCCCTCAGTGGTCAGTCTTGGGTTCAGTACTATTCAGTATTTTCATTAATGACTTGGGTAATAGAGTGGAGAGTATGCCTATATAATTTGTGGATAACACCAAGCTGGTAGGTGTTACAAGCACTTTGGAGGATAGGATTAGAATTCAAAATTACCTTAAATTGGAGATCTGGTCTGAAATCAACAAGATGAAATTCAATAGAGCAAAGTCCTACACTTGGGAAGGAAAAGTCAATTGTACAACAACAAAATGGGAATAACTGGCTAGGTGGTAGTACTGCTGAAAAGGATCTGGGGGTTTTAATGGATCACAAACTGAATATAAGTGAACAACGTGATGCAGTTGTGAAAATGACTAATATCATTCTGGGGTGTACTAACAGGAGTGTTGTATGTAAGACACCAGAGGTAACTGTCCTGCTCTACTCGTCACTGGTGAAGCCTCAGCTGGACTACTGTGTCCAATTCTGGGTTCCACACTTTAGGAAAGATGTGGACAAATTGGAGAGAGTCTAGAGGAGAGGAACAAAAAAGATAAAAGCTTAGAAAAATTGATCTAAGAGGAAAGGTTAAAAACACTGCACATGTTTAGTCTTTAGACAAGAAGACTGAGGGGGAACCTGGTAACAGTTTTCAAATATGTTAAGGGCTATTACATAATGGATGGTGATGAATTGTTTTCCAGGTCCATTGAAGGTAGGACAGGCAGTAACAGGCTTAATCTGCAGCAAGATTAGATTTTAGTTTAGAGTGACCAGAAGTCCCATTTTTAAAGGGACAGTCCCGTTTTGGGGGACTTTTTCTTATATAGGCGCCTATTACCCCCCGCCCCCGTCCCGCTTTTTCACAGTTGCTATCTGGTAACCCTATTTTGGTTAGCTATTAGGAAAAACTTTCTGTATCTATCTATAAAGGTAGTTAGACTCTAGAATAGACTTCTAAGGAGGTTGTGGAATCCCCATCCTTGGATGTTTTTAAGAATGGGTAGGATAATCTGTGAGGGATAGTCTAAGTTTACTTGGTCCTGCCTCAGAACAGGGGCTAGACTTGATGACCTCTTGCCGGTCTGGAAGGGACCTCAGTTCTATGATTCTATGCAGGTGTCAGATGAGATGAGCACAATGCTCCCTTCTGGCCTTAGACCCCATTATTCTCTGGCAGTCAGTCTCTACTTTGGCTCTTCCAAAGTCCTAGGCAAGAATTATGACAGACTAAAGGGAGCAACCATATTCCACTTGAGATTTTCTAAGGCCCTGTGGGAAGATGTTCAGAGTTTGGAAATAAATGTAGCATATTTGGGAATTGGGGAAGGATCTGGAAATGCTTGGCAATATGGATGTTTTATCAGCTGGGAGGGGAATCAAAGAGCTTCTCATGGTGTCTGTGATAGGCCAGGCACCAAAGATTACAAAATGTTGGACAGGGGAAAGGTTTGATGGCACGCTGAAAGAATGTACCCCCTTCAACCCTCTCCCCCCCCCAAAAAAAGCACAGTGTCATATAAGGACACATACTGATGTTTCATGTGTCCATGGTCAAGTCAGCATTATAGACAACCAAAACAATAAACTATAGGAAAAAAGAGGAGGGGGGGGAGAGAGAGAGAGAGAGAATGAATTAGTTTTGGATGTCAAAAGAAAGTAAGAACAGATTTTGTTAGTTTACTATTCCTATCCTCATTCATACAGGTAAGAGAGAGGAAAAAACTCCCTAGAGAAAAAAAGTCCCTTTTAATTTTGCTACAGTGCCCCAGGGAAGGGCCTCTAGTACACAGGCCCTGCTTTTACAAATGCTTCCCTTTCCTTACATGGTTCTTTTAATAAGAGTAAAAAATCCACATTCCTCATTTGTTTAGCCTGAAATCCCCTGCACATTCCCACAAACTACTTCCTTTTCTCTCTTTTTAGCAAAACTCCCTCTCTTTTTAATGAAGAGAAGTTCAGAGAGTTTTTCCCATGAATAGATGGCAGGCACCTGGGAGTTATGAATTTTAAAGTGATCATTTTCTTTCAGCCATTCTGGACAATGGGGATCTCCTTTTGACTCACTTTCACAGCTTTGAGAGGCTCTCAGATCAGCCACATTCCAATCAGATTGGAGTCAGATCAGACTGTGCTGGACTGCATCAAGGTCTCTCACAGAAAGACAAGGAGCAGATGGCCAACACTGAGCTCTCCTCCCCTTTTCAAAGTGCAATGGAACGCAATGTGGGAAAGCGTTCCCCCAGCATTGCCTATTGATTTCTGAATAGGACCACCACATGCCACCAGCCTGTAGGTATGAACCTCTGTTAACAGATGGTGAGATCATTATGAGCAATTAATTCCTTTAATGTATCAGTGGGAACATGTTGGAAAGGATGATGCAAGCACAGAATGAATAGTGAACTTCTCATTCCTGGGGGACAGCAGCAGCTACATCACTGAAGGATGGGAATATTCTTTCAGGAGCTTCTGTACATACTGAGAACCAGAGTTAGCTGTTTGGTCCACAGAAATGAGGCATGTTTTTTATTAACTAATCATCCCTCCCTGGTTGATACGTGATTAACAACAGATTTCTAAATCATTTTTAGACACACAAACAAATTCAAAACAATGGGAAAAAAATCTAAGACTGTCTAAATGTGATAGGAACATAGGGAATTTGGTCCAAAAATTATGAGGAATAATGTTATAAATGTTTTGTTACATAAAATTTCATTTATGATGGTTATAAATTAATATGGAAAAAACTATTTTGAACAACATAGAAAACTACTGTTTATATATAAAAGAAATTCATGCTCTCTCTTAGCACTAAAAATATATGCATGCAAAATAAACCTTGAACAGTCTTGTCTGAAAGTTTAAAAGGACTAAAGTATTTTATATAGAAATATGTTCTTTAAATTATGCAATCTGTATAGTATCAATGCAGAAAAAACTACACAAACTAGTTATAAACAAAAATATTCTCTATATACACAACAAATTGTGGTCTGGCTACATTAAAATTCACATTGTTAATCACTGTAAAGACTGGGACATTTCCATTTTTTTCCTCCTTTTTTAAATGTATACAAGAATTACTTTTCCTTTTAGAGACAGAAGATGCAACATAGATGGCTAGTTAATTTTTGTCTTTAAGATGATAGGAAAATGTGAACAGGAAATACAGGCAACTATTCACTGATTCATATTTAAATTACACTTTTTGCTTGTAATTAAGACACTCAAGTAGTGTCTCTGTTCATGAAATTTACATAACTGTACAATAGCTTGCCTAAGTGAACAGCAAATGGTAGTTAACCTTGAAGTGCATTATCTTAATTGAATAAATCTGGCTATTGTTCAATAAATTAAAACAGAAAGATAATATACCTTTACACTACTAAAATTATTTAAAAAAAATACATCTGCTTTTGAATGTCAAGATGGTTCACTGTTGCTTTTCCTCTAGGTTTTTATTTATGCTGTAACAGTAGTCTTTTAAAAAAAAAAATCATAGTACCATAGAGACACACATGTTTGCTGCTTTCTCCATATTGTTTGCAGTTTGTGTCAGTGTCACATTCTGGAAAGCATTGATAAGAATATCAGAATATTGAATCAAAATGTATAACTTGCTTGTTTGAGATATTCTCTCCTCTACTTCCTCCATCCTTATTGGACTTCTGTCGCTCCCTTCCCCCACTGTGCACCAGCTGAGCATCCCATTGCACAGCAAGAAGTCTAGGTGGGAGAATATAGATTTTTGCATAGGTTAAATAGGAAAGCCACATTCCACCACTTTCCCATTTAAATCAGATTTACATGGGGTGTAAATCCCCTCAGAATAGAGCCATTCACAAAGGGCTCAGAATATTCCCCTTACAATGTTGATTATATTAAATCAGTAACAATCATGTTTCGGTAATTATATAGTTAAGGCAAGAGAATTGTGCAGCGTATTTATATTTTCATGAAATAAGTTAATGAGGAGCCACCTGTGCCTTGTATCAGTTTACAAGAGAAAATAGGAGAACACAGGTGTTCCAACAGTATATCTGTAGATTTTGTATATTAATTTGCAAACACTGAAACCTAACATATTGTAACTGAATGCAGCAACACACTCTTTAAAGGACAATATTTTGGGTTTTGTTTGGGTTTTTTTAACCACAAAAGACTATAGTTCCTTGGCTATCAAAAACAGCTGTAATTTGAGCTTCTCTCATTCTCACAATGTTCCCCATTCTACCTTATGCAATATACATTGTACATGCTCAGCCCTAACCCATACGGGTAGACAAGAAGCATTCACACTGTGAATTACCATTTTTCCCAGCATCTAGTGCTAGTCAGACAGCACAATAATAAACTAGAAGCGCCTTTGTCTGTTAAAACATTGTTCTTCATTACTACATGAAAAGCAAATGGTCTTTGTACAGAGGAAGAGTGGCACACAACTGCTCTGGAAGTAGGGGAAGGAATTTGTATCACGAGCTGACCACCTCATAGATACAGATGCCAGTCATCAATCTTTTTCTCAGTAGCCCACCCATCTATGCCTTGGAAAAGATTTGAGCATGCATGTGTTGGTTATTAGATTTAATGGAATAAGGGATTAGAAGGACTGCTTGCTTTCATGCCCAGGGAGAACACCCCAAGCTTTCATCCACAGATGTTTTAGAAATCACTTCATCGGATTCCTTATTGATGCCTGGGTAAAGTGAAGTAAATCACAAAGATCATTGTTTTTCTGGGACCATTTTAATAAGTATAGTTATTCTAGCAATTTATCATGCAAATTTATAATAGATTACAATTGCTTAGCTGTTTTTATTGCAAAATAAATACAATTCCTAACCTGTTCTGTTAAGGTTCTTATATCATGGAATCACTGTGGTACTGAAGCAGACAAGTTATGGGACATATCATGCCATGCACAAGCAACTCCTGATTTCCCTCAGATTTTTTTACATTAATTGTTCTGTATGAGAACAGAATTTGCTCCCCTGTGGAACAGCCAGCAACACTGAAAACACACATCTTGGGGATCTGTGGAATCAGAAGGCCGCTACTTAGGGCCTTCTGCCTCTGCACTGACTCTTGACTCCTTTCTGCCCCTTCTGGCTCCTTGACAGCCTGGCTCTTGCAGGATTTGTGCTACCAGGGGCCCCCTACAAGCTGTTGATCTTGGAATGCCCCCATAAAGTGGGGTGTTGGGGCAGACACCTACCCCGGGGTACCCCCTTGTGTCAAAGCTAACATGCCTCTTCACAGCCTGGTGCAGAACTGTATGTACATCCCTGCCTCCGTTTCCCCTAGTGGGCTTTCAGTGAGATCAAGGAAGCTTTTATGTAGTGAACAATGTCCCCTTCTACCCAGTGTCCTAGCTTGGGGGCGGGGAGGGAAGAAGTTAACTTTAGTCCATCCATCTCCTTCTCCTCCATCCAGGCTCCTTACCAATGAGGTGCTCTTGATGTGGGACTGCCCTCTCACCACCACCTGGGGGAAGGGTTCCCGCTCTGGAGTTCAGGATCCCTGCAGCGGTCAAACCACCGCAGCTCTTCTCCCAGTCCTATAGTTCCTCTTGGATTAGACATGCCTGCTGCTGTCTGGTAAGGTCCTTCCACATCTCCCTAGGCCTAGGGTTTGAACCTTCTAGCCCTTCCCTTTCAGAACCTCTTCCTTCTCAGAGCAGCCTCTATATGTCTCCTTTCCTGGTGAGCTCCCTAACCAGCTCTCCTGAGAAGTCCCTCCCCTCAGGAGCATCCTTTCTTCTAGAACCTCCCAACTGAGATCTCATAGCCCTCTATAAGGCCCAGATGTTCCTTGGCTAATTAATTGGCACCCAGCCACCTAGACAATTAACTACTCACAGGTGGATCTGGATTGGCTTGTTCTTCTTAGCTAAATCTGTCACGGACAGGTTGAGGGCCTGACCCCCTCCTCCCCCAGAGGACCAGCTACCCTGAGGCATGGGGTTTCCACAGCATAAATAGAAAAGAGTAATTCACTGGAGTGACAGTGCTGCCTCTGCATCCATTCCCCAAGCATCCTGTCCTACTCCTGTCCACAGACAGATCCCAAATCTCACAGGCTTTCTACAGAGTCAAGGAACATTGAAAACAATACAGCAATGGATGCAGTCTCCCTTTTGGCATCTGGATCTGCTGGACTCTTCTATCCTTTGCTCACAGAAGCAGAAGGTACCGTATGGCCCTGTGCCTCCAAATACAAAGATTATAATAGTCTGTTGTTACCAAGACAATTAAGCACTGGTAGATGGAAGTGGAGCTGCCTGCCAAGGAACAGTTATAAATACATTCAGTGTAAATAAGTCATATTTTAAAAACGAATGAATTCTATTTAAATTGTAGTTAAATAGTTATTAATTAGCTACAATAAATTCAAGTATGGTGTGTTTGTTTGCCTGTATAAATAATACTGTATCTCATAATATTAAGGTCATAGATCAGATACGAGACCTCACTGCAGATATGGGAATTACCTTTTGAATTACATATTCCACAACCTTCAATTTGTAATACTCTAGAACAAGTTAATTTCTGGTCTTTTATTGATTCAGAATGCCCAGATTATAAGGCATAAGAGCCAAGATTTTCATTGATGGATACCTAAAATTAGTCTCCTAAATCCCTGTTTAAGCACCAAAATAAATAGCCTGATTTTAAAAATTTCTGAACCCAACAACTCCCATTAAAGTCACACTGAAAGCAATGCTTTTTTAACACATAAAATTCAGGCCACTTTTTTAGGCAGCCACATTTGAAAATCTTGGACAATTTCTTACTACAAAAAGCAATTAAATCACGTGAGTCTCTTCAAGTTACATATGCTTCTCCCTTTAAAAGTTGTTTATTAAAAAAAGGTAAGAGCCATTTTCAAATGGTTTTATTTACCTTGTTTAATTGACAGTTATGTTTCCCATTAATATTATTAGGCTTAGTATTAATTATTATTATTTTATTAAAACATCTGCCTTGTCTATACGCATTTTTCTGTCTTTGCCCATTTTTCTCTTCGTACATCACAAATGAGCTATATCTGGTTGAAAAAGAAAATCAGTTCCAATCTGGAAGCAGAGAACATTTTGGCAATTACATAGAATCAGAGACTTTAAGGTCAGAAGGGACCATTATGATCGTCTAGTCTGACCTCCTGCACAATGCAGGCCACAAAATCTCACCCACCCACTCTTGTATCAAACCCCTAACCTATGTCTGAGCTACTGAAGTTCTCAAATCGTGGTTTAAAGACTTCAAGGTGCAGAGAATCCTCCAGCAAGTGACCCGTGCCCCACTTTGCAATCAGCTACATCCTGAGCTTGTGGGCAAGACTCACCAGCCAGACACCCAGGAAAGAATTCTCTGTAGTAACTCAGATCCCACCCCATCTAACATCCCATCACAGGCCATTGGGCATATTTACCACTAATAGTCAAAGATCAATTAATTGCCAAAAATTAGGCTATCCCATCATACCATCCCCTGCATAAACTTATCAAGCTTAGTCTTGAAGCCAGATATGTCATTTGCCCCCACTGCTCCCCTTAGAAGGCTGTTCCAGAACTTCACTCCTCTGGTGGTTAGAAACCTTCATCTAATTTCAAGTCTAAACTTCCTGATGGCCAGTTTATATCCGTTTGTTCTTGTGTCCATATTGGTACTGAGCTTAAATAATTCCTCTCCCTCCCTGGTATTTATTCCTCTGATATATTTATAGAGAGCAATCATATCTCCCCTCAGCCTTCTTTTGGTTAGGCTAAACAAGCCAAGCTCTTTGAGTCTCCAAAGCTGTTTCAATGTTCAATCCAAGGGGTGGGAGATCTCAGGCACTAAAAGCTTGCCTGGGATCACAGGTTGATCAGGTTCCTCATTTTACCTATATTCCATAACACAAGGGGTTTTAGGATAGAACACAATTCTTTGACATGCAGCCACCCATTGATACTCTTGTATACAACTCACTGATCTCAGAAGTGGCAGCACAACCTACACATATGGGCCATCACTGAGAAAGTGTCAAAGAAAGGGGAGTCATGCCATGAGCAATTCAGTCCAGATCTGTGGCTTGAGTGAAATGGCAAGCTTCAGATCACATGATCTGGTTTCAAGAGAAGAATATTGTGTTACTTATACTGCATCCACCGTCCATAAAAAAATATGTTGGGGAGCAAAGTCACTCTTCACATTATTTGCTTTTAAAGAAGTTTGCTGGATCAGCTATTCTAACTTATAAGCAAAATACATTACAATATATATTCAGCTTGATTGGTCATACAATTCAAACCATGACAGCATTCAACCCCAAAATTCTTGGCAAATTGAATGATCCACTGCTTGTATACCATACATACATGAATACTCCAGCATTCATCACGTCCTTGCTACCTCTTTAGTTTTTGTTATTCTTTTAGAAACATGTAAGTACTGTGCCTAACCTCTAGCCCTACCAGCAATATCCAGCTATCAGATCAATGTTCTAAAGAGTTCTGCTTTACTGAAACTTTACCAGACTGCAGAAGACACAGAAATACGAGATATTAACCCAAAGCAAGTTCTCAGATCCAAACTTAAGTTCTGAGTTTTCAATTCAAATTGCTATAATGGACCAGATCCAAACTCAAATTCTAGGAAAGTTGAGAGTCAAACCTGACTAATGCTCGGGTTCAGGAACGTTTCAATGCAGAGTTTTGAATCTGTTCATTACAAAGCTACAAAGTTCAGATATGGCGTTTGGATACAGGGTTTTGGTTTGATTTCACTCCTAAGAAATACACAAGGTAAATGTGGAATAGAAATCTCTCTTTCAGACTGCACACGAATAAAGGATCAATGGAAAGAGAGAACTGGAAGTAAACTCTTCCTCTGTTGCTTACATGGCTTACATGTTGTACTCATTGGTCCACCAATGCCTACACAATAGCTTTAACAGACAAATTCAAGCTCCCAATCACTGTCTGTTACATCCAGCGCCTATCAAATCCAGGGAGAGTAAAGTAGTTATAACAGGAGTGTGTGTGTGAGAGCAAGCGTCTACAGTTAGTGAGATTCTCTTTGTAAAAACCAAACAGAAAATCCAAACCATGAATAGGATGCTTTCTGTTCTGAGAGTTTACTTAAAAGGATACTATCAACTTGAATTTTTTTAGACTATTTTTGCTTTAAGATGTCAGAACCTACTATTTAAAAAATAGTATTCTATCATTTCATCCACATACCAGGACTATGGAGGATGCACCTACCTGCACATGATTTTGAACAGGTGCATCTGAACAGAGCAGCAAATGAAACAACAGCACATCAAGAAGGAAAAAGCAAGCATTTGTCTGGAAGGCGAGCAGCTGTTGACTTACTATCATACTCTTAGAGCTGCCACCTTTCCAGGATAGGCAGGACAACAGGAAGGCCCAGTGAACATGGGGTTTGGTCTCGACCTTTGAGTAGTTACCTTTTGGCAAAGGTAGGACACTTTGCAGAAGGAAGGAAAGAATGGAAAGGGAAAGCCAAATCATAGCCTGCCACAAATATTTCATCCTTCAGCAAATTAACAGCAGCAGTAACAATTCCAAAATAAATCACTTTCTATCTCATATCCTGCCCAGCATGGATCAGGTGCAAATGGCAACCAAACTTCCTCTCTTTATGCAGCCTGCATGCAGCATACATGAATATGCTTTTCTTCTAAGTTACTTTCTTTCAGAATCCCTGAAGATATTCATTTCATTTTCATCATAATCAGCTATGACTATCCACTGGTGTGCTCTGATCACCCTGTCTCTATGCTATTGTCTATCTTTCCGTGCATATGTCTGTGCTTCTCTCATGAATGT